>NC_135747.1:10064736-10378069 GCF_041903045.1 Epinephelus lanceolatus
AATTTTGTCATATATTTAGTTCTAAAAAATGCATATTGAAGAATTTTCCAATCCATGTATAGTGTGCATGTATTTGTGTACATGGCAACGGACATACAATCACTGTGCGCTGTAACGGTCATACTTCCTATGCCCTTGGATTTGACACCAGAGGTTTAGAGATTTAACTCCTCGCTAAATCTGTCCCCTGGAACTCGGAAGAGATCAGCAGTTCAACTCACACAAACAGCATCAGCACTAGTTCCACCTCCGACAGGAGCAACATCAACTCCATATGTGCTTTGTTTGTGCCAAGTCTTTTTCAGATTAGTGCTATTAATTGCTTTTATTTACTTGTGTCAAAAAATGTCATTCACAAAGAGTAGTAAGCCAAGAGCTTAAACCAGTGACATACATGCTTTGGTTACAAAACTGGTGACATCAGCATTATCAAACATTGTTTTGAATTATGTTAGCAGCAGGGATTTATGGATGGCAGTGTCAGCTGGTTGGTCCACCACTTTGATCCAAATTAAATGTCTGTATAAGATGGATTGTCATGAAATGTTGTACCTTATAGTTCCTAGAGGGCAAGTCCTATTGACTTAAGTGATCCCATGACTTTTCATCTATGTCCCTGTTTATATCTGATATTAACATGCATCTTGATCGATCAGATCCCAAGTGGACAACTCTAAGTACAAGTGTGAGGGCACCCAATGCATTCCCAATGTGTCTTCAGATCTGATCGCTCAGACCACATTCAGAGGTGATCTGGGCTACATTCTTTTAGCAGAGTGTATGCAAATATGTCCTGGGCCACGCTAAAAGGCCGCCTACTTGACCTATGTCCTCTGAGTAGGTGGAAGTATGTACTCATTCGCACGCCATATTGTGCATGAGATACTATGGGTGCATTAAATATCTTGAGCGATTTAGTTTGCCTGGAACACGCCAAGGAATAAACCTTGTTGTGCCAAGGTCTTTGCAGCCTTTTTCTTAACTGAAAGTGCCCTTCTTCTTCTTCCTTTTCTTCTTCTTTTAATTTCTGTTAGACTAGGCAAAAACAACTACAGTATGCATTTGGGTTGCCCAAGAGCTCACCTAGTAGGTTATGCGCCCCATGTACAAAGGCTATGTCCTTGCTGCAGTGGTTACAGGTTCAATTCCAATTCTGGCCCTTGCTACATGTCATCCCCTCTCTCCCAATTTCATATTAGACTGATCTAAAAACAACCAAAAAATAATCTTAAAAAAAAGAAACCACTACAGATTTAGTCTTTGCAAACGGAAATATGTACACGTTTATTTGCATATAGAGCAGAGTAGTGACTTACAATCCCAAAGTGGTTGCTGGAGACCAAGAGGTAATTTCTGAGGCTGAAAATTTAAGTGCCAAAAACTGCAGTTTATCAAATGGCCACTTGAGGCTGGCTCCAAACCAAATTTAATCCTCATAGGCCCCTACATTAAAATGCCAACTTTACAGTAGAAATAAAAATGATTACAGCCTTATACAAAAATTGGTCTCTATAGCTAATCTTACCCTTCATGACAACTGTACAAGGGATGAATTTTTATTTTTCACCCGCTTACATTTCATTAAGGCTTAGGGCTCTAGTTTCGCAGACCAGACGGGGCGGGGACACAGCGCACCTGCACTTCGCCAACTGGGTGTGGCCAGGTGGATTTTGTAAGTTTGGCACACTGTGCGCCTGGTGCAGCTATTCCTCTTTCCCACCTCCGTCCCTCCTACCGGCGCAAGTCGGAAAGAGGGAGGAGAGAAGGCGTGGAGTGGGTTTTACACACATCACACCAATCAAATGAGCCCCTCTCCTCGCCCTTAAATGCGCCGCGTGAAGGCGTAATGAGAGTTTACTCAATTCACCATGGCAGAAGAGAGCAGCAGCATCAGACGGCCAAACTTCTCCCAGGAGGAAACTGATGTTTTGGTCCGGGAGGTCCAAGCTCGCAGTGTCCGAATACATGGAACTGCGAGCAGACCTCCACGGGCTGATGATGCAAAGGTAGCCTGGGAGGAGGTCACCACAATTGTAAATCAATGTTGTCTTTCTCACATGCGTGCACATTCTCTCTTTCTCTCTCGCAGTCTCACTCTATTTCTTTTCTTTTGGCTTTTCTAAGATGACAGATGCTGAATATATACTCCCTATCTGATGCTGTGGCTGTTTGTGGTTGGCTGAGAGGGATGTGAACTCATTAGTTTGCAGCTGTGTTAATCAAATCAGGTTGGGTTTCCATTACGCGTGCCAAACGTGCCCAACGGTGCCAATCCCCTTTGATCTGACATCAGATGTGACGGGACAGTCAATATAGAGATACATTTATGTGCTGATTGCAGATAGTTACATTGAATAGTGTTTTTTTTGGGTATTTATTGCAT
Organism: Epinephelus lanceolatus; assembly: GCF_041903045.1. Classification (NCBI taxonomy): domain Eukaryota; kingdom Metazoa; phylum Chordata; class Actinopteri; order Perciformes; family Serranidae; genus Epinephelus; species Epinephelus lanceolatus. The sequence continues at coordinate 10,067,120 of NC_135747.1, forward strand.
CGTTAATGTGCCTGACATTCTGGAAACCTGCCTGTGAGGTTTTAGTGCGCTGCCACACCCATCTCAGCGCACCTCGGTTTGCCAAACTACCAAACTGAGCGCGCCTCGGGTTGCGCTGCTCGAAACTAGCTCTGCGTGGGGTTCACTACCCTGCACCACCCTGCGCTGCGCCTGGAAACTAGAGCCCTTAATGTTAAGGTTGAAGGGTGGGGCCACTTGAGTGACAGGATGTCTGTGGGGCATCACTACAGTCTGTGAGTCAGATCCACCCCTTGCTCCTATACATCTCCACCCAAATATCATCCAAATATGGTCACTTCTGACTCCAAAAAGACAAGTTGGTGATGGCTGAAATGCCAAAATGGGAGATCAAAAACCCATGAGTGACTTTTCAGTACAATCTATGATGAAGATGCTGTCTAATGCCAGGCGTGAATAGACAAAGAGCTGTCCACTTGTGATCTGATCACCAAAGAGACGTGCTAATAAAAGGTGTAAACAGGACTAATCACCATGAACAGGTCAAATATTTCACTTTGAGTGGAAACCGGATGGATTGGCATTCATTATTCAAAGATGATATATCTCAATAATTCTGGTGCTCTCCTAGCACCACCAGCAGGATGGCATCTTTCATTCACAGTTAAATGTCTCAACAAGTACATGAGGGATTGATTTGCCACAAACTTTCTCCTCAGGATGATTTGCAATAACTTTGATGATCTCCTGACTTTTCATCTAGCACCATCAAGTCACAATAACATCCAGAAGCTGCTTGGGTTTCAATTAAATGGCACTAAAACACTGAAATATCCACACACTGCTTGTTTAGTTATTTTACTGTATGTAGACATGATTGACAGTATTTCCATCACAGGAGGTCTGCCCACACACTGCTTGTTTTCATGTAGATGTTTTGTTTGCATAGAATTAAAAAGAAGAGTTTCATCTTGTTATTTCCATAGACATTATTTTGTATTTCTACGTGGACATAAAAAGCGTTAGGAACCAGCACACATTGTGAAGCCTGGATTCCGTATTTATTGTCACAAGGTTTTTTTGTTAAACTGTATGGATGGAGGTTCCAGTGGCAGTTTAACTATTTCTTCCTCTTGCGCCATGAAGACAAAACAAGGTTTCCTCCAGTAAAGTATGTCACTCAGCGAGATGTAGTGGAATGTTTAACAATTTACACAAATCCTAAGTAGAGAAAAGGGGAAGAAGTGGCTTGTTTATGGAGCCGACTATTCAGGACGTCTGCTAATAAGACAAACTGCAGAGCTCTGCTATCACACCAGGAAATGTCTGCCCAGCTTGCTCCTAACTGAGAGGGCCATGAGCACTAAAGAGTCTTCCTGCAATTGTGAGAAGCTACTGCCTCCAAGTGTGCATACCCTCTTTGCTTGTTGTCATAAAGATAGTTATGTTTCTCCACCCACATGTAACCCATACCAGTGCATTATCGGGTGGTAATTGGAGGGAAAAAATACATTAGGGAAAGCAAAATATTCAACTTACTACTTTCTGAACAAAAACAAGCGTAGAGTCTGTTTTCTCAAGAGCAAGGAAACATTGTACCAATTGTTGGCGGCAGTAGCTCAGTCCATAGGGACTTGGGTTGGGAACCCGGGGGTTGCCTGTTCAAGTCCCCGTCTGGACCAAATATGGAGCGTGGACTGGTGGCTGGAGAGGTTCCAGTTCACCTCCTGGGCACTGCCGAGGTGCCCTTGAGCAAGGCACCGAACCCCCCCCAACCACTCGGGGCGCCTGACCAAGGCAGCCCCCTCACTCTGACATCTCTCCACTTTGTGCATGAATAGGTCCTGTTTGTGCATGTGTGTGTTAATGACAAAGGAGACTCTGTCTTTCCTTTCCTACAGCTGGCATCTACCCCAAAACATGTTTGTTTTAAAGTAAAACCTTGTGTGGACTCCCTCCTTGTCACAGTCTCTAAGCCAGTTTGTGACTGCAAGTACCACACAGTACAGAGAGTCATATTGCAAACATAACTGGAGGAGATGGTTCTCTATTCAGTTATGAGCTGATCAGTGATAGTAAGATCAATGTGTCCCAACCAGCTTGTTGTGAATCTCAATTATTCATGTGAGTCATGCCGACAAGAGATGCATCCTGATAAAGCTCCATCTTTCACTGGAGCTAAACAGGAAGTACACAGGTGCAATCTAGAGATTTTAGCTAAATATATTACCCATCCATCCATCCATCCATCTTCAACCGCTGATCCGAAGCTGGGTTGTGTGGGCAGCAGGCTGAGCAAAGTATTCCAGATGTCCCTCTCCCCAGCAACGCTTTCCAGCTCCTCCTGGGGGACCCAGAGGTGCTTCCGGGACAGACAAGATACGTAATCCCTCCAGCGTGTTCTGGGTCTGCCCCGGGGCCTCCTACCAGTTGGATGTGCCTGGAACACCTATAACAAGAGATGTCTAGGAGGCATCCTAATCAGATGCCCGAACCACCTCAACTGACCCCTTTTGGCGCAAAGGAGCAGCGGCTCTACTCCAAGCTCCCTCTAGATGTCTGTGCTCCTTACCCTGTCCTTATGGATGAGCTCAGCCACCCCATGGAGAAAACTAATTTAAGCCGCTTGTATCCATGATCTCATTCTTTCAGTCTTTGCCCATGGCTCATGACCATAGGTGAGGGTTGGGATGTAGATGGACCAGTAAATCGAATGCTTTGCCTACCGGCTCAGCTCCCTCTTCACCATAACGGTCCAGCGCAGCGCCTGCATTACTGCAGATGTCACACCAAACTGCCGATCCATCTCACGCTCCGTTCTACCCTCACTAATGAACAAGACCCCAAGATATCTGAACTCTCTGCTTTAGGCAGTAACTTACTCCGACCTCAGAGGTTGCAATCCACCAGTTTCCAGCAGAGAACCTTGGCCTCAGATTTGGAGGTGCTGACCGCTTTACACTCAGCTGCAAACTGCTCCAGTGCATGCTGGAGGTCACGGTGTGAAGAAGCCAAGAGAACCACACCATCTGCAAAAAGCAGAGAAGCAAATTCTTAGGTCACCAACTGGACCCCTTCCTCCCCCTGGCTGTGCCTTAAGATCCTGTCCATGAATATCACAAACAGAATCGGAGACAAGGGACAAACCACCGAGAACATGTTTGACTTTGTGCCAGATGGCTCATAGGAGTGACCCTGGTACCCCGTATTCCCACAGTACCCCCCACAAGACTCCCCTTGGGATGTGGTCAGAAGCCTTCTCTTAGTCCACAAAACACGTGCAGACTGAAAGGGCAAATTCCCATAACCCCTCCAGCAGCCCTGCAAGAGTAAAGAGCAGGTCCACTGTTCCACAACCAGAACGGAATCTGCATTGCTCCTCCTGAATCCTAGGTTCGACAAACGGTCTGAGCCTCCTGTCCAGTAAATATATTATGATACATGCAATTTACTGTCAGCATCATTGAGGAAAATAACAGGAGAACTCAAATCCTTTACTTCAGTAAAAGTACCAATACCACAACTAGTCGTACAAAGTACTATCAGCTAAACTTACTTATAGTATTAAAAGCAGGGGTGTAAACATAGACAGTGCAGGCGGTGTGGTTGCACTGGGGTCCAATGTGTTGGGTGAAGAATGGGCCCTTGTTGACATATGCCTGTCTTCAAAGAACTCTCATTAAATTAAAAATGGTGACATTTGCTATATATGCCCTTGAAAAAGGTAAACTCAAATCTAGTATTGGAGAATAGTCAGTAGTATCCTTAGCAAAATGATATGCTTATACTAAAATTGTTAAATTAATTGTATAATTTCTTATTTTCTCTGTCTCTGTTTGGTCATGTGACAAGATGATATATGACACTACAGCGTGCACTAGAGACCGTCATAATAGTGTGTTCTGGAGCCTATTGTAATTATCTTACGCCACTGATTAAAAGTAATGATATTGCAGAAAATCTGCTCATGTGGTTGATATATTCCAATATATGACATTGTTGATGCATCAATAAAATGCATTTTACTGTTAATCAAGGTCTAGTCTTAAGTAGTTTAATCTAGTGGTGATCCGACCACCACTGTAGAGTTGCATGATAAGTCTGCGGGGTCATGAAATGATTAATGGGGTGGAAAGAAAGTTAAAAGAAGTTTGTATTAATTTTTCAGACTCCTCATAATCTTTGCTTTTTTTGTTAAAATTGGGGAGTTTTACCTCTTTGATCCTTTAACTGTTATTTAAATGAAACCATCTGCGAAATGTGGAGGGGAAATTGTTCTTTGGTGGAGCTGCTGCTAATAATTTACAGACATCTGAAACCAGTGGCAAGGAGCCCCAGCTGACACTATTTTTTTGTATGGGGTCACAACCCAAAAGAGTTTGGGAACACTGGCGTAATCTTTACCAATGCATTGATCATACATCTTCTTGTGTAAATTTTCAATCTGGAATGTAACTAATAACATGGGTTGTTAAATAAATAGAGTGGAGTGAAAGGTTGAAGTCAAAGTTTTAAGTTGCATAAAATGGAAATAGTCATGTACCTCAAATTTACTTAAGTACAATACTTGAATAAATGTACTTAGATACATTCCGGCATTGAAAAGTAATGGTAACATCTGTCAGTACACTCAAGGGCTTTTGTTGAGATGTCAGTGCCCAGTTGAGTTTCATATGAGACTAATAGAAAGCATTACAGCAAATTGACAAATTCAGTGTTCTTCCCTAAGCTATTGTACACCTTGTCAATGCCAGATGTGTAACAGTTGCGTTCATCAGTCCCCTCACGGAACAGATGGGATTCCATTTAACATCACATATAGCCTTAAATAGCCAAAGACTAGAGGGATATGAGTGGATTCAAAGATTCTTCATCTGGCTCCAAGCAAGACATCTGAGCACAAGAGCGGTGGCAGTGGCACACTAGAAATAAGGGGCATACCAGTATAAGTCAGTGGCAGTGGGGTTAGAGATCACCTTACCAAGCAGCACACAGTCTGGGTGCTGTAGGTCTGCAAGTTTCAGTGTAAGGGCAGGTCATGTAAATACACCGGCGTGTCATGATAATGAACTGTGATGGGTTTGTGCAGCAATCAGCTGGATGAGCATTGCACCTTGAAAAGTGTTACACATGAATGCACATGTACAGCTCAGCTCGTACAGGGGTTCTCTTACCTAATAAATAACATGATGTAGATTTCCATATACTGCAGTACATACTTAATACATGTGGCGCTAAGCAGCACCAAATATGGATGTGACCATATAGTCCATGACATAAATTAAAGCATCTAATGAACTAAAAAGATCATTTCCCCAGGGTGTTTATGCCCTTCCTTTGAATGTACTGCATGTCAGCCCAGTGCAACATGGCAAATGAAGGTTAAATACAGATATTTATTCATCAGAATGCACAGGTTCAAAGGTCTTTGGCCAGTGACCGCTCATGACCACTCATTACGGGTTCTCTATGAGTCACAACTACCAAAACCGCATTTTCTTCTCTGATTTTTTTAAAAAAAATTTTGGTCTTACAGTCCTGATGAAGAAAAAGTCTGCAGTATTTCACAATAAAAAAGGCAAAGATTGAGAAGAGCCAGAGAAAATAAACAAATCATGTGCAGCAGTAATGTTTTGTCTTCTTCTTTTCTATCTTGTTAATCATGTCGTGACCCTGTCAGATTTATCTGGCAACCCCCAACCCCCAGCTTGGGAACCACTGTCATCATGTGAGTTATAGAGAGAGCAACAGATGTTAATCCTAGCTGTAACTGCTTGCCTGAAAATACATTTTAGGGTGAAGTTATCAATAAACATAGAAAATACAATATGACGATGTAGAAAATGTAGAAAAAAATATGTTCTCTCCTGCAGAACTGATGTCATGGTTTAATTGTTTCAAAATCCATGGTTGGTTTGAATGTAGTATTTATGATTTTATCTACTGGTTTAGTGAGTCGCAATGCCTTTTCCTTTTCCAGTCCCAAACAAAATAAATCTTCCTCGTGTTTAATCTCCTGCACATCCCCAGATAAGAAATTTCTGTAAACACAGGATGTATTGTTGACAAAATCTGTGCTCTGTCTTTTGCCCTCTGCTCGTAAGTGAATGCAATTAAGGAAATTATATTGAATTAATGTTGACTCCATTGTGGGAGTGCTGCCGGGCTTTGCATAAGAGGACAGACTGAAAAAAATAGTTCCAATTTTATCACCGCTTTAAACCTCTGTCAAGATGTCGTTCTGGCTCGACTCACTTTGGAACATTTGCAACGCATACGAGCATTTACTCACAACCTGCGTTTACAAATATTTTATCTATTTTATTAATCTGTTTGGTGAACCAGACAGGTGGAGTCTAAAGAGTGTAAATGGTGTCAGATCAGGAATTACAAAAATACACACAGGAGTGGCCTACATGTGCCTTCAGATGCTTGTCTTTACAGATTTTAGTCTGCTGTACTGTGCATGGAAAACCTTATCTAACCCCAGATGGAAAGAAACAGAACAGAAAACAGGAACAAGAACCTATTAGTCAGAAACCTAGACAACTAAACATAACATACTGTATCCCTGCTTTGATTTCTCAAGTACTTTATGGAGCTTTAAACTTCATAAAGCACTGTGTTACTACATACTGCCAAAGCAGCTTTGATCTTAAGTGGTCTTCTATTCTAGGGACCATCTTAAAACATCTTCAGAAAGACAAGTGCTTATATTACACATTCCACAATGTACGAATTTGGGGTTTGAAAGCTCAGGACTATGACTGAATAAAATAAATGCTGACATTATTGGTTATGAAGTAGTGGAGTTTATTCCATTTTGAAAATGAAATAATCAATGAAGCAAGTATGCAAAATCCCGTGTAATGAGAGTGTTTGACTTTCTATTCGTTTATGTTAAAAGACTTGTTCATAATAAGACTTGTCATGCATGAAAGTTCATTCTTGGTGCTAAGTGGTGTGACACAACACGCCCAAATAAAGTTTTTTCTGGAGCTTTCAACCGTATCACATGAGCAGTATGTAGAATGTAGAAGTAGAAGTTTCCTCCAGCCCAGTTGTAAGAAGTAAATGGTGGCAGTTTATGTTTTTGTAAACCACAAATATGTTACAAATACATGTTTCATACATATCATATGGATGTTTCTACAGTGACACAGAATGATTTCATCCAGGGGCGGCACTGTGGTGTGGTGGTTAGCACTGTCGCCTCACAGCAAGAGGGTTCCTGGTTCGATCCTGGGTGCGGGAGCCCTACTGTGTGAAGTTTGCATGTTCTCCCCGGGTACTCCGGCTTCCTCCCACAGTCCAAAGACATGCAGGTTAATTGGTGACACTAAATTGTCCGTAGGTGTGAATGTGAGTGTGAATGGTTGTCTGTCTCTACATGTCAGTCCTGCAATAGTCTGGCGACCTGTCCAGGGTGTACCCTGCCTCTCGCCCATTGTCAGCTGGGATAGGCTCCAGTCCCCCTACGACCCTGAAGAGGATAAGCAGTTAGAAAAATGGATGGATTTCATCCAGATCCTAGAAAGTGCTATGAATGAAGCAACAACAACAACAACAACAACAACAACTAAGCTTGTATGACAACTGATCCATCGCCAACTGATGTGATGTGATTGAAAGCACCAGAGAAAGCTGATAGGTGGACTTTTATATGTCAGGGTTCGTCGCATTTGTCATTTGTATCAATAAGTCAAACTTACTGGATGTTTTATATCTTAGGAGCCCTGGATGTTCAACTTTAATAAAGATATCAAAAATAGATATCTACTGTAGTGTTTGTAGAAAATAAACTGCATCTGACGCAGAAGTTAGTTCCAGCACTGCAGCATGAATGACTCATCATAACAATGACTAACATGACCTGTGAGCCCACTTAAAGCGACAGTCAACTCACGGAAAATAGAATTTGCTCTCACCCTGTTGCATTATGGAAAAAAGGCAACAGAGCCCACCCACGATTTCAAGTGCTCAACACACAGGTTTTGATGGGTTTCAGGAATAGTCCAGCCACCCCCACTCAATGCTCATGCACAATATATGAAATTACCTCCTTGATTGATTTTGGGGTTTAGTTTCAGTGGATGTGCGTGATCAATTTTGCATTGTGAAGTGAGGCTTGAAAAAAAGGACATAACAATGCATCTTTTAGTATTCTGTTTGGGAAAACAAAAAGCACTGGTATCCTAGTCAGAGGGCAGGAGCAATAATAAGTGGTATGTCATTATCATGGAGCATCTCAACTGTTTTGACGCCTCTCCCTGTGGAAATATTGGCTGACTGATAGCTGTGAATTTTAATATATTTGCATACATTTGTGATTTATAATTATTATCTTAGTCATCATTGTTGTTTTTACTTACGTTGCACTTTACAAACAGTTATGAAGTGCTTAAGATACAATAGCAAATGTGAAGTACGGAATAAAAGAAAACTCTTTGAACTCGATAAAAGTGAAATCTAAAGTAAAACAGAACAGAGAACAGATTTAGCCAGACTGAGCTTCACATGCAAGTTGTTTTAAAATTGACAAGCCCTAATGATTAAGGCCAGATCATTTGTTTTTAATCTACAGCCAGCAAAACAGCTAATAAAAATCTGCTGGAGGACCTGAGGCTGCAGTCAGGCTCATCTGGAGTTTAACCAGCTGCCTCATCAGATTACACTGCTGTTCAACTTTAAAAGGAAGTGCTTTCTATTCGGAGCTGCCACAGGGCATGTGTGAGTTGAGCATCTGCTTTGTGCCATGCCATTCAAGAGCTGTTGAGATATTTGACTAAAAGCCACAAACGCCCACCTCATGGTGGCACTAAAGGTTAAATCAGGAGATCAGCAAAGACAATAGCATTCGCCGTCTGGGCAACATGGGTATCTGTTCCACATTTCATGGCTGTCCCTCTGATATTTGTTGAAATTCAGGGTTTAAGAGTTTGGAGCACAGCAGTGGAACAAACAGCCCAACACTGCCATTCCTTTAACACACACACACACACACACACATTGCCATAGTGGTCACCCCAAAAGTCCTCCCACCTCATGACATCTGGGGGCATTTTTGGGTGCTGTACCACATTTTTAGAATCATGTTTTAGTGCAACAACAAATCCTATTACAAGTGTTAAGATTATAACAAGTAACTGGGTATTTTACCCCCAAATCTGGGAATCTAGGGCAGCAAAATCAGGGAGAAATATTACAGTAATTTTAACCCATGTTATGACAGTTGTGCAAATAATATCTGTCCTTAGTTTCAATAGCAAAAGTAACATCACATTATTATATCACTGGAACAACTTTCAGGTAAATGGTTGGGTGTACAGACCATATGACTTTAATACCAGATACAGCAGTTTGTGTCTTTTCCTCAACTCAACTAAAACCTAAAGCTGCATTAATATTGTTTTTTTTTTCATTATTTTTATTTTTTGGTCATTTAGAGCAGTGGAAAGATTACCTTGCACTGTAGGTGGACTCTCATAGATATCACAATATTACGCAAAATCACAGGATCACAAAAAAATCCACCTTATCAAGCTTACACAAATGAGTTTGTGTCTGCACCACCATTTGTGGTGCTACTGGCAGCTAAAGGCGGGGTGTAGGTGTTAGACACAACACGGAGAGGCAACACACAACAGTGGCTCCTAAAGAGGTTAGCTTAGCTCAGCGATATTCAACTTGCTCTGCTTGGTGGCTTCTTCTGTAAAATAACAGGAGACCAGGGGCAAGTTAATAAACATTAATACATTAATAATATTTATTAATATATAAAAACTAGTCCATACCTATTGAGTACAGCATACTGTACCATGACTTAGTCATACCAAAAATTATAAAACAACAACATTCTGCCACAGGGGGAGCCATAGCTATCAGTCGCATTTTAGACATTTTTAAGCATTTTTCTGTTGTTATAGCACCACCCAGTTGCCAATTAGAGTTAAATTTCTCCAGCTACCTTGAGGCGTCCTGTTCTACATATCTACCAAGTTCAGTAAAAATCGATATGGCGGTTAGGCCTAGATAAGAAATTAGCTCTCTAGCGCCCCCATTTTGTTTGATGGGGTCAATAATGGAGGGGTCCCCTCAGATTATGTGTGGTCATATGCCTACAAAGTTGCGTGGTGATCGGTGAAACCCTTGAGATGTTATACACCTTTATGTGATGAGCCACGCCCTCTGCAATATTCATTGCCTTATAGAAGCTCAGTTTTAGTAAGTTTTCCAACTTTTGCCAAGAGGGAACTTTAGATATTGGTCCCTAGATTATGTTCACCGAGTTTCATGCAGATCGGTCAAACTTCCTAGGAAGAGATCGATTTTAAGTGTTTTTCAAAAAATTCAAAATGGCGGAAAATCTATATAACCTAAAGTTATGGGTTCTTGAGGCAGATTTGTTCCTCATGAGGAGAGGCATCTCTGTGCCCTGTATGTCACGGCATGGGATATGCCTATTCAAAGTCTGCATATCAATCGGTTGCTATAGCGCCCCCCTTTGGCCAATTGATGTAATACTGCTTCATTCACATCCTCCCATGACCCTCTACCACTGTGCCAAATTTCACATGGATTGACCAAGTCAGTGAGGAGAAAAACGTGGAACAGACACACAGACACACACAGACAGAGTTTTCGTCATTATACAGTAAGATAAATTGGCTGTTTCCAACCCTTTAATGCTTGCTGTCATCACTCATCTTTGCCAAGACACAAATTCGGTGGTAGTAGCTCTGCACAGGTCAGGTGTGCATGCTAGCACTTTATTTACATTCAAAGTAAAAAAATTCCCAAAGTGAATTAATGAATTTTTATCCTCAATTAGGACACGGTCAGTGGGCCAGCTGGCACCCTATTGCTGGCTAGATTTGGCCCACAAGCTGTAGGTTGAGTATCACTGGCAGAGATGCTGCAGTAACACCAGCTGTATCAGAACCAGTATTGGGTTAGGGTTACTTTAAAAGTAATCACAGTACGTTACTGCGTTACTTTTTAAAAAAGTAACCAGTTACTTTACTGCGTTACTCCCTGAGAAAAGTAACTCAAGCACTTTTAAAGTACTTTTGAGTATTCTACATTTCCTATTGGCCAATGGACCACAGGGCGCTAAGCCTACATTTTTTGTCTCCAAAATTAAAGTTATGGACCACTTGCCCTTCACTGAGATCCAATTCTCCCATCACAGCCGTCACTTTGACCAGTAGAAACACAGAACGATCTGCTGCCATAGACAACTGTATGACAACAACACCCCAGCATTTTTAATATTTCCTCTAGGGATGTTACCACACAGAGTAAAAGGGGGAAATGATGGTGTGAAACAGCAGAGGCACTTTGTCAACCCGCTCAGATAATGTTACTGTCATTAGCATCAAGCTAGCAAACAATGGTACATCCTCATGGTCGGACATAAAGTAATAACATTAACAAATAGCAGCGGGGCTTTTACTCACCACAACTGCAGAGGCTCCCAGCTTCATTTGAAACAGACTACATTATAGACGGTCTGTTATTTATTAATCCCTCTGTGTGTTTATATATTTACTTTTTATCCGCTCTGTTGTCTTTGTAAAGTTAACATATCGCACCGTCATTTCAAACTCAACACTTGTTTCAAATTAAAAGCCCCTTATAACCTCGGCTGAGATAATCCCTCCATTTTCTAAATAGGCTTTTATTGTGAAACATTTGTCAGAACTTCCTGTGGAAGATACAGTAGCTTGATACTTTACGTGATAGTTTACGTGTGGCGCTTCAAATGTAGCTCCTGCCATCTGCTGACGCTTTTAGGTGACTACAACAACATGTCGGCTGGCACATGAACAGACACACAGTGACTCAAATAATAGTAAAAGTAATAAAAATAGGACAAGAATAACCCGATGACATCACACACGCCGTGAAAGACGACCGGGGATAATTGGTGAGTACCAGCGTGTAGCATGTACCAGGCATAATGCAAGTCCTGAGTCTGAAATATGTCTGTCAGCGAGTCCTACTCCACCTATTTAGACTCCACCGTAGACAACAGCAGCATTTCTCCGACCACGTAGTGAGCCACAAGCTCCGTGGCTTTTTTCAGACTGATAGGTTTAACGTTATCTCCATTATTAGAACCAAACGACAGCCGTTGCTGTTTCGGAGCTGAAGGACCAGCGTTCTAAAAGTAACGGAAGTAACTGATGTCTGGTTTGAAAATGTACTTAAGTATTTGATTACTCAAACAGCAAACTAACGCGTTAGGTTACTCGTTACTGCAAAAAGTAATCAAAGTACTCGACTTGTACTTGATCAGAACTGAAGAGTTTTTTTTTATTGACGACGAGCAAAGAACGGCATTAAAGATTTTTCTCAAAAAGATCTAGCAAGAGTTTCATTTACCAACCAGTTACACTGGTAGATTTGTTGATGTGATTGGGTTGTGATTGGCAGTGATAGACAGATGGTTCATCCAATCACCTGCCAAGTGCCTGCCCTTTTATAAACAGAACGGCTCATGCCATGTGTCAGGTTGGTGCAACAAAGCTGTAAACCACACACACACACACACACACACACACACACACACAGTCGTAGAATTGTCTGAGTTAATATGGTGGATTTTAGAGTGTCCCTCCTACGGGAATCATTTGGCTCTTTAGCTGCCAAATGGGCCACTATGTTAATCAGCTAGTTGCCAACTGGGTTGTGTCTGTTGTTCTGTGCTGAGCAAGTAACATGTAGAGGGGTTAAGAGCTTTGTGCTGAGAGCAGCTGTCTGATATATCTGGGAATGACAGTAAAGTCGTGGAATGTATAGTTTAGTAATAACGTCTATGGGTGTATCACTACATCCTTTCGCATCCACATCATGATTTAATCCATTGTTAATGTACAGATATTGATAACAGCAGCTTTAACAGTAGAGTGGTGGACAAATGACCGACTCTGTGGTTTTTGTCTGGGGATTTGTTGAGGTCATCTTGACCCGTGTCAGATGGCACTGTAGGACATCTGGTTTGTCAGCATCACTGACCAGCTAAACTTCACCAGGCAATGAGTTCCTCTCCATCCCATTCTGATTATATTAACTGTGTTCTTGGCAGCAGAGCAGGGCATGTTCATCTAAACTCAGTCCCATACAGTAGACAATGAGTCTATTCATGCCTTTTTCTGTCACAAATGATTGCTATGATGTGATTTACAGTACGCTTCATTGTGTTTGTCACAATCTGTTTCCTTCTTCTGTGATTTGCCACTATGACAATCTGTGACAATCTTTATCTGACAGCTGCAGTGATGTGTTTGAGAACAAATGTGCTGTGTGTGGACCTGATTCTTGCATTTTGTAACAGTCAGTGCAATGACTGGCTGTATGCTGTAGATAGGTGGATCTTTTCGACATCATGGAGTTTTCAGTAAAATTGTATCATATTTTTTCCAATGTCATTTAGTATATTTAAAAGAGTGTGGCCTCTAGAAACCATTTACAGTATTATATGTATCTCTTTCTGTTCAGTTTAATCACCACCTGCTACACTGCTTATTTTAACCACGTCAATCATACTGCTGAGTATGAGCATATGCACAGCTAGGTTAAAGTTACACTAGAAAGCCTATCATACTGAGAGCTCCAAATGGCAGTGCAGAATAAAAGACATCAAGGACAACCATCTTTCGAATGAATAGTCGCATTAGAACCATGGTCATCATTCCATTCTTATTCCTGTCTCATTTATACTGTAGAGTACAAACAGGATAACATATAAAATTGATCTTGCGTTTTCTAGCTCTCATTTTGAACATGTTTACGGATACCAATTTTCTTCGGTCTTAGTATTAGACAGTTGTCGGGTTCTCAACAGTAATTCCTAAATTAAAGCCTTTCTGCTAAAGTGTCCTTTCAAGGGCAAAAATCTGGAGGAAGTCAAAGAATAATGAACTGGATGACTTCAAAATAATGATAAGGGTGAGTCTGAAATGGAAAATATGAACAGCACAGAGGCTCCTGTAAGATGAATATGCTTTGGCTGTGAAATGTAGGTGTGGTGAGTGAAGATGAGAACGCTTTGTGTCCTCAAGGCGCTTGGTAGGATGGGCAGGAAAGATAAGGTGGAGCTAAGACAAACTAAGAGACACTGACACAGACAGAAGTGAACGTCACACTCAGGTCAAATGTGTGCTAGAACCGCAACCCTTTCTTCTTGTGTTGTACAGTTTGTGCCGTGAGGCTCATTATGTGTTTCTCAGCTAGTAATAAGGCATCAGTGACAGAAAGAGATGCAACATACTGTCAGAGTACTCTTATGTGTCTCTTATGATTGTTTAGACTTTAAAGCACTTATTGCTTTATTTGAAAAAAAAAAAAAAAAAGTGCCAGTACAATTGCCTGTTCCACCCAGATCTCCCCTCACATTCAGTATTGAAACAAAATGTTCTGATATGTTCCATTCAGCCACTTCTTTGCGCAACATCTAACCCAGAGATTAACTGCATCCCAAAGTGCTCATCGAGTGGTGGTGGAGTGTCATGTGAAACAAGATACAGCGAGCCAACCCAACCTCTTAAACAAACTCACAGCAACTGTTGAAAGGAAATGGGAGTTGGTGATGGTATTAAACGGAATTAACAGCCTAAGTGGTGTGCATGCACTGGGGATGGCCTGTGGAAACTTCCTGCATGTGTTGAAAAGAAAGTTCCCGTGCCCTTGATTTGGACCTGGAGCATACTGGACCCCTGCTTCAGTAGCTACACTCCCCCTTTATTTAACCCTTCACTGTCCTCACTAATAAAAACGCAGTGGTGGTGCATGTTTTATTTCCTTGAGGCTATTTTCTTTTTTCTTTTTTTTTTTTGAGGTGTCACTTCATGGTAATGGTAAAACAGAGAGAAAAATTAAAAATGACAAATCATGGACTGTTATAGTGCTTGTAAGATGTTAGTATACCAGCAAATATCAATTTGTGACCATGGAATTAGTGGTATTACCAGCACTAGTATTATTTCCACGCATTTATTCTAGGCGTTTATAATTACAGTACTTTGGAGACATTTTTTTCCATCAAATATTTAATAGAATAACAATAAAAATATGGTATTCTTAGCATTACTACTGCATTACTACCGATACCATAAAAGGACAATTCAACTGGTTGAGCATGGCCTTAAATATTAAAAAAACCATACTTACAAAATAATAATAATAATTATAGCCTATGTTAGATAAGATTAAATGTAAATTAATTACATTAGCTTAGCTTTGCTACTGTTACCATAAAGGCAAAATCAACCATGTGGTAGAGCATGTTAATTAAAGGAGCTATATGTAAGAAATCTAAAGCAAATAGTTGTAAAATCCTCCTAATATGTCACAGAGACTAAGGAATAATGTTCATATAACATACTGATCTCACTGACAACAATAGTACAGCCAGAATATTTGCATCTAAAAAAATTTTTTGCAGTCGAAAACCGAAGATCAAGGACGTGGCGAAGCGGCCCTGCCACGGCAGCCACCCATGGGCAAAAAAATCAGTCTCCAGCGTGCCGCTGTCCAGCAACCTCGAATCTGTAGTGGAGGGGGAGTGGACACGACTCGCGGCAGTATTTTGAATTTGAGTGCAGTAACCGTTTTGGCCACATTCTTACATACAGTGCCTTTAAAAAAAGTACTTGACCATTATTAGATTTTTTTTTATTTTTGTTTTTTTTTGGTAAGACGTTACATTTCAGTAAGTTCAGTAAGAACTATATATGAAACTATAACATTTCCAATAAAAATGCCTCCCTTTGAAAATCCCATACAGCTCAGTCCATAAGCATTTGGCTTGGGAACCGTAGGGTCCCTGGGTTAAGTCCCCATACAAACCAAATATAGAGAGAGTAGACTGGTCGCTGGAAAAGTGCCAGTTCGCCTCCTGGGCACTGTTAAGGTGCCCTTGAGCAAGGCACTTAACCCCCCCACCTGTCAAACGCAGTCCCCTCGCTCTGACATCTCTCCATTTAAAGCACGTGTAGTTCCTGTTTGTGCATGTGTGTGTATTCTGGGCCTGTGTGTATATGACAACAGAGTGATAAAAATGCAGTTTCCCCTCAGGGATTAATAGAAATAAATCTTCTCCTTCACCATCTTCTTCTTCCACTTGGACTAACTTCCTGTAAAAAGTGAACTGGAAAGGCATACTATTTAAAGACGCAGCGACCTAAACCAAATCGTAGATATGGCTCAATCAGGTTGAAATCAATTCAACACATTTTTCATTAAGATATAGTGAGTCAAAACGTGCTCTGTGAAACGGTTGCAAGTACTGCCGTGGATGGGTTTACACTGGAGTAAGCTGAAAGCCTGGTGCGTCTCATAGAGATACTAAAGGGTGCCTTTGGCATTGTTTACTCACATCTAGGGGCATGACGAAGCATTTGTATTGGACAACCATGGAATGAAAATAGGCCCTAAAAGCTTCACTTTTTAAGTACTACTCACTACACATTTATATAGCAGCTTAAATAATATCTTACTTTGAAGCTAAATATGTAACATGCTAAATATTATGAGCTTATGAAACATGCTGCTTCCTGAGTACTTTTACTTGAGCTAGTTTACACTGTTTTATACTTTAGCTCATAGTTAGCATGATTTAAAACACTTCCATATTTCTACTTAAGTAAAATCATGTGTGCATGTTTTTAAGTAATTCAATTAATTTGCTGTGAGAGTGTGTGAGGTGACAGAAATTACAGAAATAATAACACAGTTGACAGCAATAGACTAGATAATGGACTGTGTCAGTAAATATAATTGCATGGCCACATGTGTGGATTTGTGCAGGTGTGTGTCTAGTCACATTAATGTGGAGTAATGGCTGGGGCTTTGTGGCGTGGAAAATTTAGCCAGACAGGAAGAATGTCATTAGAGCTATTTCTTTTTTCAGAGTAGGAAAGTAATTACACTGAGAGCAATAATAGGTGGTGAGGGGTGAAGTACTCCAACTCATGATATGAGGGACTTGAATAGCACACAGATATTAAATATATAATTGAAACAGTAAGAAAAGTGCACACACCAGAAACACACACCAATACGCAAGATGGATTTTCAAGCTCTGTGACAACAGAAAATGTGTTAGTCATTCTCACTGGGTTGCTTTTTTTGAAATGCAGGCCTTATTCAAAATACAGGGATACAGAAACACAAGTGCATTTGGATAATTATTTAATTACAAACGATTGGTGAAGTTATCGGAAAATTATATTACTTTTCTTTTTTAAAATTTTTATCCGCAGTTTGATTGTTGCCAATCTCAAATGCATTCCTTAATGACTATGAGATCCTGTAACTTCTAAAAGAAGACAAATTCAGGAAGGTGAATGAGTGCTCTTACTAAACAACATGCAGTTTCAATTTTTTTTTTTTTTTTTTTTTTTTTTTACGATACATAGAGATTGTAGCAAACTGACACCATTTTCTATACATAAACTATGGATTGCCATAATGTTTAGAAAAGGATGCATATATAGAGATATAGCTCTGTATACTTTAGTGAAAATGTTAGCAAATGGTATCAACTTCCATTATTTAGAGACTGTCCTCCCCCAAAAGACAGCAGCAGAGGTAGTTCGTAAAAGCAGCTTATTATGACCTCTATTTACATTTATTGTTAGGCAGCTACCTCTAGTGGCTGTAGTAATTATAATGGAAGCAAAGTTGACATATTGAAAAGGGCTCAAGGGCTAAAAAATATAACCAACATGGAAGTGCCAAAAAACTGCAGTTCCACTAATGGCCACTTGAGGCTGGCATCAGAGGCTGATCAATTCTCATATATCCCCATGTTAAAATGGCCAACTCTGGGGTATCAGGAGAGACTTCATTGAGGGAACAATTATTTATTGACATTTGCACAAAATAGATGAAAATGAAAGTGTCTTTAGCAATTGGACCCCATCATGATGTCATCATATTTTTGTAGAGGGGTTAGAAATGCTGTGAGTAGTTTAGGACACCCCTCTGATGGAGTCCAGACACAGGTGGTTGTGATGGTGATGAATAAGGAGGATGCTGAGAACTCTGTGGTCTTGGGCTCAGACCTCGCAGCTGAAATGATGAACTGGAGGTGAATGGGCATGAGGAGGATCATGGCTGTGTGCAGTGAAATGAAAGTTGACAGCAACATAAAGGAGATTTAAAATATTGACAGCAAAGATATGATTGGCTGACAGAGATTGTGGCAAAATCTGGTTGGTTTAACTAAAAAAGTGAATGCCCCCAATCAGCTGATTAAACATACGCAGACTTCATTAGACATCCAGGACTTAGTCTATGTATAGTTCAATCTACAGACATGTATGGGTCACCAAGGACAAATCGCTCTGTGGGACCTTTCTCTTTTTTCCCCAACATTTTTTACCCAATGCAGTTTTCATGGGAGCTTCACTTTAAAAGTGATTTCCCATGACTGTTGCGTTGATTGAGTATGGAAATCAAGGAAGCATATTGGCTGCGTAGAATGTGGTAAAATCCCCTTGTATTGTTGAATTTTAGGGAAAGTGGGTCACTTTTAATCCAGTTAATGAGGTGGATATGAGTAACGGCACACAGATGTGGGGAATTCATTTGTGCCGCAGATGTGAAGTGCAAATACAATGTGTTTGCATGTAGAGTAGACAGGGTAAACCGTTCTGACAGAGTGATAGCATGCCATTTGTTATGGTCATCTTTCTTGTCTAGGAATTCCCACTTCACAAGATGTGAACCGACTTCCCGTGAGGTATTGCATAACTTGCAGTCAGTGTTTCCAGACCAGATCTGAGCTGCTCTGAGCTGAGCGCTGTCTTTGGTCAAATTTATGCATCTTTCTTTGACCCCTGAGGCCACATCACTAATTAAAAATGTAGTCATCCTGGTTTATCGCTAGTTACAGTTCTCATTTCATGAGTTAGGGTTCTCATTTTTAGTGTTTGGCAAAGGATATAAGTGGGAGTGGTGAAGAGACATCCTTGTGGTTGATTTGATAATAAGTATTATGATTCCCCTCAGTAGTTACCGTGACCTTTCCACAGTTGCCATCAATGCTCATTCAGTGTCAAGTGAGTGAAAACTGAGACCTGAAGATTAAACTACAAATTTGTGTTTTTCTCCTGGGTAATAAAGAAACATTCTGACACTGGTTGTGATACATTTTGTTTTTTTGTGCAGCTGGGACCCATTGTTTATCTGTCTTTTGTCTACAGCTCAAAATACTACTTGGCTTTCACTCGACTCTCCAAAACTATCTCTAGAATTTATGTTTGTTTTCATACTTATGTTGTGGTGACAGCGTAATTGCTGTCTGGATTATGTTCAGAGAGAATATTTCTTTGAATTACTGAAATACTACATTTATGTACTGCGCTGGATTTGCAGGTAGGGGGTCAGGGTCAATGACGGATGTACAAAGTGCAGGACTGTGACACCAGAGTCCTTTCTGTCTGTGGTTAGGTTGAGGCAACTAAAGCACTTTGGTTAAGGTCAGGGAAACATCCTGATTTCAATGAAATGCTAATAAAAAAGAGTGAGAATCTGGGAGCAACAGCTGCAAAAGCATGGTAACCTCTGGACTTAAAATAGAAAAATGAACAAATAGGAGGCCTTGATCAGTTGTTCAAACTGGCCAAATGGTGGAATAGAGGCTCAGCATCTCTGATACATATGCAGGGGCCAGGCCATGCAAGGTCTTTTGGTAAAATCTTGAAATCTATTCTATGTTTAACTAGAAAAAATTCAAGGGAGGGAAGAATTGGGGTGATGTGAGACTAACGACTAGTTTTTGTTAGCAATCTGGCTGCTGCATTTTCTACCATTTGTAGTCAAGCTATAAAGAACTGTGTAATGCAAGTGAAGAGTGAGAGTTGCAATAGTCTAAGTGAGAAAGGATTGAAGTATGTACTTTAAGTTCCAAGTTATTTGCTGATGCTATTGGTTTGATTTATGCAATATTTCTCAACTGCAAAAAAAGACTGAATGACTTAAGTAATTTGAGATTCCATGTTTATATGTTCAAACAGGATACCAAGGTTCTTAGAGGCGTTCTTGATATTAGTAGCAAGGGGGCCAATACATTGACTGACCTCCTTAGTAAAGCAATCAAACCTGATCACAAGTTCAAGTTCAACTTTATTTATATAGCACATTACACACAACAAGGACATTAGTTTTGTCTGAATTAAGATGAGGGACATTTTGAGACATCACATTTGAAACAGATGCTATGCAGTCATAAAGGATGGTAAGATTATTAAAATGACTAAATTTAACCGAGAAGTAAAGCTGTGTGTCATCTGCATAGCAATGGTAAGCGATACCACTTAAGGAATTAAGCAGATTGTCCTTATATAATGCCATATATAATGAAAACAAAATAGGTACTAGTATTGACTCTTGTGGGACCCCACATAAGAGAGGAGTGGAGGAAGACATGTAATTGTAGTGTCTGTCAGACAAATGTGAGGAAAACCATTTAAGCACAATACCAGAGATACCAACCCAGTTCTGCGATCTATCAAGTAAAATGGCATGATCAGTGGTACCAAATGCAGCAGATAAGTCAAGCAAAACGAAATTGGAATATTCCCCTTCATTAGCAGGCACGAGAATGTTGTTTGTTAAAGCAGTGCTGTTTCAGTGCTATGTTTTTGATAGAAGTCAGATTGAAATTTTACTGAATTTCGTGATTGCCTCGCTCAATTGGAACTTGCCAGGTACGTTTAATAGCAACATCTGCACATGATGTGTATAGAAAATGTCATTTTCTCAGTATTACATTTCCCTGAAAAACATATTTGCTGTTTCAAATTAGTTGTATATAAATATAATTTTGAGGACACAGCCTGAACTATTCTTGCTGCCCTTCACTAATGGCCTATGACTTTATTTTTGACTTTTAATTGTTGCATAGTTAGACTCCCATGTCACAAGCCGAGTTTTCCTCCAAATTCAAATTCAGTGTAAATTTTCATATAATTATGCAGGTTTTACGTCAAAATGTACTAAAAGTGCATGCATAACTCTGACTTATTAAGCATAGATTATTTGCAAAAGGAAATGACAAGAGAAAATGAATATTGGGTAACTGCATTTGAATAATAATTACAAAGACAGGTAATGGGATATTTTTCTGGCACTAAGTAAAGCAATATTTAAAATTTTATTTCTTGTTCTTGTAAAACAATTCTGACTTAAAATGAGGAAATAAAATGGTCCATATCTGCTGCATTCATCATACATGTTGCTGCGGTTCCATTTGTCTATCTCTACTTGTCTCACAAGGTCAAACTAACACTTCTCTTATTCTGCCAGCTCTGATACCTTGTGTTTTGATGAAAAAGGTTGTCAAAAATAGAGAACAATCATCTCACAGGAAGAGTGTTCCAAAGCTTTAGGAATATCTTAGAGGAAATTGCTGTCTCTTGCATTATAAAAGTATCAGTACTCTGTTGTCAGTCTGCAATCCTTTACAAAACCAACTTCCTCAGATAGAAGCTCACACCAACAGGTGCATCCACTCTCACTCAAAACACAGTTGTCAGTGGGAATATTTGTGAACAGAAACGGAAGTCCTAAAATATCACTTTTCAGTCCTGAAGGGAAACACAGACAGGCAGATACTGTGGCCATGGTTGGCTGGTTTAATTAAGGAAACATGTTTTCACTGCTCTACTGTGCCTGCTGGAACCTCAAAGCAAAATCATATCCTGAATAAATTTGTCAAATTAATTTAGCAAATATAGACGCCAGAGAAAATGGATCTCCTGTGGGACCTGAGTTAGTCTGCATCACATATCAGCCTGTTACTGCCTTAAATCCTCATGACTCGGTAATATATTGAGCACAGGCAGTACTGGATTACAATTTTTATTTTTATAGTTTACACATTTTTACCAGTGACACACAGTCTGAATTTCTGCGCTTTTTGGTTGCTGTGAAGAGTTTTACCACACCAAAAAGTGGAACAGCTATTCATTCACGTCTCTTTACCAAACAGGTGGTGCTGAAGATAATACTCACAGGGACAGTTGGCAAACTACTGTAGCTGGTTTTATTTCATCTTATGAGCAAAATCTTTGACCTGGTGTTGGTGCCTGATAAAAATTCAGGAGGTCCTAATCACCAGTACAAAATTTCATACCAATTCATAGTCTTTGTGAGGGGTTTTGGAGTTTATGTGCATGTGTTGATGCATTGAAACTACAATCTACTGTGTCTCCAGTGCTTTGCATTAGACTCCAAGCTATGACTTCTGCTCTAATGTACCCTCATGACTGAGTGAAGTTTAGGGCTGCATTTCAGAGCACTATCCATTTAGAGGGGATGGAATTTTAATGTTTTGAGATATAAATGTCTTGCCTTTTATTTTAGTTTCTGTTGACTTTGCTGACAGACAGCTAGCAAGCCGCATCACCATGTGGAAACATGCCCACTTCCCAAACTCAGTGTCCACTGGTTTCTTGGCAGCTCTGCAGCACACACCACCTGGGTCGGGGGGAACTAACGTTAGTTAGCTAGCAACACTGCTCATTCGGCGACTACAGTTGTTAACGCTGATCTGGTGGCAGGACACATTTTTGCCGAAACTTTGTACCCACCCGCCGGTCTTCCTCCAGGTCACCCTGGTGAGTAAGCAGCTTCATTTTTAATCGCAAAAACCCTTTCAGCATTGTTTTCTATATTAGCACCACTAGCCATGCTGATGCTACAAATGGTGGTAACATGGTCAATGGGAATGGTGTTTCACAGGTCAAAATTGAGCTTCTTTCTCACTGGGGCAAGCTGGGGCTAGACCAGAGGGTGGACACAATGTTTCCACAGCAACACTGTTGGGTCAGGATGGTGTTACTGGCAGTAATGGCTGGATAAGTAGCGCAGCTAACACTATCTATCTCCCAATAGACCCTGGTGGTGCGAAACGCAGTAAACTTGAGTGGCAAAAATTAATCTGTGGACCTACATCTGTAACTGGCCAAAAATATTCTAGTTGTCAAGTTATGTACCTAAGGTAAAGTTATGCACTTAACATTTAGTTATGTCAGTCAGATTTAGGCAAGTAAAGTTACATAGGTTAGGTTTAGGAAAAGACAACTGATGACGTTTTAAAGTTCACTTGGTTTCACATGTTCCCTAACACTGGTGTACTGGGGTAAAGTCCTACAGTTGTTTTACCCATCCACCAACCCAACCTGCCTTCTTATGCTGACTTTCAGTGTTATACTACTGCGAGCCTGTTTACTTATACTACTAATCAGGATCACGGTCATCCTGTTTACATTGGTTATACACAAATTGCTGGCTAATGATTACATGGGTTATATACAAAGAGTGGTGCATTACCTTTCATAGGTATACAAATGAACAGTGCTTAAACACAGCCTGACGGCTGCAGTCCACCATGAAGAGGCAAGATACAATACAAACTTTTCAGAGCTACCTTTTAAGTCTGCAAGTCATGCCTGTTACATTTTGGAAAAATTTAAGTTCTTGAAAAAACTATAAGTAGTACGGGGGATGTTGGTGTTGATGGTGGATGTACGAACACTTAAACAACAGAGACTGTGGTTGGGGTAAGGCCACTAAAACACTTAAACATTTTATTTGCCACATGCTCATTCAATGTGCATGAAAAATGGGAGCTTTTAGGTCCATTACTCATGGTAGCCACCACAAAGGATTCCCTCTTTACCGTAACTTGATACCGTAACTCACTGATAACTATATCTTTGAAAACAACTGACAACAGACATTCTTGCCAACTAACGTCTTTGCTCCCTGGTAGCCAACACTGTACAGACTGTCCCCAGGCCATCACTGACTAAATATTCTAGTTCTGCTAATGCTAATTTTTATTTTATTTTTTATTTTTTGCTGTAATTGTGTGGAGCCAGGCAGAAACCACTGAAGGGCAGAGACTCACTCCCCATGATGTTGAGTTAATGAAGCAATAAAAAAAAAAATATTTAAGTTGACAAAACTAGTAAAATACTTAACTATAGTAAAATGATACTTTAAGTATTATACCCCCAACAGCTTTTCAATTATTCTGTTGCCAGGTATTCATAGCATCAATTGCATCACCAGTCTTTCCTGATTCTTGCTAACCCATATACATGAAAAGATTCTCTTAAGTGTGCTCCTTCTCAAGAAGAATGCAGTGTGAGTGCTCAGGGTGATGTTTGTATTATGAATGACCAGGCTTGTCCCCAACTAGCCAAAAGGACAAACAAGACAGAACAATAGAAATAGAAAGTGTGGAAGTTAAAGCTCTTCCTGTTCTTCTTTTGTCCCCTCCTTGAGTGAGAGAGTGTGTTCGAAAGAGCCCCTGGGTGTGTCTGTTTTCTAAAGCGGGAAATGGGGTTTGGTGTGTGTGTGTGTGTGTGTGTGGGGAAGACCCACACTCTGTCCTTCTGAGAACACAGGAAACACAGGAAAAGAAGGAAATGGTCATACATTTTTGCGGGGATGCTAGCGAGACAGTATCAGCTCACCAGACTGAGCTTCAGCATGTTTTTCCACTTTGAAGATGGGTAAACAAAATTGCATTGTTAATGTATGTCACAGCAGATATCAGTCAGGTGACTAAAGGAAGGGAAGGAGTCAATAGAGGAAGGAAGTGGTCATGGTGCCAGTGGTCTGCTGACTGGCTGGCAAGGCAAGAGATACTCTGTCAAACAGGGTGGGGATCAGGCCTCACAAGATTTATTTATTTTTTCCAATTTTATTAAATACTCAAATGAGCCTAAAACCACTTGACAGCATATTCTTTATCATCATTCCACCATTATAAGTGTGAGGGTTTTCAAAGTAACCCCATACATTAAGTACTTCAAGCATTTTAAACCTTTAGATAAGTTGTATTTTATCACACATTTTCTATCTTGAACATGTTATTGTAGTGAAATGAATTAAAGAATCTATGATCAGTAAAATGATGGAACTTCTCTCAAATCAAATAGTTATAGAACTCTGATATCTAAATTACATATAGATTTCCACTGACTTCCAAAAAGGTAGCCTATATACAACCATACCCAAAACAACATATATTGCCGACCTAATGATTGCAGTTTTAAACTTGCTGTTAAGGTTAAGAAACATTTGCTGTATTGTTAAGTTAGGTTAAGGCAGCAACACTAGGTGGTTAGGTTTAGCGAAAACATTATAAGTTTGGCTCTGAATAAGTACTTTTGTTACTAACGTAACATCATGTATGTCCTGTCATAGATGTCACAAACATCACTAATGAAGCTAGTGAAGAATGCTATCCATGCTTGCATACTACGCCAGGTTGTTATTAAAATAGGTCAACCTTGACTTTGGGACATGAACACTGGTCTCCTGGGTGAAAGTCCTGTGCTTGCTTGACCCATCCATCATTCCTCCCACCTACCCTACAGGAACTTCTTCCATTCATGTACAACATTACATGGGCTATATTGCTTTTTATACTACGTCACCTCACTTTCTCCTCTGCTCCTATAATCACTACGGTGGTCACTAGAGGGACCCACATTTCAGTAAATGTAAGTACGGGTTGTAATAAGCTGATTGCACAGTTGACCTATATGGCCACCTTTCGGTGAGAGTGGCCTGGAACAGTAGAGCTCAGTTTTTAACAGGGACTATTTCTTGGCCAGGAGCAGCTATAGTTTGGCATATAACCCTCCGCAAATCAACAGTATGTAGTTTTTACACTTTGGTATTTGTATGGATTTAAGAAACAGGGTAGAATGTGTTATAGGCGGGAATTCACTACCTTAAATTAGCTAATATACATATTTCCAGTAGTGCCAAAATAAATAATAAATAATTTTTTTGTGAATGTCACAAATATGGCTTATGTATGGCTTAATCCCAAAGAATGGTTCCCATCTTTTATGGTCTTTCACCAGGGAATTTGCCCTTTTTCTCCATCTCTACAGAAAGGGGCAGCGGGTCCTGTCTTCAAAACCAAGCTCCGTGAAATGAAATCCAGATGTTATCCCAGAAAATTCTCACAGAAGAAAAAAAATGTATACATCACACGGGAAAAAAATAGACATACCATAAATCACAGATATCCTTATGAGCGGAACATGACAACAGTGTCACAAAGAGGACAGATTTTTCTTTTTCCTTTTATTTGAGAGGAAAACGGCAGCTTTTCCTTAGGTCATTTTAAGTGTAGTAGGGTGTCATGTCATATTGTTGTAGGACAAGGATAACCCAGTTGCGCAACATCATAACAATTAGTATTACGAGTGCTGAGTATGTCAGATTTTAGACACATAAGCATTTTCAACCATTTTCTAAAAAAGGAGAGCGAATAAACAGAATGAAAATAAATGTCAGCACCTGAAACCTTGACAGCCAAAAGCACAGCGAGTGGGCTCTGCCTCAGAGCAAAGTTACCAGGACAACTGATGACCTGCTCGCATATGTTGGTTGAACCTTTGTCATGCTTCTTCCTGTGAGGCCTTTGGGTTGGGGAGGGAACATATTACACAGTGCAAGCTCTGAGCAGCCTGCACAGTATTAGGAATGAAAAGGTCCTGCACAGAATTTGAGGAGGGTTACAAATTATTTGCAAGAGAGGAGATACGTGCGTCATATTCCACAATAACCAAATAGGTTTTTTTTTACATGTGGAACAAAACAGTGACCTCGCAATGAAGGATTTATATAAAATTCTGAGAAATTGAAATGTTATTTATAACAGATCATGAGGACAATCTGTCACTGTGTGTCAGTTGCTGATTAGTAATACTATTATCAGTGTTGGGCAGGACAGTAATAATATTACTAATAAAATTCCAGTAATCATATTACAGTTACCCCATAACCAAACAACGTGCTACATTACTTTTGTTATCAGCCCACTACTGCGTAGAAATACAACATCATATCAGCAATCTCATTTTCATAATTGACCCACTGTGCAGGCACGTCACAAAACAGTAAGTCTATTTGGAAGATGGAAACATTTACCTTAGCAGCTGGAAATATTTCCATTACTTTCATTTTGTCGTGAGGAAAGATGATAAGAACACTGTTTCTGCCGGTAGTCGTACGAAAACTCTTTCCACTGTTAAAAAATACACGTCCTCAAATCCCCGGTCTGAAACATTTAGTACGACCAGCAGCACAACAACGTGAGGTTCCAGGAAATACACTGAACCAATGGTGAGCTCTTCTTGCCTGTAGACATTGGCTGTAGCTGCTTAAACAACCAAAGCTGGATTTTACTTGTGGTCAGCTGCAGGCTACAGAGAAGTAATGAAACTTGCGGCTGGATATGGTGGTTGTGCTGTTGCTCCACGAGTGACTCTTCATCTTTCAGGCAAATTCTTGGGAAAATACCTGTCGCAGGCAACAGAAAACCCCCAGGTTAATAAAAGATAATAATTTGCAAGTGATCTAGCCTTAGCTACACCAACCGGCGATTACCCTGACATTTATGCAGATGCACACGTGAATTTTTGGGAGGTACACAAGTACCAGTTTTATGGTGTGCAATGGAAAAGTAATGTAATGATTAGTTTAATAAATTACTGTTGGCAGGGGGTAATAAGTAAAGAAATAATATTACTTTTGAAAAGAGTAAGTAGTAATGAGTACTATATTACTTTTTTAGAGTAACAAGCCCAACACTGACTGAGATTATGCATAAATTCAATATTCACATTTTGGAAGTGAAAAAGCAAATGGTATTTTGTAACAAAATACAAAATAACTTAAGTGCATACTAAGGACATCATAAAACTTTTGATTAAATTGTGAGGAGATAATGCAGTGCAGCCTTTATTGCATGTGCTCATACAGTCTTTTTACATCATTCCAAAGAGCTCCCACTTTCTTTTCCATCTTATTACCAGACCCAAAGTGAATCTGTATTTTTTTGTTGTTGACAATATTCATTTAAGTTAAAGTTACGGTATATTTCACATGAGGCCCAGCAGTAAAGTTTAGTGAAATAATATGTGGCATGATCCTGTAGGCTGTGCTAAAGTACTAGTTAGAAAATAAGAATTAGAAAAAAAGAAGTGATGTAGTGAATGGATTACATTGGTGTAACTTAAGTACTCTCTAAGTACTCTCTACCCCTTGCCAATATTATCAGTCAGTAACATGGCTGTTCTTCTGCACTGTTTGTACATTTTCTTACAAAAAGTAAAGTACCAAAAATGTATATAAATTAAGTATGTGATGTTCGTATGTGACGCAAGTATACTAACATACAGTACATCAGTTAAAGTAGGTCAGCACTGGCTATTAGTTTTGACCAGGACACAAACAGCAGTCTCCTGGGTCGAAAGTCCTGAATTTGTTTGACTCATCCAGCTGCCCCAACCACCTCCTTATGTGGACTTTATTGGTCTTTATACTATGTCACCTAACCTCTTCCTATGCTCCTGTCCCGTGAAAATAAACTTAAATATCTGGAGGTAAAGTAGGGACATACTACCTTGGAATCTATGCTCCAGATGGCAACTGATAACAGCCATTTAATGGAATGATAACATTTGAAGCAGTCGTTATTCTTCTTATCACCCTAGCTGACTGTGGAAAATCTGCATGCATCATTGTATGTCTTTGTCAAACGGTCTGTTGTATGGCGTTGCCTAATTTCTCAGAAATCAGACTCCCAAAAGCTTGCACAAACATGCTAGCACCTTGACTTATGTAGTACTCTGAGCCTTACACAACATTCTCATATTCTGGTCCTAAATCTCACAAATGTTTAAACATTTCTTTCTGGCTTGACAATTACTCTTTTCCTACAATCACTAGAGTGGCAAACAATATTTGACACTATGATCTTGTAAAATTGAAGAAGTCAGTGCACACACTTAACTGCAAACAGAAGTAAAGCTGGTTATTTGCTGCATGTAGTCAGATTAGGTAAACTGCAATTCAGGTGAACTTGATGAATTAATGGGTAGATTTTTTTAAGGTGCTGAGTAGGCCCCTACATGCATTAGAATAAAGCTCAAATCAAATTGCAGGTTTGTATGTACATGATATAGGTGGTATGTAACCATTTGGAAATAACACTTTCAGTGAAATATTACATGTTATACTGATTTCAGTTACATTTATGATTGTCCCATATATTAAATACAATTCTGTGACACTGTTGACTAGTGATGGTGGTTGAGAGATGATATGGACTTTGGATATGGCTGATGTTATTAAAAGATTTTGCAGAGTGAATGGTCTCTACATCAAGAGGTGAGACATCCTTGTGCAAACATTAGCATCTTTAGATCTATGCATCAGTGCCATCATTAGGAACATGCAGGATAACAAGCTACCTTGTTAAGTGCATGATCAATCATCTCGGATCAAACAGGTAGGGAGCTCGTTTCATACGAGTATTTCATACGGATAATGCTCTTTCAATAAGAACAAGTAAATAGCTTTCCAGTTAATAATAACTAAATCAACTTCTGATTAACCCATATCAATTTCAGGCTTAAAACACAAACTTCTGGTTTAAACCCCACCTACTTCAAGTACAGCTACGGATAATTAAGTTGGTTGAACACATACAGATAATGGTGTACTGGCTCATCCCTATTTTAGGGCTACATCATGCTGGTAACGGTTATTATTTAGAACTTACTATAATCTGATAATTGATTATGTTGTTGGTACTGTTTATGTATTTTAAAGGGCTCTTCTCTTTTTTTGTAAAGATGTCTGTTTTTTCTTTAATGGGGTTTCATCAAGTGGTTACCCGTGGGACTGAAAAATTAAGATAACGTGAATGTGCCAGAAACTGCAGTTCCTCCAGTGGCCACTTGAGGCTGACTCCAGATGCAAGTCAATCCTCTCAGACCCTCATGTTAAAATGCCCACATTTACTGCAGAAATTAACATCTAAACAGCCTGGTACAATAAACGGTTTTACTGTGCGTTCACACCGAGTGCAAATTCGCAAATTCGCGCGGCGAGATTACATACAAAGTCAATGCAAAGACGCGATTAGACGCGAATCCGCGCCGAGCGGCGCAATGGACGCGTCTAGTGCGACGGGGATGGACGCGTCTAGTGCGACGGGGATGGACGCGTAGGTGTGGCACGATAGCCACGAACTTCGTGTCTATCGCCTCATCGCTCGAGTTGAAAATATTGAACTTTTGAGGCGAATTCGCGTGACGCTGTGCCACGAAAGCCAATCAGTGTTGAGATTCTCCCGACGTCACTGACGTCAGTGACGTCTTGATGCCCTGACATCCAGTTGTTGACACAACAAACTGCTACTCACCGGAGACAGATGGACAGGCGCTCCGCAGCTGAAATGGAGCGCCTGTAGCTGGTGTCCTGCTGGGAGATCCTGGCACCAACCCTCGCCAACAGGTCCTCAAACTGGGCCCCAGTCAGCCTGAAGTACCGCTGAAAGCAGCTATCATCCAGACGAAGTTCCTGGAGGAGGTGGTGAAACTCGCCAAGCTTGATGTGCTTCTGCAGGATAGGGTGAACCCAAAAACGACGGTGTTTGGCCCTCCGACGCATGTGGGACTTCCAGAGCAGGTACAAAGCAGCGATGGTGGTTATCTCAGCCATGGTTGAGGAGAGAATGGCTGGCCAGATGTTGTTATCTAGTGAAAATGGGCAGGCTTGCTACTCGCACAACTGATGCGATAACACAAATTAACAAAATGGTCCGGCGTCCAAACTTACACGCGTTACGCGCAAGTAATTCGCTTCACTCGCGCCCGGTGTGAACGCACAGTCAGTCTCTATAGCTTATTTTCCATTTCATGACAACTCTACAGGAGGTGAATTTTCATATAACTCTCCTGTTTACATTTTCTAAGGGCTTTAAGTCACACATTTTTAAGTACTGTGAGTGACAGGGTGTTTGCAAGGTGACACTACTGCAATGAGTAAAATCCACCCATCACTCCTCCACAGCTCCACCCTCTTGTCCAGATATGGTCATCTCCAGTCATTTCTGGGGCCAAAATGCCAAACTCAGGGCTCCAAAATGGCAGTTCCTGAACCAATGGGTTGACGTTATGGCAGCTGCATAAATTACTTCACAAAGTCTTTAGTTTTAATGCATTACCATGCATTCATTTGTGTGTTTTTTTAGCACCTTTTAAACTGTCCTTACAACACATGTATATTTTTTCAGCATCAGCTCAGCTGTAAGCCTGACTTATCATCATTATCATTATCATTTTACCTGTATAAATAAAGGTTAATAAAAAATAAAATAAATAAAAATCATGTTGTTAACAAAAAATAAATAAATATGAACAAAAAATCGCAAGCATCTATAAAAATTAACTATTTTTTAAATTTTTTTTAATAACTGTTCATTTGCTACAACTCAACAGCTAATAATTTCTCCTTTGCTCCGATCACCAACAGCTGTTTGCTTTGAGCACATCCACCATCACTGTCACATTCACTCTCTCTATCAATGGACCGTCACTACTTGCTAGGCCCTGAGCTATTCCTTCAGATTAAGTTGAGACATGAGGTAGTGAAGCTGATACAGTGACCTTTACACATATATATATATACATATATATATATATATATATATATATATAGTGTGTGTGTGTGTGTGTGTGTGAAGAATTCTGTGAACTTCCACTGTCAAACATACGGACAGGGTTCTACGGCCAGTAGTGTTGCTATTATTTAGCAGTTTCAACACTGCTTTTTTTTTATTGTGTCCCTTCTCTGCCCACCAATGTGACAGTTGGCCTGAAAATTTTACACACCCTTGCCTACAATTTACCTGCATGTTCCTGGTGGCTAATTTCAGACCCTGTGGGCACTGGACATAAATCGGGAGTTTCGAACTCATCCAATATGAACGTTACTCCAAGGGATAATAATTGTTCATGGTGTTGCCGCATTCCATCATAGAACCCATACATAGAGTTACAAAAATAAAAAACAATTCATTTTTTTGCGTATAGCACTGTATGTAAAATTCAAGTAACATTACCCTACTGCCTGACCTGAAATGACCTCTTCAAGAAGGCTTTGTTGATCACCTCATGAACTGTTCACTTTTGAAGACACCAGGCTTCGATCCAGTGCCCACTCTCCATTTTCTTTCAGTTTTCATAGCAAGAAGTCCCACATTAAATTCCTCTTCTTTGGAAAGTTACCATATTAGATGCACTTTACAGTCTTAGTGAGAAGTAGGTAAAAAGAGCCCATCTGGCTGCTAATCTTACCCAACACACCTCGCCGAAGCTGCATGGCATTTCTCTGGTGAGTGTCTTATTTGTTTCATCATCAAAACCCTCTTTGGAAGGATTTGCTCCATTTGGCTTGTCTGTACAGGGACGAACAGGGGTAGAGAGGAGAAAGCAAAAGAGGAGGAGGGGGATGGTCAAGCTTTAGAAGACAGAGAAAGAGGGAGAGCAGATCTGGAGAGAGTTGGGAAAGGATGTCCAGGGTCCCTTTTTACCAACATGAGCTGCAGTGAAAAGATAATAAAGAGAAGAGAATATCATGGGAGAAATGACAGAGGGAGGAGAAACAGGAGAAAGGAGAGATGGGGAGGGCAACAGGAGAGAGGACATGCCAGGCCTTAATAAAATAGTGATGAGATCTTGGCTATTGACAAAGACAAGCATAAAAAGTCAGGTCAAGAAAGACATAATTGTTGGCTACAAAAGTGAGATTTAAGACGAAAAACATTTTCTTTTATACCACTTTAAACACTGCCTTATTAAAATGATGTATTTTCCACATTTTTCATTTTTTAAAATGATTTTGGCGCAAAGCCTTTATCTGAGCCTGCTCTATCTCAACCAATAAACACATTTCAAAGTCTTCACTTTTTATGGAACATCCATTAGCGTCCGAGAGCAGCTTAAATGTTTTTTCCTCGTATTGTCAGGATTTATAGACAAAAACCAACAAAGATAAAAACTTTAAAGTGCTTTTCACAGTCTCCATTCAGTGAAGGGAGTGTCACCGTGTGACTTAAGCGTAAATTTTATATACATGCTTAGTCATATAGTCATGGGGAAAACATAAAGAATGTTTTTACCAAATGCTTTTACTGGAGGTAAATGTGATTTCTCACTGACTGTACAAATGAACACCTTGGGATAAAACTGAAAGCTCTGCATCTTCATTATAAGTGCCCTGTTAGTTTGAACCATATATACTGAAGTTCCCAGGTCAAGAATGAACTTTCATGCTTAATATATTGAATTATATTTTATTATTCTCCAACCAAATGTGATTTGGAGTGACTCGTTAGCTTGTGAGTCTTAGCCAGGTGAAAATCTTCATAAATCTTTAGTGTAAAGTTCCACTCTTGTGAACTTTAACTTGAAAATATGAGCCACTGACTGATATTAAGACCTTGTGACAGGGTACATCACAGCCAATCAATAAACATAAAAGCCTTCAGCTTAAGGCATACTCAGCCATACTTCCCGCTCTGATCGGTGTGCAGCAGTGAACCACGGCAGGAATGGGACATCACTGTCACACCAGTCCTTATTCACCATGAAGCACATGCTGCCTGTCCTTCCCTTGCCAGAGTCCTCTGCTCTGTCAGATCAGCATATAGAAAAAGAATGTTCTGACTGAAGGGCATTAGCCAGGATTTAGCCATGTTTTGGTAACTCAAAGGATATTACAGTTTCTGATATCCCGTTGGAAACTGATGCAGCACGTAGGTTGTCCAGTGTATTTCTAACGTCTGTGCAATGGTTAGCAGGATGCTAGTCACGCCACCAGACAATCAGAGATCTCCGCCTTCTGATAGTCTGGGGACACTCCTTTCTAAAGTGTGTTTAACACACCGGCGAAAACGGCCGGCAACAAAGCAACGCCTCTTGCATTTTTGAAAAGGACACGCCTTCTCAGAAATGTGCCCTCCCCTTTTCTCGTCCGCAAGGAAACAAACACACAGAGAGCTTGAAAATGGATGCCGAGAGATTAAACTCCATTTTATCAAACGTGTGCTCATCCGTGAAGAAAATATTTTTTCCAGCGGATGTCTTAGTTACAACATGATTGCGCTAACTGGAGTAGTTTCATGTCGTATCCGACAACGGGAGGCTTTTAACAGATGACGTCCTGATGTTAGCTTTGCTGCTGCTGTTAGCTGTCCCTGTTAGCATCGAGATTTCCCAAAACTGAATAAATACCACACATAGCAACACAAAACTGCTTTGCTAGCTCAATCATGTTGTAACTAAGATATCCGCTGGAAAAAATATTTTTTTCACGGACCGTTTAATGAGTTAGTACCTATTACAGACACTGTTAACGGCTAAGAAATAGTAATGTTTGTTCAATCATTGTGTTTATAGACTTTACAAACATCGGATTAGTCTAAACGGTGATACAGTGATGTGAAAAATGTGATATATATATAGCTAAAAGCTCTGCTGGTTTTCTACCCGGAAGTATTTGTAAACAACAAGGCAATTCCCTCTATAGTCCGGCTGGACGGATGAGTCATGGCCTTGTAAAAGATTATATTTGTTTCTTTTAGTTGGCGAGAATGTGTCGCTGCAAACGCGACAAACATCCACTAACTTTGACGGCATTTTCTGTGAGCACGGCTGAGCCATTTTGTACCACTACACGTGTTTCTAGTGGGACTATGTTTACAAGCACAAGAGTTCAGCGAGCCACCAAAGGACCGCCCTGCAGATGTACTATTGGTTCTGCAACGTAGGGAGTTTTTTTAAACTCTGAAATTGTATCCGCCCATCTAAACACAAAATCAGGGAGAAAGTCATCAGTCTTTAGTTAAGCAAAGCGTCTAAAGACTGACTTGTGAGTCTAGCAGGATGCTAGTTCAGTTGGTGCCAATCTTCTACATCTTTCCCCGATGCTTACTGGGGTTTGAAAACTTTGACCTAGCTTGCTAGCAGCTACAGCGACTTGAGCCACATGCCACCACTGCCCAAGCCAAGCCAAGTTTAACAAAATTTTAACCTTACAAGACAGCTTATACTGTAATCCAAAGTTTGGTCAAGATTTACAACATCCCAAATAAGGCATTTATTCAAAGCTTCAATCTACCAATGGCAATCATGAATGTCATTTGCAGATTAGCAGCATTTGACAGAAACATGCATTTGGGATCTGCAAAGGCTTCAGCTTGGGTATTTTAGCTATTTTCTCCATTGTTAAATTCAGAAAGCCTTTTGTGACAAAGCTAAATATCTATTCATTGCTGCATTATGTCCCATATCCACAGGGGCTCCTGTGAGACAGTTGTGGCTATTCCAAAGAAAACTGGCTTTGGCAGGGAAACAAAAAGAGCCAAAGGGCAGTAAAAATGCTCAGTGTGAAGTTTGCTTATACTCGAATTGTATCTTTTTTTCTTTCCCCCCTGAAGCAATCCCTTGCTGTCTACAGATAACGGTACAGTTCTGTCTGGGGGATGGCAATGTCATGGGCAGAGGAGAGGTGAGACAGACAGAGGCTAGCGGAAAATTCCAGGGCTGCAAAATGCCCAACTGTACAGTCAGCATATCAGTGGCTTTTCTGTATAGATATTGTATGATACTGGCTCACCTATATAGTTCCTCTATGAAAGGGGCTGTAATTTCATCCCAAATTGTACTTTTTCAATATAGGGCAGCTTCTGCTTGACTGCATTAATGCTGCATTGAGAGAAAGGCTGGTAGGAATGAATGAGATCATTGGGAGGCTGACATGCTTTATGACCATGGACCATTGGCTCACATAAGAGTTACATAAGAACAACCATTTCTACACCAAGTGTTTCAGTGATGATACCAGACAGGAGAGGGGAGTCAGATTGTGAAATGAGCAGTGTAGCCAGGCCAATAACTCACATCACCTCTTGTCTTTGGGGAACTGAATGTTTGGGAGGGGGAGTTTTACAAATACAAGTAAACACTTTTTTTTTTTTTTTTACATTGCTCCACCACATTCAGCTCCTACAGGGATCATGTCAAGAGCTGTTATTGTCTCCATCCCTGTAGCTTAAATGGACTTTGCTTTCAGTGCTCATGCTCTTGTTTCAAGATGATGTCCTGGCTTCTACTTTAGAAAGCCATGTCACTTTCAAGCAATGTCAGTTTAAATCAAATATAAAGCATTGTGTTAAAGGCCACATGCAGTTCTCTGAACACGTGGCTATGTGTTTCAGCCTTACAATTTTACATGCACATCATTTATCTACGCAAGAATTTTACATAGTGAGTCAGATCAGCCAGTATGCACAAACTATTTACTGACAATGAGGTGAAGGTACTTAATGGTTTAAGTAGCATGCAACAAAACAGTATTGTTTGGTATCTTTGTCAGGTGGATTTTCAAAAACCAAGCCTTAAGCAGAGTCCTGCACGGGTCCAATTTTCAAGATCCGCCCCAACCCGACCCGGGGACGTACAAAACCGCACCCGAACCGCAAACCTGCGCATCAGGCCAATCAGTACCGCAACCCGGTCCGACCCATTGAAACACGACCTGCAGCCCGACCCGTAACCCGGATTTAAAGTAATCATTTTGGGTCATACTGGCTGAATATTGAACAGCATATCGCCACAGTTAAGGTGCCAGTAAGTAAACAACGACCTGAATGAAGCAGCTCTCACAATAAAAACCTGAGTTCAGCTCCATCATCAACCCTCTGTGTTCTTCTCCCATAGGAGTGTAAAAGCACTCGTTTGTTACGTTTAATGCTTTTAAACTTTTAATCTATGTAAAGGAACTTTACATGTGTAATAATAGACTTACTTTCTGTCCAGAGCGACGTTCAGCAGTTACGAGCCGTCACATGTTTTTAGAATCCATCGAGGAGAGAAGTAATCCATCAGGGAAACACTTCAGAAACATTATAAAGTGATAGTTGTACGTTTTATCCACTTATTTCTCAAATACCTAAATAATTATTTACTGTTTTGGAAGCGGCACTTGTTAGACGGTGGCAACCATGTTGATTCTGTCGTCCAATCACAAATTGTGTTATTAGATGGTGAAACGTGTGTAAACAGCTGAACCAATAACCGTTGCGAAATAGCGGAGGCGATCCTCAGAGAGTTAATAATGACCAAGATAGTTATCTGTAGTTTACCGAACTAATGACAGATGTGTTTATCTAAAACCCGCGATCCGACCTGCATGTTATTTTTTCCACCCAGATCCGAAACTTATAAATAAGTTAAATTTGCTGATTTGGCCAGACAACTGAAGAATCTGAAGCTAACTAAGCTATGCAATTCCTGATTTTGATCTTAGTTAGGTTAAATGTCGATCTTGCTGGTGATCCGATCAAATAGTTGTAAATATCAAAGTACTTCTGTTCTGGACATTCTGTGGGATTTTTTTCTTAAAGATAAGCAAGGTAAGGAAAAGGGACACTGGAATAAAGTCATAATGTAATAACTGTAAGAGTCATATTCTTTGACTTCTCCAGTGCCTTCAACAGCATTCAACCCAGCCTCCTGAGAGACACGCTGCTGGATATGCAACTTCACCCGGACATCACTGCCTGGATTTTGGATTACCTCGCAGCCGGCCGCAGTACATCAGGGTAGATGGCTGCGTATCTGAGGTGGCGTCAAGTAACACCGGGGTGCCCCAAGGATCTGTTCTGACACCATTCTTCTTCACCCTGTACACCTCTGATTTCCGGTTCAATTCTGGTTCCTGCAACCCCCAAAAGTTTTCCGATGACTCCCCTATAGTCGGATGCATCAGCAATGATGACGAGGAGGAGTACAGAGGACTGATTGAGGGCTTTGTCGAGTGGAGCAACCGAAACCACCTTCAACTCAACATCAGCAAGACTGAGGAGGTGGTGGTGGACTACCGGAGGAACCGGAGGCAACCTGCCCCAGTCATCATCCAGGGCGAGGAGGTGGAAATGGTGGACTCGTACAAGTACCTTGAGGTCCACATCAACAATAAACTGGACTGGACTCATAACACAGATGCCCTCTATAGGAAAGCTGGCCTATAGCATTACCGTAAGAAACCTCAGAGTAATATTTGATCAAGCTTATAGTTAAGCTTGTAGTTAGGGCTGCTAACAGTTATGTTAAGTGAATGTAACTTCTTGTGAACCACAATGGATCATTTTGTAACTTAATGAGCAAGAGACACACCATCCACCTCAGAAGCCACTGGCAAAAGTGCAGAGGGGAAGGCTAACACACCTAGCCATGCTACAGCTGCTGCTGACTTAGCAGCTACTGGCAAGCGCAAAAGAGACAAGAGCACTTTCTTAAGTGCAACTCAGTTTTACACAATATCTGTAGTATGGGGTCCCTGCTCCATCTCTACTTCGGCTAAGGAATTGTCTCGTCTCGTCTCGTCGTCCTCCACTTATCCGGGGCCGGGTTGCGGGGGCAGCAGCCTCAGCAAAGAAGCCCAGACAGTCCTCTCCCCAGCCACCTCCGTCAGCTCTTCCAAGGGAACCCCGAGGCGTTCCCAGGCCAGCTGAGTGATGTAATCCCTCCAGCGTGTCCTGGGGCGGCCCCGAGGTCTCCTCCCGGTTGGACATGCCCGAAATACCTCCCAAGGGAGGCATCCGGGAGGCATCCTTACCAGATGCCCGAACCACCTCAACTGGCTCCTCTCGATGTGGAGGAGCAGCGGCTCTACTCCGAGTCCCTCCCGGATGTCCGAGCTCCTCACCCTATCTCTAAGGCTGAGCCCAGCCACCCTGCGGAGGAAACTCATTTCGGCCGCTTGTACTCGCGATCTCGTTCTTTCGGTCACTACCCAGAACTCATGACCATAGGTGAGGGTTGGAACGTAGATCGACCGGTAAATTGAGAGCTTCGCTTTCTGGCTAAGCTCCCTTTTCACCACAACGCATCACTGCTGACGCCGCCCCAGTCCGCCTGTCAATCTCCCGCTCCATCCTACCCTCACTTGTGAACAAGATCCCAAGGTACTTAAACTCCTCCACCTGAGGCAGGACGTCCCCCCCGACCCAGAGTGGGCAATCCACCCTTTTCCGGCTGAGGACCATGGCCTCAGACTTGGAGGTGCTGATTCTCATCCCAGCCGCTTCACACTCGGCTGTGAACCGTCCCAGCGAGAGCTGGAGGTCACTGTTCGATGGAGCTAGGAGGACCACGTCATCCGCAAATAGCAGGGACGAGATCCTCCTGTCACCAAACCTGACACCCTCCACCCCTCGGCTGTGCCTAGAAATTCTGTCCATGAAAGTTATGAACAGAACCGGTGACAAAGGGCAGCCCTGGCGGAGTCCAACCCTCACCGGGAACAGATCCGACTTACTGCCGGCCACGTGAACCAGACTCGTGCTCCTTCGGTACAGGGACTGGATGGCCCTTAGCAAAGGGCCACCAACCCCATACTCCTGGAGCACCCCCCACAGGATGCCCCTGGGGACACGGTCGTAAGCCTTCTCCAAATCCACAAAGCACATGTGGACTGGTTGGGCGAACTCCCATGCCCCCTCCAGCACCCTGGCGAGGGTAAAGAGCTGGTCCATGGTTCCGCGTCCAGGACGAAAACCACATTGCTCCTCCTCAATCCGAGGTTCAACTATCGACCGGACCCTCTTCTCCAGCACCCTGGCGTAGACCTTACCGGGTAGGCTGAGGAGTGTGATCCCCCTATAGTTGGAACACACCCTCTGGTCCCCTTTCTTGAAGATGGGGACCACCACCCTGGTCTGCCACTCCAGAGGCACTGCCCCCGATGTCCACGCAATGTTGCAGAGGCGTGTCAGCCAGGACAGCCCTACAACATCGCGGCCCCGCCGCCACGCAGTTCCTTCACTACCTCGGCGACTTCTGCCCCCGAAATTGGACAACCCGCCCCTGAGACCCCCGGCTCTGTTTCCTCACTGGAATACGTGTTGGTGGGATTGAGGAGCTCCTCAAAGTATTCCTTCCACCGCCTGACAATGTCCCCAGTTGACGTCAGCAGCTCCCCGCCCCCACTGTAAACAGTGTGAGCAAGTTGCCGCCTTCCCCCCCTGAGGCGCCGGACGGTTTGCCAGAACCTCTTTGGAGCCGATCGATAGTCTTTCTCCATGGCCTCACCGAACTCCTCCCACGCCCGAGTTTTTGCCTCCGCGACTGCTGCTGCTGCGCTCCGCTTGGCCTGCCGGTACCCGTCAGCTGCTTCTGAAGACCCACAGACCAACCATGCCCTGTAGGCCTCCTTCTTCAGCCTGACGGCTCCCCTCACCTCTGGTGTCCACCAGCGGGTTCGGGGGTTACCGCCGCAACTGGCCCCCGCGGCCTTGCAGCCACAGCTCGCAACAGCCGCCTCGACAATGGCAGAGCGGAACAAGGCCCATTCAGACTTGATGTCCCCCTCCGCCCTCGGGACGCGGTCGAAGCTCTCCCGGAGGTGGGAGTTGAAGATCATCTTGACAGGTTCTTCCGCCAGGCGTTCCCAGCAGACCCTCACTGCTCGTTTAGGCCTGCCAGGTCTGCGCGGCATCCTCCCTTGCCACCTGATCCAACTCACCACCAGGTGGTGATCAGTTGACAGCTCTGCTCCTCTCTTCACCCGAGTGTCCAGAACATATGGTCGCAGGTCAAATGACACGACTACAAAGTCAATCATTGACCTGCGACCTAGGCTGTCCTGGTGCCACGTGCACCGATGGACATCCTTATGCTCGAACATGGTGTTAGTTATGGCCAAACTGCGACCCGCACAGAAGTCCAATAACTGCACACCACTCGGGTTCAGATCGGGCAGGCCATTCCTCTCAGTCATGCCCCTCCAGGTCCTGCTGTCATTGCCCACGTGAGCGTTGAAGTCCCCCAGCAGAGCAATGGGGTCCCCGGTCGGGGCACTTTCCAGCACCCGTCCCAGGGACTCCAAAAAGGGCGGGTACTCTGAACTGCTGTTCGGCACATAAGCGCAGAAAACAGTCAGGACCTGTTCCCCAACTCGAAGGCGCAGGGACGCAACCCTTTCGTCCACTGGGGTAAACCCCAACGTACAGGCAGAGAGTCTGGGGGCTATCAGAAAGCCCACCCCGGCCCTCCGCCTCTCACCCGGAGCAACTCCAGCAAAGGAGAGAGTCCAACCCCTCTCAAGGACTTGGGTTCCAGAGCCGGAACTATGTGTCGAGGTGAGGCCGACTATATCTAGCCGGTAGCGTTCAACCTCTTCCACAAGCTCCGGCTCCTTCCCTGCCAGAGAGGTGACATTCCATGTCCCAAGAGCCAACTTCCGTAGCCGAGGATCGGACCGCCAAGGCCCCCGCCTTGGTCTGCTGCCCGATCCACACTGCACCGAACCCTTCTGGATCCCTCTGCGGGTGGTGGGCCAGCAGGGGGACGAGCCCATGTAGCCGGTTCGGGCTGGGCCCGGCCAGACCCCATGGGCGAAGGCCCGGCCACCAGGCGCTCACCCACGGGCCCCAGCCCCGGGCCTGGCTCCAGGGCGGGGCCCCGGTACACCAACTCTTGTTATCTTCTATCATGAAGGGTCTTCTGAACCGTTCTTCGTCTGACCCTTCACCCAGAACCAATCTGCCATGGGAAACCCTACCAGGGGCGAAATGCCCCCGACAGCACAGCTCCTAGGGTCATTAGGGCACTCAAACTCCTCCACCACGATAAGGTGACGGTTCTCAGAGGAGTGACGGTTCTCGGAGGAGTACTTCGGCTAAGGAATTGTTGGCATCAAAAATGTTAAAGGCCCCAGGTTTTAGCCCTTGGTTGCAAATTGTGGCGCCAATTTTTTTCCCTCAGGTGGGTGTGGTTTTCTGAGTATGACATGTTGTACTCTGTCTCTTTCGAATAGTAAGCCACAGACTATAAAACATAGCATTGCAGGATATAGTTAATTGATTTCCTTAGTGTCAGATAGTGAAAGTTGGCAAAGTTAGTTATCTGTAAATTTGGGATTAGCTTTGGTCATTTTAATGTTGGTCCTACTTTATGACATGTCTGCCCTGTGCTTCTGCATTATAGGGAATGCAGGGTTCTTTTTTTTTTTTTACTCAAAAAATGATTAGATTTATTTATTGCTATATCTGAATCATATACCCATGCATGCTTATTTTGCTGCCTTTGTACTTAAAAAAAACCCTACAAATGTATAATGTCCTCACATTGAAATATTTATGAGAATACCCTGTGTCAGTCCAAAAAATAATGAACAGAACATAAATAATCATGAGGTGCACAAGCTGGGATCAGCAGTTTTTAGTGCCTAAAGACTTTCATGAGTGCATGATTCACAAAAGAACCTACATGCTCCATGATTTGTCAGAGTCAAATCTGAATGAGGAGAAAAACAGAAACAGAGCTTGCACCTGTTCTACAGATTGGACTTATAGCTAGAGCAGTTAAAACATGTATGCATTGTTTCCTCTCACAGTACACCAAGAGGTCAATTCACTGAACAAAAGGGTAAAGTGGTGCTACCAAAGGATTTAAACTTATCATATCTTCTACATGGCCATACTGCTATAGATAGCCTCATCTTTCTGAACTCTCAGTGCAACCCCTAACAACATTATTTGGCTCAATTAAACTGACATTTGAAACTTTGCCTCAGTCTCATACTATCTCATTTTGAGCCAAGGCTGCACGTACACGCAATCATCTGTGTGCAGCCACCAATTTGCAATTTAGCTCTGTCTCTGTAGCTAGGAGGAATGATTTATTTTCATTATTTTAAAAGCCAAATGTTGCCTGTCTGCTTGTTGTTTTACAGATAAAACCAGAACTGGCTTGCTCTCAAAAGCCTGTTTAATGTCCGTGCAATTTTATTCAACCTTTCATCATCAGTGCTATATCATTTCTGTCTATCGTTATAAAAAGAGTGATAAAGCAGATGTGTAAAAGAGTTCACATCCAGGAACCGAGCACAGTTCATATGATCAAACCTTGAGCTTTCTTTTTGTGACCCTTATCTCACTCTATACAGGTGTCAGACCACAAACATGGCAACTCAAACACATTATCCCAGCGTGGAGCCTGCTTCCCTTTATTTGTACAGCTGAAGCACCCGGCCGCCTCGGTTGAAAGGCATTGATGATGCACTTGCATTACCGTGCAGATGAGGGACAGACGACCATGAGAAAGTCGAGTAAAACAAACATGTGTGTCCTTGGTTTGACCCGTTAAGCTCATTCTCTGCTGTCATATCTTCTACAAAGTGCTTTGGGCTGTTTGATTTACAGAGTCAGCTTATGATGGCCATACATACAGTAACATTTCCCATGTCTGGTAACTAACGTCTCTCACGGTAATTACATTTTTTATCTTCAACCAAGCAAGGAATACAGTTCTCTCAAACTGGCAAAAAATGTATTTTGCATAAAGGAAAGATATGATTATACCTGAAAAGCCTACAGTCTCAGAGACAGCAACACAAATTACCCACAATTGCTTATTAATGAACCCTTGGGGGCAGGCTGACTGTCAGGTGGAGTCAAAGGGTACAGATGACCCCATCCCAAGGCCCAGGGGGGCCCGTGCAAAGGTCTGTGGTTGACCCTAAATTGGATTATATATGGATGAATAATTTATTTACTGGCTTATATCACTGAAAATACAAGTTACGTGTATTTACATGATAAATAAATTCACTGATTATCATTAAAACACAATTCAACTTGTCATCTGATACCCCACCCCCTGCATTCTTTGTGAAATGGTGCAGTCCAGTTTCCAGCACACTAGGTATGATGAGGAAAGCTGAATGCAGATAAGGTGAGAAGCAAGGCAGACTAGCAAAAAAGAAAACAAAAAAAAAAATAAAAAAACTAACAAACAAAAACAAACACTGTAGTGATTGTAGTTTTAAAGCTAGAGTAAAGATACTGGTATCAAATGAAAGGGGCAAAATAACCCTCCAAAATTAAGCTACATTTTTAGTAAGGGGAAAAGTGGCTTTGCCATTTTTCAAAGTGGTGTATCTGAATAGTCTTGGAATTACATACATTAACACATTATAATCACTGGATTTGGAACTGGTGATTGGTGAAGGGTAGATCTGTTTGTTCACCCATGATGTGTTCTTATGATTTACTGCCACACAGTAATTTTTAAAGGCAATGTTTGATTTTCCTTTTTACTTTTAAAGCAAAGAAACAAGAAAAGAAATATAACTGTCGCAATCTTGGAGAAAAAATATTCTGTGTTTTGGAATCATTT
This sequence comes from Epinephelus lanceolatus, assembly GCF_041903045.1. NCBI lineage: Eukaryota > Metazoa > Chordata > Actinopteri > Perciformes > Serranidae > Epinephelus > Epinephelus lanceolatus. The sequence goes on from NC_135747.1 coordinate 10,111,183, forward strand.
ACTTGACCTTTTGTGCTTTGTAATCATATTCAGTATACGTATGCAAAACAGAGCATGGCTTCGATGTCTGTCGCACTGGATTTAGAAATGGTTGTTAAAGACTTGAGCTCTGTCACTAAAGTCTAATGGCCTAAATCTTATTTGAAATCACCCATGTTGGTATTAGAGCCACAAGTGGGTGGGTGATGGTAGTGCTGGAGTGGGTGTGGATGAGGGGGCCAATTTGGAAAATATTGTCCCCCCCTGTCCATAATGTTCAAAGGCTGGCCTGTGTAGGGGCAGAGGAAGCAATCTTTGAACAAATCACAGACATATTAGCATGTTTTACGGTTACATGATGAACTCGTTAGCAAACAGGTGCTCATTTACATATCTGGCTAATGCTGAGCAACAACAGCGTATATATTTGGACTCATGTTTCTAGCCACCTGGTGAATGTAAGCCCAATATTTACCCTTCTTTTTGCTCTGTTTTTGGGCTCCACCAGCTGCTGAGGAAAATATCTGATTCTTTTGCTCCAAATTCAACACTTTCTTTATAAGCTAGTCGCAAACTTGGCCTGCCTGTGTTTGGTGCTGAACTGGGAGTTTATCAGAATGTGCTTGCTGAAAATAGCTGAAAATGACGCAGTAGAGCAGTGACACTAAAACAAGGGTCAAATTCCAGAAAACCAAAACAATAAGCTAAAAGATGCTAAAAACCCTCCGTAGATCTTACAGCTTTTTTTTCACTATGACATCTTTCACCCAAAAGTAGCTGAGCGATCCATTGTTAATCTAATATTTGTTATATCTGCAGGAATGGCATGTTCGAACAGGTATTCAAAATATTCACATTCAATTTCACCTCTATATCAAAATGACATATTTTAACATGGGGTGTAGACTTGAGACTAATATATTTTAGTTAAGAATAAAATACTATATCTACGTCTTATCATCAAAGACTACCAAGTACAAATACACAAGACACACCCAAACACAGAATCAGAAACCATATGTCAAATGTGTGACTGAAATGAATTGGAACATGAAAAACAAGTCAGTGTCAAGAAACATCCTGTCTGTTAAACGTTTAACCACAACAGACCACAGACAGAGCGAAACCCAGTACCCTCAAGCCGCTCTTGTGACATACATTGGACCCAGAACAGCATGAGAAACAGCTGCTCAGCATTTGCACCCCGTGCCAAATAAATATTGGAACACATTCCAGCTAAACTTTATAAGCAACATTGGTGTTCTATCCGCGCAAGGGCGAATGTTTGTATGTAATTCAGTCAGCTGTAAAAGGCTGAAACAGCAAGTCCACCATCGTAAATCAATTTGGTGTTTTTTGAGGCTTTAACGCTATTAACTGCCATCTTTGATCCACCCTGTCTGCAGAGCACATGTCCCATTTTCTATTGTTCACAGCAAATCAGAATCCCTTTGTCTTTAATATCAAGACATTGAAATCAGCACTAATGGAAGCTGGGGTTATGCAAATACATAAATATCTAATTGTTATAGATATTCTGTCATGCTGTAAAAGTTTTTAGCTACGCTAACAGTGGGTGTCTTGGATGGCAATGTAGGTCGATCTGTCAGTGTACCACTATGATCCAGACTTGATTACCTCAAAAACTACAGGATACATCGCCATTAAATAAGTTTACGAGGCATTCATGGTCCTCAGAAGATAAATCCTACTGACGTTGTTGATTCATTAACTTTTCTTCCTTGTACCAACATGAGGTATAATGGTTTGTAGATGTATGCAGATGTTTTTGTTTTGTGCAAAATCTCTCACTAACTATTGGATCGATGTCATGAAATTTGGTAAGGTTAGTGTTTGCAGAGGGTGAAATGTGACTATTGATCCCTTAATTTTCATACACTATGACTACGTTTACATGCACACCATATTTCTGTATTATTCGGAATATCCTCAATATTCATAACCCGATTAAGGTCATATTCCAGTTGGAGATAATTCCGAATAATCCCCTGGCATATGCCTGTTTTAACCAGAATATTGTGACATGTATACACCTTAATCGGAAAATGCCCCCTACCGGAATATTCAGTAACGTCTGCGTGTGCTCGATTCGCAAGGAATCCTGGGTTGTCGGTGTTGTTATGGTTATGAAAAGCAGGGAGAACAGCAGAACTAGCTTCATACCTTCATCCACAGACTCCGGGGGGCTCTGGCTGGCGTGAACAGCATAAGCTGGACGGAAAGGTCCATACACTAGTTCGCCTTTTCTTCTCGCTCTCGTCTTCCATTGTTGAGGACAAAATGGATCAGCAGGATTTTTGTAGTTAAATTGTGGTTCAAAAGCGCAAGTAGGGGTACGTCGGAAACAAACATTACAGCTTCTGAATATGTCAATTAACATGTAAACAGAATATTCCAGTTGCTGCAGCGCATATAAACACCTTATTCAGAATATTACCGTAACCAGAATATTGACCTTAATCGGAATATGGTGTGCATGTAAACGTAGTCAATGATGGTAATTACACATCAGCCTCAGCTGTACATTGTGTTTGGTGCTGCTGTCATGCTAAGGTGGTAAACATGGTAAATACTGCCTGCTAAAAATCAGCATGTCTTGTTTCAAAAATTTTCTTTATTTTTTTTAAAATTTATTTATTCATTTTTTATTATAAACCAAGAATGAGAAAAAGTACTTTGAGGGGCTCTGACAGTCAGCTCCTTATGCGTTCTTAATATTTTTCCTTTTATTTCTGTTACGTGACGCTTGTTTTGCACTGTGCTGACTGCAAGAGGACCTCATTTACGACCAGTGTCGTCTTTCATAGCAGTATACAAAACACATTCTTTGGGTGCAAGAGGCCACATTTACACATTTGATAATTCATAGTATCTTGCTGAACAGGGGCAAAGCTAGATATAAATATTCAGGGCTCAGTCCAAACTTACTTTACGTTCACACCAGAAGCTTCCAAAGAGGCAAAGTCTGTCGCAGACGCCCAAGAAGCACGACTCTCAAAAATATTTGTGGCAGCTTTGGTCTCTCTAGTCGCTCATCACGTGAATCATTGAACGTTCAATCGTGTTTGTCAATTTAAAGGAGCCGCAAAGCGAACTACTGGCTTGAAAGTAGCGTAGTTGCTGCTTGCTGTTGTCCAATCAAAAAGCTCATAGTTGGCCTACAGAAAGTTATGTTTGGTCAATGAAAACAGAAAATGTATGTCATCCCATTCAAACCAAGCAAGGAAGACTCGTATGCTACGTAGCAAGATAAGCCTGCAATTCTCTCCTCTATTACTAACATTACACACTTTAAAACTCACCAGACCAACTGACTACCTCCATGACATGGTCCCAAGCCTCATTCTTCTTATTTTGGTCTCTGTTACTGAACAATGACACATTATAAAGGACTTAGTGGACGCGAATGCAAGTAAACATGTCGATATCCATTGTCGGAACAAGTGTGCTGTAAGAACCAAGGTTACATGGCTTGTTCTCTGGGACCCGCTTCATCGAAGCACGTCAGCATTGATTGGTTGCCGGCGGATCGCGTCAGAGCTCATTTCCATAAAGTTAAATGAGTTTTAACTCCCCTCCAGACCTGCTCCGGTTGCTTTGGTCGCCCAAGACGTGCGGCTGACGACCAGCTCGCCCAAATCGCCCAAGTTGCCAGGCTCTCATTGAAAATTAATGACTTCCGTCGTTTTGGAAGCTCATGTTGCTGTTGGTGTGAACGTATAGTTAGAGGGATGAGATTTTGTGTGATTTTATTCCCCATTTTTGCATTTTTTTCAAGCCATTTGAGATAATAGAATGCCTAAAACTCTGTACATCATTTGGGGAAAACATGACAGTTGCCAAGGGAAAAAGAGCTATTTTGTATCTAATTGTTCTTCAGCTGTCTTTATCATTATGAAACCATAACACGACAAATACTGAGGATGATAAATGTTCACTCCTGCCATCTACAAAGAGGCAAAAAAAATGTCTGATGTTACTGTTTTTAAGTTAGATACAGCGGGATCGCCAGAAAAATGTTGGTATTGTACTTTCTGCAAACCATAGATACATTTCATTTGGGCATTATTATGTAGCAGATATGTTGACACTTAACATGTGGTTACATTTAGGCACAAAAATCATGTGATTATGGTTTGGAAAAGATCATGTTTTGGCTCAACATATCCAGGGGTCTTGACAGGAAAAGCAGCAATGTCTGTGCTAATAACAACCATTTTGGTTGTTTGTTGATCTCACTATAGGTGTACAGCTTGGCAGGCCTCGCCCACGTAACACACCATCCATTATCCCTTCCACTTTTCAATGACAAAGTCAGCATCTATACATCACTTTATGTATCAAACATGCAAATGAAGCGAATTTGTGGTTTGCAGAAACATACAATGCCAACAGTTTCTTCTAGGGACTGGGCTTTTACTTTTATAGGTAGGGTAGGAATTTGGCGTAAACATCATTATTAATCTTAAAACCTATTTTTGTTATACTATGCTGGAGCAGAATTCACAGACTAAGTAACAGATCTGCTACATTTAAATTGATGGTAAAATAATTAGCGTTGCTCTAATTTCAGATCAAGGATCCCCAACATGCCAAGTTACAGCAGTCTGTAATCCTGTGAATTGAAGATTAGGCCACAAACAGAACATTTAACTGTATTATTTGAGATTTTATTTAGGAAATGGCTAAGATCTGAGGGTTTGATAAAACAGGGGGCTGGAGCCCCAGAAGACACCCGCCTGCTCTCTTCCTGTTGTTGAAACTGCTACATTTTTCGCATTATGTGTACTCTTGTTGCATTTAAATCTGGTGAGTTTGCTTTTCACTTACAGGATTTTTCCTCATTCGTTACTGTGAGTTTATCAGGTTGCTTTCTATACGTGTTCAGTAAATAGTGGCTTTAGAGTTCCTGTACAAATATCATAGACCAACAGACTATCGTGGAGACAATGACCTTAAATTCCAGCATCTTGACCCCAAACCCTTATCACATGTTAAATTAAGCCAAGTGTAGCTCTAAGTATTTCATGAATCACACCCACAATTGTATCAGTTCCCTAATCAACTTTATTTACTGAGTGCAATTTAGTTTCTTCAGGACCCTCTTTATTTATTTGTCTGAAAATATTCTGTAAATTAAAAAAAAAACACTGCAAAGTTTAATATAAAAAAGACCTGTTTTGATAACAATATAGTGCTGATGACAGAAGGTTAATTAATAATCAGAGCCTGATTATTGAGTGGTGCAATTAATCTACAGGGCATCCTGTGCATTTTTTGTACAAATATAAAGTGATCCCTAACCCATCACTTATGTGTGTGTCCCAAAAGAGAATTGAGCTGAAACTTTGGCCTGTATTTCAGCAGAAAAATGAATTGTGTGTTGTCCCGCTCTACAAATACATAGAACAAAGTCAACACAAAGATCTGATTAGCTGTTCAGAAGAATGGAATTTATGAACATTTATTCCCTTATCCTGCTGGAACATGAAAGTGCACAGCACTAAATAGCCATAAGTAGAAACCCACATCTACTGTATGATGATGAGAAAGAGAACCTACAGTATACTGTATGTGTGGCAGTTCCATAGGTACATATGTCTGTGTGACACAAACAGATGAATGAAGTGAGATGACACTTGAGACCCAACAATCTCTCAGGGTATCCATGTCTGCACCTTTTCAACTCCAGGCTATTTCTGAACCCATTTACGCCAAGTGGTACTATTGTGGGGGCAACTGGGGGACTGGTGTGCTTTGTGTACGTGTGCAAAGGAGGGGGGGGTCGTGTTACGGTAATTCCATAAAATGTTGGTAAATGTGATAATCACAGTTGAAATCTGTCAGAAGGAAAATAATTACTTTACAGATAATGCTGGCAATATTCTTTTAATTTTCTGCTGGTAAACAAATCTCATTACATGACCAAAACTAGTAGCAAAGAACTGACTTGGGGTTGAGTACCACAGGAACATATTCAGCAAACATATGACTTCTAAAAACAATTGTTTGTTTGTTTTTTCAACTTACATTTACCAAAGGTGAAATATATTAATCTTAACATTCTCAAGTTGACATGATCTCAGCGTTCTTAAATATTTTCTCTCATCCCGAGGCTCAGTAGGCTAATATAATGATATTAAACAGGACTCATGACAACATTATGTGATAATATGCTGCAGGTGCAGTAATAATGATACTGCCAAGTGCTCCTAAAATGCAAAACACAAGGCAAATGGGTTTATTATGTAAAAAATGCAAAATCAATATATTCTTTAGCTTCAGACGACCTAAACTAAGGTATTAGACTTTAATTTCCTGACATGCTGTGACAATGAGTCAGGCCCACAGCAGGTTTTCACAATAAACTAACTCATACAGATCATTAGTCTTGTGTTGATTTGTGGAGATTCATTTATTGACCAGACTGTGAGAATATGTGAGAAAATGTGAGAAACTGTGAGCCTCTACTTTGCAGCTTTCTCTTAGGTTGGATTACAAAGACACCAGTGCTGGACTACTGGACTCTTCTTTTCTTTGTTACAAATAGTTTACTCTAGTGATGGAGATCGGTCAACAAGACAATGTTTGGCCAACTGCTATGAGGAAGGAGTCCATGTACAGTTATTTCAGCACTGTGAATGCAATGCCAGGGGTAGGGGTTAGAGTGACCACATAACTTAAATGTACATGTAAAACATGTTTGTGTGTGTACTTTCTCTTGTTTGGGAGAATTACTGCCTCTACCTCACAGAGAGACAGGCTGACTTTTAATTTCACTTAGTAAAACAAACTGCATCTCACTTCTCTTGTAAATGCCAGAGAATTAATTCTGACATTTAACAAATCGAATAACAAGCTCATTTTTCCAAAAGGTCTTGGTTCTTGCCTGAACACAATCCACGTGTGGTCCTAGTGATTTCTCTCTCACCAGACCAAACATTTAGCACAATACATGTAATGTATACTAGCGGATATTTAATTTTTTATCACTCGTTCAATAATCAAATCATTCAACAGGAGATTGTATACCGACACAAACACGTCTCACCATCTTTAGTGCAGCTCTTGAAACGGTGTGATATTCAGCATTTGCATTCAGCCTCGGTCTTGAAACGGTACAGCCTGAATATAACCCTTTATCATTAATAAAAAGGAGGATTTTTGACATGACTGGAAACTCTTGTAAATACACAAGTCAAGCATGCCTGCTAATAGCCTGCTGTTAAAACAAATACTGTTGAGCTGGCCTCTTGCCTGTGTAACAGATACCTCTTTTTCACCGCCGGGTTGCATTCGCTGTCTGGCCTGGCGGGGATTCACGTTTCGAAAGCTTGGCAGTGCAGTGGCATGTGAAAAATGTCCCCCATGTTGGGACGGCAGGAGAAAAGTAGAACAATAGGGCACAATGTATTCTGATGTTTGGTGCCACTTAGGACTCTGTCAACAACAAATTACAGTGTGTGGCATAATGCTTTGTTAATGGGTAGAATGATGGATTACCATAACTTTTATTTGAACTTATTTGGCTTTGCTTGTCAAGGAAATTCATTTGCAGTAGCCCTCTCAGAATGTCATCTGAAATGTAACACTATAATTGGAGCTTATTGGGAGTATGTCATCTTGATCGTGATAATATTCACCATCTGGGTACCAGAGGAGGTCCTGGGAAAAGTCCTTGTTTAGAGTTTCTACTACAGTAACTGAATTTGATGGAGAAAAAAGAAAGATACCATTTTATCAAAAGCAATTAATCTTCAAGGCAACTTAGACAAAATGTTAAGCTACTCCTACGCACTGCCCAGAAATGTGGAAAGTTAAGCTGCACAAGATGCACTTGATAGTTTAAGTGCGTTGGGGTCAGTTTCAGCAAAATCAGAACTCACAAAAATGCTGCAAGTAATTTGTCATCCTCTAAATTCTCATAACTTCAGCTGTAATTAAAGAGGAACTAATATGATTTTACACAGGGAGTACTACTGCATATATGAACAAAATTGTGTAAAGCCTTTTGTGTCTTCAGAGGGAGCCTCACTAAGTCTCATATGTGCCTCAAGTGATGTCACTTGAGTCAGGCATGGTTGGGTCTGAGGATTACAAGTCTGAAAATGAAGAAAATCTGGGGGAGTGGAGTCAGGGCTTGCAGCAGAGCAGCAGAGCAGAGTGAATGTGTGATTAACTTAACTGTTCACAATTCATATAGAAATGTAACGCTCATTTTTTTGGATCAACAGTGCTCTCATTTTAGTGTAGAGCATCAGACTGAATTTATGAATGCAGGTCACTCACTCTCTTGGACCACGATTACTTGAATAAGTAAACACACCGACCAACCGGACGAGACTGGCCGACGCGTATGCTCTCACTCAGTGGATGGGTGATTTGACGGGATTGCTGAAGGTGGGATGGCTGGCTTTGTGGTTGATTACTATGCCAATCTTACAAAGGAGGGAGACACTTGAACGGTTTCCCCCAGTTTGTTTTGCTATCAAAGCTAACATTAGCTATTGCACCAAAAAGTTAGCGTTACAGAGAAATCCAACATTTCTCCTCATACCTCCCCTATTTCTGATGAGGTGAACATGATAACCCTTAATACACATCACATTATTCATCGCTACAACAGTAAATACTTTTTTCCCTAACCTGATATGTGCAATATGTGCGTTGCACATGCAAGCATTTTTGATGATCGCTTCTGTCCAGTCCTTTCGTCCTATCACATTTACCCAGAGCTTCCACAGCCCTTTGACTTTTTCGTGCGGCCACTCCAAGCAATTCCAGTTAATAAATCACTGCACTGCCAGCGGACACTGGATGTTGCTGGTAAGTGTTGTGCCTTTATCACCGTTCACTTTGTAAGCTTGTTAACTGTGGAGTCAACCCTCTGTTAATGTAGCATTACGTTAGCTACCTAGCTAATGTTAGTGTCAAGATGTTGTTGTAGAAACATACCCATGCCAGGCGCATCATTTAAAAAAGTGCTGGGACCGCTTTTTCATGAAGCGCTGGGGTGAAGCACTCCCTAGCGCCCCCCCATTGCCTTTCTGCTGAAGAAAAACACTATTGTGGACACATACTCTTAGAAAGATGTGATACCAGACCTCTATTGCCTGCTTCTCATCTCTGCTGTAGGCTAGAGGCTTGAGGCTACATCAGTGACTACTAGCATAGCGCACCCCAATTAGAAGCTGACATTTTTTTCAGGAATCCTGTGGGTCACAGAATTCCTGAGGAAGGATGGGAGTCTATTTCACTATTCATCAGATTATCCCATTTATGACTGGGACAGGACGGGAAAAAAAGTCAGTTGGAGCAAGCGTGGGGCACATGCCCACCAGCTGCAAGTATTTGAAAAGGTCAGTAACATCTGTCTTGCCTAAGTAAATTGTTTTAGTTTCAAGTCCACAGTCTCTTATGATCCTCTTTTACAGATCTTATATTGAGTCTGTCCCGACCTCTCTTCTTTGCTGGTTCGGGAATCTCGACATCAAGTTCAAAAACGCACTAAGTAATGTAGAGAAAATGAGTAGCATGAGTTGAGCATGTTGTCTGTTCTGTTCTGTTCTGTTCTGTTCTGGGGGGTTCGGTGCCTTGCTCAAGGACACCTCAGCAGTGTCCAGGAGGTGAACTGGCACCTCTCCAGCCACCATGCTCCATATTTGGTCCGGACGGTCCCTATGGACTGAGCTACTGCCACCCACCTTGGTTGTTCAATGTTGGAAATGGCATCATGATGGAGAGATGTCGATCTCATAAACCATCTTATCCATCTTGCAGGGTCACCATGCACTTCACTTACCCTTATTACTTAAGTTGCTGCAAATCATTCAGTTTCCTCAGTAATTCTTTTTATTTTTATTTATTTACATTGCAATAGCTGTATTCCAGTGTTCACTGTTGTTTCAGCTCACTGTATTTGACTCCCCCCACCTCCACACCGATTGTTTTGCATATACATTCTTATGTGTTCACTCATGCTTTTTTTCATGTGTTTTTTTCTTGCTGTCCAACCAATTGCCCTTCAGGGACAAAAATAAAGTTTGAATTGAAGTTGAAGCAGGACAGGAATTAAAGTCAGCAGCTATTAGTTTGTTTCCACAGAGGAAATATATGCCCGTCATGGTATGTGAAGTCGAATGGGTTGTTTATAATTATATAATATTATCAATATTATCACAACGCTAATTTCCATAAATTTGCTAAATTTCATCATGTTAGCATCAAGCTAACAAATGAAGTGCTAGTTATTTGAGTTTTCATATGTAAATATGCAGCTTTAATATTTATAACCACAGTTTTTTTTTGCTTTTCAAAAACACAACAAAGGAGTGGGATGGAATAGGAGTCATTTTTCTAGGATTGGGACAGGACAGGTTTTTTTTTGTTTGGTTTTTTTTGTATCGCGATTTGAATGGGACAGAAGTTTTTTAGCGGGAGTGGGATGGGACAGGAGTTAAAATCCACTCTCATGTCACCCTCTAACATGAATCTCCAACTGAACTGTTGGCTGTTTAGTTGCGGTGTGGGTAATGTAGGCACCAGATTTTGACAAGGAAGAAGAATGCATGAAATGAAAAAGATGATATCTCAGGTTTTGCTGCATCTCTTGTATCTAAGGTCCCATTAGTCTGGTGCGATTTTGGTACTTGTAAAAAAAAAAAAAATCCATCATGAGTCTGATAATGTTATATCGGCAGGAATCTCTTTTATCACTGTTCGCATTATACAAAGAAGAAAAAACATGGAAAATATGGTTCATTGTAAATCTCTTGGGTGCATGCAACATTTCAAAAGACTAAAAGAAAAACTTTTTTTCCATGATTCCAAAAGTTCCCCCAACCAATGATGAACAGTTGGTTGGTTCTCAGTCAAGACTATTAAAAATGCTAGAGAGATGTATGGCAGTAAAGTGTGCACACAGTTCAGATGAGGTGTAAGAGTGTGTTTGTCATTCACTGTCCCCCATAGGCCAGCGCTAATCCTGCTGCCGTTTTATGATCTACCAAGTGCGTCAAACTGTTTCCATTCCAAACGGATCCTCCAGCTACCTTACCTCTGAACTCTTACTCCACACATCCAGAGCTCCTTGGTTCAAAGCCAGATCCCCAAGGCCTCTATCCAGAGCAGAGAGGCAGGGGTTTTCGTGTGAGAAAGTCAAAATATTAATATTCACCTGTCAGTATTCATAGAGCAGAAGCAGTTGGATGATATCAAATGTCCATCTGTTGTGAATACAATTAACTGAGTGGGGTCTGGATGCCTTCATTGGGTAAACTCTACACACTCTGATGTGGGATCAATTTCAGGTTAAGTTAACTTCCTTATAAATAATTACATTGAACTAAACTGATTATGTCTGTTCCTCCTGACATTGTATACTTCACCATTGGAGAAAGACACAAAAGAAATACAATGGTGCATATCTTTAAGAGCTGATGCAAGGATCATATCCAACTAATCAACTAAGTTGAGTAACAGCATACATGAACTTGAAAACAATGCAAATTTCACTAACATGGCAAAGGCAAAAAAAATCCCAAAACAAAACTTGTACAGTTGTGACCTCTGGTGGTGTGGCATGGAGCAGCCTATTGGTCCATTCCTGTAGGAGAATCCTGTTAGAATTTATCATCATTTACAAATGTCTCCTTCTGACAGATAGTAGATGAGACCTTTAACTACAATTGTGAAATCTGATTTTTATGAGATAACAATACCCCTCCCAGTTGTGTGTCACAACTCTTCAAAGGAAAATAAAAAAAACTTTGGATAGGATCTTTTTCATGTGCAGCTTAAAAAAGTGGAGGATAGATTTTAAAATGTTCATCTGCAAAACTGGCAGTGACAAAACAAAGTACACAGTCAAGGTAAAACCATATCACTCGTGTATGTTGAGTGTATCCAGTTAAGACCACAATTATCCTTTTTAATTAAATTCTAATTATTAGCTTATACCTTGCTTTCACCATTGCTTAGCACCATTTTTTGTCATGTCTCTGAGCTGTGAATAGGTCCTGAGAACATCAGGCTCTTTGAGGACTTCAGGAAATAGAGAGCACAATTCTTGACCTTTAAAAATCACTTCATCGATAAAGGTTGGTAAAAGTTTCTTCTGGCTGTGAGATATTCTTCACATTCTAATACTGTCGTACTGTGTTTGGTGTGTAGATTGAAGGAATTAGCCGCCCTCAGGCAGTCAAAGAGTTTACCTCAAAGAATGAAGCTTTGGGGGAATTTTACTTTTTGCAACTGTGAGGCAAAGTCTTTATGCTTCAGCATGTGGCTTTACTCTAGATGTGCATGTGGAGCCTGCCTATTTTCTCAGTGTTAATATGTGTCTGCCTTGTTGCTGGCAGTATGTAGCCCCTCCCCCACCTTGTATGTTAAGAAAGGCTTCTCTGAACAGCTTAAATGGGCATAGAAACATAGAAACCTCTATAAAGAATCATAAGTCTCGTCTAGTTTGGCTCACACAGAAGACGTCTTTTAAGTCAATACCAGCTTAGCTCTGAAGTAGTGAAACACAACAATAATCATCTCCACAGATATTGTAACCTGAGGCTTTTCAGCTCATCCTTAAACCAGATGTGGCCAGCTGTATAGGATTTTGTATTGGACCTACTTGTGACTACGTTTCTTAAGACATAAAAAAAATTGTGTTAATTTGACTGATGCTTTTGTCCAAAGAGACTGTAAAAAAGCCCAGAGACAGTTTGTTTAGCTTAGCTGCCATGTCCAAAGATAACAAATTCCATCTACCGCCACCTCTCACTACCAGGGGCGTCATGCAACCCCAAAATGTGAGGGGGCACAGTGGATTGGGTTCATGCGCTATGCGCGTGCACAAATTTTTTTGGGGGATGCCCTCAAATCACTTATTTTGGGCCCCTGCTGCACAACGCCTTGAGGTTGGATAGGGCCCAAACTGAAAGCCGACCCCCCCGTCCAGACACACACACACACACACACACACACTTAACGCATCTACACCTTGCCATGTAAACTATTTTGTGTAAGGAGGAAAGGAGTTTTTCTCAAACAAACCCTAGCAGCTAGGAAAATATTGCAAACATAGCTAAGCTTATTGTATTGCATAAAATATTTGGCTACACACTAACGTTAATACACACAAACGTGAACCCAGGCTGGTTCCCACTACTGACAGCAAAACGTAACGTGACGTAGATAACGATAGCCAATGTTATTGGCAACGGCGTGCCAAGGCAATAAAAAAGGACACAATCATACACACTCACCCATCTTGTTAGGCGGCCTAACGTTGAAACACAGATACACCAAAATAAATCCCGTCCCAAGTTTTTCTGATACTTCCATGGATACTCTCTAGGCTACTAGTAGCTGATTAGTCAGGCAAACGTTACAGTCCAGACATTATAGGCTAACGTTAACCCTTAGGTTAGATTGCCGTCATCGCCGGCGATACCGGCGGGGGGGTATAGTCGTACTCTTTCGTGTCTATTTCCGGAACGGAAAATAAGAGCGACGTAATTCTTTTTTTAATGAAAGCAGGACACTTTAGCCTTTACATCGATCCCATCGGTGTGTTTATAGCTTACCCGTAAGCCTAGATGTCAAGCCGGTAAGATCGGCTGTCCAATGGGAGACCTGGGTGGCTAAAATCCAATGGGAAAGCTGTGAGCGGTCACATGATCGGCCAAAGATCATTTATTATCAAGATGGTTGCTCTGTTGCCGTGTGTGATCACTACTAACAGGAAATCTCCCCTAAATCCTAATAAATAATGCGTAAATTACCATTTATGCATTTTATGCAAGTTACGGCCACTAAATGGGCCTGAGATGAAGGAGATTATTTAGAATACATTTCACTCAATATGCCCACTGATCATAGCTAGATGGTAAAATAATAAGTAAGGTAAAGTAAGTAAAATAAAATTGGTTGAAAAAAAAAAAAATCATCCCTCAAATCTGAGGGGGCACATGCCCCCTCGGTTTCTATTGACGTGACGCGTCTGCTCACTACTTACTGCAACACTTTATATTTCATTTCCCTTCAAAAACCAAAGTGTAAAAATGAGTGTATTGTTACAGTGCGTTATTGTATTTCAGTCAGGGGAGACTTTATTTAGAGTTAACAGATAAATGTTTTACATAGCGCACAGTGAACAGTGAAGAGTGAAGAGTCTTTGGCAGTGAGACCCAAACGTGTCGTAGGGGGAGAGATGTAATGCCATGATTAGTGCGGGCCTCATTTGTCACAGCGTGGCTCTGGGACTGTGACAAAAATGGGAGACACACAGTGATGTGATTATGAAATAAATAAGTGATTTATTAAACACAAAATAATCAAAACAAGTTGAACACATGGGTCGGAGGATTCTGTAAATTCATTAGTGCAGGGAGAGGATGAGTGAGAATGTGCTGCATGGGTGTTGTGCTGTAAAAACAAGAACGAAACCAAAAGTTTTTTGAGATGAAGAGAGCTGGCTGAAGATCTAGATGACGGGAGATGGAGCAGGGCTCCTGATGAGCTCAGTGGAAGGAACCATGGGCACTGGATGTGATGAAGACAGGAGGTGAACGTGTAGGAGTGTCGATCAGTTTGTACTGGAATGACAACTGACAGCAGCAAAGAGGATAACAGTTTGACGGCGCTGATATAATTTGTTTAGGTAGACCGTGCCAAAATCTGGTTGGATTAGGAATGAACGCCCATAGTCAGAGAGTGAGGGAGAGATTTGTGAGTCTGTGAGAGTGTGAAGAGAGTCTCCCTAACTGAACCTCTGCTAAGATTTATGTACCACATTATTTCTTGGCCAGAAGCAACAAAACGCCAAACTGTAGGCCTATTCATCTGAATTGGAGGAGGTAGTGGTTTGGTGATATTTCACTTTTCACAAGTATTTCATTTTGCATCAAGCTACTAAGATAACTATGCAACACTGTAAACTCCACTTCACTTACTTTAAGTTTTTGGGAAACAGCTTGTACTCAAAACCTTTAGTCTAGTACAATACAGTAACATTAAAGTTTTCCGTACACCAGACACAAAATAAATGTGTCACATGACCCTTGTCTGACAGGAATTTTATGTCAGTTTGATATAACTCTTTGTTGTTGTTTGAGCATTTGATTATATGTCACATGAACATAAAAACACATTTCACGTTTTTTTTTTTTTACATTTACTGAACTCCAAAAATATATTGTGGTAACCTCGGTTACCAGGAGATGCTATCCATATCATCATAGTATAACTTTAAAAGTGCCACTCTAATATCCACACAGGCGGGATGTCAGTATCTGTGTATACGACTAAACACATGCAAATGTATTTTAACACAACATTAACTGTAACCCATTAAAACCATTGTGAAATACATAAACAACAATCACTGAGTAATGGGTAACATGAGTGATTTAGAACACATTAAAACACAGTTTTTTTTAGGCTTATGGCCTTAAACATATTGTCTCACGGCATGCTGGGAAACTCAGCCCTAAAAAGCTGTCAACCGTAAACTAATTAGGTTTAATTGGCTTTATGAATTTTAGTCAAATTAGTCAAAACTCAAAACTTGTTGACTTAACATAAAAAACGTAAAGTTTTTATGTTATTTTGACAATCTTGCATTTGTGTAGAATTTACATTAAAATTCTGTGTCACTGATGGATTGGGGTTTACAGTGTATTTTTTTGCCTATCAAAAAGATCTTGGGATTACTTTAAGATTTATAATACCTGCAGCTGGGTTACCAGGATCACCTGAGGCTGTATGCTGTGTAGTAGCACACCTAGGTTGAGCAAGATTTCAACACCTTTACCAGTGTCTCTAATCACTCTCTAATCATCTCTAGTATGGAGTGACAATAACCATATTAATGTAAGCATCAGTATTCTCAAAACACAAGTGTGTTTGTGTGTTTAAAGGTCTCTCCTCCTACAGAAATATCAGCATCTAATAGAGAGCACAAAGGAGAGGAGACGCCATATTTCTTCCTCTCCCTCATCCTTGTCCTTTTGGCTCCTATCCCAACACATCTAACACTGGTTGGTCTCTCCCCTGAGAGACACAGATTAGCACATTCTAACACATTAGAGAATTGTACAAAAAGAAAAAAATAGTAAGGGGCATTGCTGAATTCTGATGAAGAAACTCCCAGATGCAAAGGTGTTGGATGTTCAAGAACAGAAGAAACGGCTGTCTTTCAGTAGACCACAACAGCCTACTTATTTTTATTCAATAATAGTGTTAAACAATTACAGATGGTAATAAAGAAAAAAGTGATTAAATTATTTAATGCCAAGCTAAACTTCCACTACTCAAGTCCACTAAAAAGATAAAATAGAATGATTGCTCTAAAAGAAACATAATGGAACCTAAAGCAGAGGAACTGTATCAAAAAGCACAAAGATCCAAAATCGAACTAAAGAGGTCAAAAAGGGAGTCCTAAAAGAAACGTATTATGATGTCACAGTGAAATGAAGTTGACCTTTTGGATATTAAATGACATCACTTCATTTTACTCTAATGGATATTTGTCTGAAATGTTGTCATAATTTGTATATGAATCCTTGGATTACAGCCAAAAACATGTTTTGTGAGGTCACAAGGTCACAACACGGAGGCATTAAGAGAGTCATTTCTTGCATTTTCTTGGTTACCTACATATTAGTCTAAAGGGGGGGATTCTACAACCTAAACATCTTCATATATCTTAGAAGTTCAGATATATCACTTCTAACATGGTGGCGTAGGCAGAATCTGCATATACAAGATAAATCTTTAGACAACTGTATTACCAGGTTCAGAAGTTCACACACGCAAGCATGAAACAAATAGGAAGTTAAGACAGTTAAGACTTCTTATGTTGGATCAGTTAAGAGTCAATTTTAAGCACTTTTGTTGTTCTTCCAATGTAAATTGTGCCCTTCAAACAGTCTCAAACAGAAGAACTATATGTCAAGGAAATAAGGGACTGTGATGACTGGCATGCGTAGAGAGCACGTGAAGCAGGGTGCACTCTGGACCTTTGGGGTCTTCCTTCACCACTATCTGGTTAGTCCAACTGCTTAGCATAACTCCAAACTGCAGAGGGATAAAAACAAAAAGGCAACCCTAAGTTTGTTCAACTCTGGGTAATTAGAAAAACACCCCCCCCCCCCCCCCAAAACTAACATACCCATGGGCACCTAACTTTGTGTAAAAGTGGAGGGGCAAAATATGACCTGAGTAAGGATGTGCGAAAAACCAGAAACAAAACATATTCCAATAAATTTATTGATTATGAGTCTCAATGCTATGTCACAGGACCAATTAATTTAAAGAAATGAGACATTCAAATACCATTTTAACAATTTACAAATTTGATTACAAAGGCAGAAGTTACACTTTTTTTTTTTCAACTGTCCAGGGCAACATTTTTTTTTTTTTTTTTTTTTTGTTTAGATATTTTTTGGGGCTTTTTTAGCCTTTCATTGATAGGACAGACAAGTGTGAAGGGGGGAGAGAGGGAGGGAGTGACATGCAGCAAAGGGCCACTGGAGTCGAACCTGAGCCGCTGCGGCAACAGCCTTGTACATGGGGCGCCTGCTCTACCACTAAGCCACTGGCACCCCCAGAGCAACATATTTAATCTTTACCGAATACACCAAAAGGGTTCTTTCTTAGAGTGGACCGCATAGTGAAGTCATGTGCTATTTCATTAAGATTTATACTGTCTGTACGTTTTTGCTGTACGTGGCGCAGAGCAGCACTGTTTAATCTTGACTGAGTCATTGTGCTACGCAGGTATGTTTTAATTCTTCTCAATGCTGAAAAACTCCTTTTAGCTGAAGCAGAGGAGCTTGGGAGGACCAAGAGGATTTTCATCAACTTTTTTACTTAACTGAAAACAGCAGATGCATCTCCTAAGTCTTTTAGTGCACTAATAACATTTTTTAGGATTTTTCCATCACTGGTTTCTTTGTCCTGCTGGGGTAGAAGATCAGGTAACATGCTCAGCTGGGTTTGCAGTCTATTAGAATCTACATCAGATGTGTAGTGTTTTAAAATGATACCCATTTCTGTAGAGCACTCCTCCCCTTTTACTGTTTTTATTATAAGTTTCTCCAAACAGTCATTTACATCTGATCCTTCAATATGAAACCTTGGTTTCAATCATTGTGGAGATCATAGGATCCCAGTGCTTCTCCTTAAAGTACTGCAGGATGCTGTCTGGTGGATGGGTGCTTGTCGCTATCTCATCATCCTCAATAAGTCTCCTTGTGGGTTTCTTATGTCGAGGGAGACAGGGTGCTGTAACATTTAATTCATGAGCCAAAGTTGTGCATTTATCCCACACCTTTTCAAAACTGTTAGCTGACTGCATCTGTGTCAGAGTGTTCTTCAAAAGGCCAGTGGCTCTTCTGCTTTCACCAACAGTTATGCTTTGCTTCTGCTTCCTCTGACTTTGAACATGCTTGCTCACATATCACTAAGCCAAAAACTGTTTCAAAAATCATTCAGACATTGTAAAAGACCCGAGGCTTTACTACCACACTGCCCTCTATCATTTCCAGATATTTCCTCAAGTGCTTGCTTTAGAGTGGTGTAGTTTTCCAACACACTTCTAATAGATGAGCATCGCATCGTCCATCTAGTTGGACACAGTGGACGCAGAGAAGTAGCATTTGTGTCATTTTGAAGGTTTGTAAAACAGGCCAGCCTTTTGGGCGAGTCGCGCACAAAGTTAACAAGAGTTTGGATAAAATCTATGGTGTCTCTGACCATAGTGACTGACCTTGTGGCATCCTGGAGAACTAAATTTAATACATGTGAAGAACAATGAACATAAAAAGCATTTGGCTGTTCCTCCAAAATTCTAGCTTGTACACCTGAGTAGCATCCTGACATAGAACTAGCACCGTTGTAGCACTGTCCTCGACACTTCTTTAGTGGTATATCCAGTCTCAATAGAATGTCTCTAATGATTTTTGTGATGGTGTCTGCATTGGTTGTGTCAGTACTGTAAAGACCTACAAATTCCTCTGAGATCTCAAAATTGTCACTGACATGGCGTAAAACCATTATTAATTGTTCTTTTACAGAGACATCTGTTGTTTCATCAACCATAAGGGAGAAAAACTCATCTGCTTTGATGTCTTTTGCAATTTCTTGAAGGACAGCATTAGACATGAGCTGTAACATTTCATTTTCAGTGTCATGTCCAAGCCATTTTTGTTTACTTTTTAACTACTGGGCTAGTTCTGGACAATCTTGTGCCCTCAAGTTCAACAACTGGAAAAGATTGCTTGATATATCCTTGTGTCCACGAGTAGCCATTTCTTGGCGCATGAGGAATCGGAGTGATTCCAGTATTTTGAGCTTTTGAAATTTGCTTGTGGCATTTTTCCAGTTGTTGAAACTATTGGTAACAAATGATTCTTCCTTACGTTTTGAGAAGTTTATCAGCTGAAGTCTTTCTGACATTCTGCATGTGTGACAAAAGGCTTTTTCCTGTCACAAGTATAGGGATCAGAAATCTGGAAAATAAATGTTAATATTCCAATCAAGGCATCACAAATTTAATTTAGCCAAGAAATATTTAGGCCAATATTTGCATTTTTTAAAAAGACATTTGAATACATTCAAAGCAGTTTTTAACAGAGGTGGTGCAGTTTAATTAGGACACTTTGAATTGCAGCACGCTGGAGGGCTCTGTATTAATGCTGCATTGGTCACAACTGTAGGCTAAATGTAAAATATAAATTGACTTAAAATCTCATACAGATTCTACCAGTAGTTAAATACAAAGTTTTGAGATGAGAAGGATTACTGATCATAGATCATCAAAAAATGTTAAATGTATACTCCTTTCTAATTTATTTTCTCAATTTTTCTACCTGAGGTTCGGGTCCTGGTTGACCTGCCCCTTCATTGGCTGTGCTGTTGGCCTGGCTCTGGCCTGGTCTGGCTCTGACTGACTGTTCATGTGCCTCCTCTGTGCTGTTCTGTCTATACTGCTGTCTATCTGTAACTTCCTGTCACAAGTATAGGGATCAGAAATGAATAAATCTGGAAAATAAATGTTAATATTCCAATCAAGACATCACAAATAAAGGCTACACACACTGTATCTTGTTTTTTTTCAGGACAATGTGGGCTAACCATATTTGCCATCATTCCATGTCCTTCTATGTGCCTGTATTTTATATTAATTTTTATATCAATGAAAAAAACAAATCTGTGTGACTAAAATCTTACATTTTTACATGTATTAAGTTGGAAGTTGACATATTCTGCCATATATGAAGAGGGGAGACTACTGGTGTAGTGGTGACTATGGTCATTACTGCCCTGTCAGCATGCATAATTAGGCCTCAGTTGTCTGGGTGCGCAAAGGTGAAGTGGCTGGTCTTGTCATACAAAGTTTGATGGAGTGTCAACTGGACAATATGGAGATGTTTGCATCTTGAAAGATGACTACAAGTGTGGATAGACAAGGAGAAACACAGGCAAGCCTAAGACGTGGTAAGATACGATATTCCTCACTATATGAAGTGACTGGTAACAAGATCTGTATAATGGATTGTAAAGAAATTCGTCAGGTTTTTATTTTGTAGACAATTGATCTGGATTTATAGCGTGATGGGATGGCAGCACAATGCAGCATAGTCTTTTTTTCTCTCCTTGTTTTACTCCGTGCACTTCAGCAGCGCTGCAGGTGTTTGAGACGATGTGAGAATCCTCATGTTCTGTTGGTATTGTTTATAGATAAACCCCTTATGGAAAAAAGCATTTGTTGTAACGGTACTTTTTTAATGGATCACAGACACTCAATAGAGCATTTTAATCTTATCGGTTAGCGGAATAAGGTTATTATTGGTTGGTTAACGAGCTGAGCAACGGTTATTGGTCAGAAGAAAAATTCAAAATGTGCATCCCTAGCTTAGAAAGTCTGTTTGGAGCTCGAGACATCTTTTTTAGCGCACAAAAAACAGCTCCTGCCATTTTCCAAAAAATGAACAGTAATAGACCACCAGATACCCCCTCATAGGATTTTTTACTTGCAAGATGGTGAAATAGCCTACTGACACAAAGCCTAGGCGTTCCACTTTGACATTAACATTAGCTGGCCAGTTCAGTAGTTCTCTCTAAAGGGTTTAATTCATGTTAATTTAACAAACACTGAGACAGCTAACTTAGCTAACATAAAGTTATGGTAACATAACGTTAACACACATTTACACTTTTCCCTGTAACTTTGAGGTTACACAGTTGGTTCTTTAGAGAAACATACCTCACATGTTTTTTTCCTTATCTTATTGTTCCATAAGTTATGAATAGTTAGCTGGCGTTTCATTGTTTGGTTTTCATGTACAGTCTGTGGCAGACTGTACCGGACTGTACAGCTTCTGCTGCAGTATGCGCGTGCAGAGAGCAGCGCCAGATGTCCGGAGTGAAGTACGCAATCGGACAAGCTGCTTCTCCACATCTTTCCCGTTTTTATCATTAATGTGTCTCAAACTACAATGGCAAAAACGTGAAATGCATCCACAATTAAAACAGGCAAGCTAACTCTAATTTACAGAAATACAAACAATCCAAACTCCTCCTAATAACCAGACATGGCAACCATGGTGCACTTGCTCCGTACTGCCTGGAATATGCCACTTGGATTGAAAATGGAGTGCAGAATAATTCAAATACGATTATTTAAATGCAAATAAGATTAATTTATATAATTTTTAATTACATTTTATATTGAAAATATTCAACTAAATATCATGCAACAACTTTTTGACTTAAAAAGAGTTGAAAAAAGTGGGGGGGCAAAATATGAGTTTTGCCACCCCACTTTGAAAAGTGGAGGGGCATTTGCCTTACTTGCCTATAGGCGTAGGCGCCAGTGAACATACCAACGTGTCAATGTGCATTTTACTGTATGTGTATATACTGTACCTGAGAGGACGGCAGTGTCTCATCTACTGTCCCTGAGAGGAAAGCAGTGTTAGAATTTGTTGGAATTTCCACACAGAATATTTAAACTGAATAAATATGTAACTGCACATACTTGTGATGGTTTCACAGATGTTGATAAATCTATGTCACCGGTGAAATTGCAATTAGTGATTCTGTCAGTACAAACTGTACTGCTATTACGTGCAGTGAGAACAGGTTGAGGGTTCTGTTCAACAGGATTTCCTGAAAGGAAAAAAGAAAAGAAAAAACAGCTCAGTTCAAGCTTTGACTTCCTGTATTAAACCATATGTTGCCCCTTCATTTTCTAAAAATGGCTTTTATTGTGAAACATTTGCAGGAACTTCTTGCGGAGGATTCAGTGACTTGCATGTTTGCATGCAGAACTTCAAATGTAGCTCCTGCCACCTGGTGGCACTTTTTTATGTTACTACAACAACATTTCGGCAGGCTCAAGAACGGACACAGTGACTGAAATAACAGTAATGATAACAAAGATAGGACAAGAATAATCCGATGACATCACACACGTCGTGAAAGGCCACAGGGGATGACTGGAGTGGACCATTGTGTCATCTATCATGTCTGTTGGCCAAGTCATGGCACGATTTTATGACTCCACAATGGCGTAATCTGACATAGTGACTGTCGGAACAGACAAAAATGTTGTGTAGTGTATAGGGCTGTAGTCAACCAAAGAAAATCTTGGTCAACTAAAGTCGCACATAATCTTCAACTAATTGATTAGTCGTGGGAGAAAAAAAAATAAAAAATCTTATTTTTACTTCTGCGGTGGTGTCTGTGTCACTCTGCAGTTACACCTCCAAAACACTAGTCGGCGGTGGAGGACTGTGTTAAGTGCTGTAAAGTTTAGTTCAAATCAAACTTTATTTATATAGTTGATTCAAAACACACATTAAATATGGCTTAATAGAGACAATTTCAAACACAAGTACGCAAATCAGCTTCACTATAACTTGCAGCATTCACAGACAAACACTTGGACACATTTCCCCCACCAATATAACATGCTAATGTTATTAGCACAATTTATACAATTTTACATTGTATAAATTTGCCTAGCGTCTAGCAATCTTTTCCTCTTCTCATATAAAACCAGGGACAACAGCAACATGTAACAAAGGTAACGGCACATAATTAGGCTCTGTTACAACTCACAACATTCACCGACAAAACAACTGTCTTATACTAAACACGTTTTCCAAGCAAATACAACATGCTAACGTTATTAGCGCCAGCCTATGGCATTTTACATGGTATACATTAGCCTAGCGACGAGCATAGATTTCCTCTGCTCATATGAAGCCAGGATAAATCCCTAAGTATAAATCCCTGAAGGATAAATCACACACATGATTTAAAATGCTATTTTAGTGGATGCTTTACTGTCTTCACAATTTATTGTTTCTTATCTGTGTAATACAAATACAAGCTTCGTTTCCACTGAGGAAAATGGTTTCAGCTTACACAAACTGACAGGAGGTCTGTGTCACTGCGACGCTGAGCGTCAACTTTCTGTCAACAAGGTGTTTTGAAAACACCCCCATTTTCACAGGTAACTTAGCCAGTCCCCACTGCCGCAGGAAATAATGGATTAATCCTGGAAAGCTGTTGATGTAGCCCTTTTCTCCTTATGAAAGTAACACGGCAATTATTCGACCAATGAGAATTTGGTTGGACAAGAGCATAGCGACCAAATAATCGACTAGTCGACCAGGAGACTACAGCCCTAGTAGTGTGAACCTGGCATTGGGAGACTACTGCTAAAGGCAGAGAGGCTACAGTGACTCACTGTTGCCTCTTGAGGTACAAGTAGTATTGCAAAAAAGCACAGGCTGGAGCTAGATGATTAGCATGGAAATTTCAGTAGATATCGCTGCATCACAATACATAGATGTCTTTCACATAATGTCAAAACTGTTACTAGGCTACTTCACATTCTGTTGATAATGTTAGTTAATCTTCATGTTTGAAACAAATATCTTAAAACAGTACAACTTTATAATGGGACCAAACCAAAATTGAGGTGTAAATGAGCTTCACTAAAGCACTGCAATGTATTTTACAATTTTTATCTCTGATTTCATCCTGAACGGAATAAATGAAAAATATTAATGCTTACCAGATGAGGGATTTCCTGCAACACTCACTGTTTCAGTCCTCATGGTGAGGGAACCTCCTGTAACATTGTCCAGTCTTCTGTTGCTAACAGCACTGCTGTTATCAGCAACTGTTGTTGTTGTGGTTGATCCTGTAAATAATGATTTGTTGTCATAACTTGTGTGGTTCCTTAGAATTTTTGATATTTTTTAGAAAAATGAAAGTTAGAACTTCTGCCTTAATTTAAGTCAAATGCATCTGAGGCTCACTTATACAGTGCAGACAAGTTGTACACTAGTTTTAGTGTTGGAGTTGAAGAGCTGCTGCTGCTGTTGCTGCTCATGTGATTGATGCTGCCTCAGAATGTCAAAAAAGGAGGGGCACCTCCTCCGTTTAAAATTATGTTTTTTAGAAAGCGCTCTTGTCTTGTCTAAACTGTGCTGTTTTGCTGTTGTACCTTGAGAGACTTATTTATAGATAAAAAATATCCCCTGCTTATTAAGGATATAATCAGGGTCACCTGAAATCCATGCATATAAAGCCATGAGTCTGTCCAGGATTGGCCTCAACAAGTCCATGATCTGTAATGACAAAATATCGCACAAGGTACTCAACAGAGAGCCGGTTTGGTAGAGATTTGTGATTGTTAATGGGGATTTGTAGGTTCCCTTCAGTAAAGTAATGAACTTCAAATCATTTACCCAGAATCAACAGTGATTATGTTTTATATAATTACACAATACAATGCAAAAGTCTAAGGCAGTAGTCTGTGCTGGACAGGAAAACACATTCCAGAAACGACAATCAACTTAACACATCCTGTTTACTTGTAAGTATGATTCTGGAAATCTTCTGCACCCAAAGATAACAGAATAGACCTCAGAGCTGTCTGAAAACATCATACAATACTACAGTCTTCTTTGCCAGGACTTTGTACTTTGTGTTCTGCATATTTTTTTCACCCAGTTGTTCAAATAAGAAAATAATCAACACTTTTATGTGATTATCCACTGCTGGCATAAATACCTTAACTTACACATATCTTTAAGTGTTAAAAAATGTTGAAAAATATATCTTATAGAACAAAACTGAAATATTTCTTCATGCATATGCTATAAAAAGTCTCACAAGATGACTGTGTACTCTACCAACACCAGATCCACATTTGAAGAGTCTATTAATGACACAACAAATAGGGCACAAAGCCTTCCCTTATTTGGTTTGACTTACCGTACTGTAGTTGACCAAAAACTGCAGGATGAAAAATGGATCTAAAGATGAAATATTAAAAAGTTTCCGAGTGTTAATCAATAGAAACCAAAAGCTTGCAGCTCCTTACGTCTTCTCACTCTTGTCTAAGCACAAGGGGAGGGGAAGGTTGAGAATGAGGAAGTAAAGACACATTCCACGTAGCGAAAATAAGCAGGCCACATCTGTTTCTGTTTTTTTCATCTCTGTGCAAAATCTTGTTTGGGCAGAGGCCCTGTGTCAAACTATGGTGGGGGGTTTCCAAAACTTCTAAGGTAGTTGGAGGATATGTCCTCACAGGATCTTTTTTTTCTCTCTCAAATTCAAATTTCACATCTAACACTGAAATGAAATGCCATTCAGTCAATGAATGGCATTTAAAAGTAAGTTTGGAAACAGTGCATTGTAATTTATAGTGCTCCAGATATTCATGATCTTATAGTCAGAGCTTACCCATCACCAGGAGGACCGACACACTTCTTATCAGCCATCCCAGAGCCGACCTCCACCAGATGGGCCGACATACTTCTTATCAGCCATCAACCATGGCAATTACAAGTGTGTACAGTGGAAATTTACCTTTTAATGCCATTAATGTACTCATCCAAATTCTAGTTTAAAAAAACAAACAAACAAAAAAAAACAATATCAAAGGTATCATTACTTCTAACACAGTGTAGGGTGGATGTGAGGGTGGTGGATGGGTCCAACAAACACTAGACCTTTACCTAGGAGCCCGGTGTTCACTCCCATATAAATGTAAAGCCAAATCACAATGTTTTTTTTCCAAACCTATCCACGTGTTTCTTTCCTTAACCCAACCACATGCATTTGTTGCACAACAAAATAAAGGTAAATACGAGGTGTTTTACCAATGTTGTAGGTTTATTTTGAAAAAGACTGTGTGCATCGAGGGAGCAGAAACTGTACATTTCCTGTGAAAACAGAAGTGTATTTTGAAAAGACACAATGCATGTAACAAGCATAAACTAACATGGCGTCCCAGAACGTCAAAAACATATGCACCCAGGATACCTAACACGTCATACAGTCAGGTCCATAATTATTTGGACAATGATACAGTTGTCGTCATTTTGGCTCTGTACACCACCACAATGGGTTTTAAATGAAACAATGAATACCTGCTTAAAGTGCAGACTCTCAGCTTTCATTTAAGGCTTTTTTCAAAAATGTACTTATGAGCCCTTAAAGTCGGGGGACTGTGTGAAGAAATGGCTGTCATTCCTACATGGTTCATACTACATTTTTGAAAAAAGCCTTAAATGAAAGCTGAGAGTCTGCACTTTAAGCAGGTATTCATTGTTTCATTTAAAACCCATTGTGGTGGTGTACAGAGCCAAAATGACGACAACTGTATCATTGTCCAAATAATTATGGACCTGACTGTATGTAGACATGAAAAGTTAATTGAACAAGCAGGGATATGTGACAAGTTGGGAGTGAAAATGTGTTGGCATTTCAAAAATGGAGCCAATGCAAAAGTGACGAACACTGCAGTTCTTTGAATGGCCACTTGGGGCTGTCTCAAAAACAGAGTAAATCCCCATAGGCCCCCTTGTTAAAATGTCCAACTTTACAGCAGAAATGAACATGTTTACAGCCTGGTACAAAAAACAGTTTTGGTCTCTAGAGCTAATTTTAACTTCCATAACTGTACACGGTGGTGAATTTTTGTTAATTTTATTAAGCCCCAAAGTGAATACGGAGGGTCTGAGAGAAAAAAAGTCGAGGATGGAAAGAAATGAACAGCAACAAAGTCATGTTGAAAGCAGAGAGACAAAAGGATATGAGAGGTGGATCACTCATTCCTACATTTAACTTGTTTCCCATGTATTACTGTGATTACTGCTTCACAGATCATTTATGCTACTGCCCACTGACATGGTTTTAAAGTTATCCAACTTTTAGAGGTGACCCTGAATAGTCAGTTATTCGACAATTCAACCTGATGCCCGATTGGACTACCGATCTCACAGTTAAACTGTTGTAGTATTGGGAAAATGTGGTTATGAGACAAAGGATCTTTCCATTCAGGCTATATGGGGATGCTGAATATCTAATTTTACATAGAAATATTTGGTTTCTTCCAATAAATCATAGCCTATTTTGGTATAAATGGATTAAACAGAGCACTTACAAAATCAGCAGGTGGAAGCACATGCAAACCACTGTTCGTGGCTTGCATTACTCTATCTTTCTCTCTTTCTATGAGAAAGTCAAAAATTCTAGTCACAGCCATTAAAACAAGCAGGTTGAGAAAATGAACCAACTGACATGTCAGTTCAGTTCAACTCAGTAGGCTTTATCGGCATGGCATTTGAGATGTGTTGCCAAAGCACACTTACAATTAAAGGACAGTGAATGAAACTGATCACATGAAAAACAGTATTAATCAGTACAGTGAAATAGGTACTTAAATTAGTAAACCAAATAGAATGATATACAGTATATAGTCATTCATACATATCTCATGTCTCTTTTATGTGTTGTTGTTGTTGAGTGTGTGTGCATGTGTGTTATAGATCTGCTGTACAAGTAATGTCTGTCAGTCAATTGATCTCCTCCTGTTGGTGCTATGGATGGCGCCAAACCTACACACGCACCTCCTACACACAACAAACAGCGGTGGATGCAACACATCTATGAAGTACGTTTTATGCCAAGTCAGTAGGCCAAAAAGTTGAACTGGGTGTGTTGGCTCCTTTGCCTCCTGTGGAAACAATGGAAACAAATGTCACACATGAAAGTATGGATCAATGAGTTAAAAAAACAAACAAAAAATGATCTGACAAATAATTGAAGATAGGCAAGACTTGACCAAGATTTCAAAAATTCTTAGTCGGGAACACCCCTAACCATTTTTGCTCCCCAAACATCTTTAAAGAGACAATATTAGATCAGGATTTTTTTTTTTTTTTTCACTGGGGCATGCCCCAGCAACGCCCCTAGCAAACTCACTTACTGGACCGTGATATTTCTTAACCCAGTGTACAGCCCTGCTCTGAAGTAGACACAACCAGAGATACTTGGTCCAAAGCCAGATACCCAAAGCCTCTATCCAGAGGGGTATTCCAGGTAGGAGGTTCAACAAACTCTGAGTCTAACCCTGAACTCTGAGTTGACTTACTCTGAGATGGGAAACTCTGAGTATCCGGTTCCAGAACAGCTGATCTGAGTTAGTTCAGTCAACTCTGAGTATGTTCACTCTGAGTTAAACCGACAATAAAAAGCCATCATCAATGGAGCTCCGACTCCACGATTCACCATGGCAACAGGTAAATAAAAGACAGTGCCTCCATTTTAATCCAGTGGATGTAGAGATATTAATGCATGTGTAGCAGACGGTGCACATTTATCTTTAAAAGAAGAGCCTGAGTCAGAGCGAGGAAAGTGTAAATAAGTTAACCATAAAGTTAATAAAAAAGTTTTATTCAGTGTTGTCCGTTTATTCATCATTTATCAGACTTACATTTCCTTAATGAAGATAAAGTGTTGGAATCTGACTGTGTATCAGGTTGTAGATACATTAGGCTACATTATATTAATTATATACAATAATATATTTGCTCAGATTTAATGTGATGGGGAAAACAGCAACTGAAAAATAGGAAGATTTAAAACATATAGGCTAGGTTATAGATCAAAGACATAAAGACATGACTGTAAACTCACAGTCTGACCCAGTAATAATATGTTTGGTGATCTGCACTTGAAAAGACGTTGAGGTTAAAATACAGTATATTTTAAAATGTTGCACATCTATTTGTATCTTGACTCAACAGCATTCAGTGACTTTATTTCAGCTACAAATGTAGCTAGTAAATTTAAAATAAAATCTTTAAAGAGACAATATTAGATCAGGATTTTTTTGTTTTTTTCACTGGGGCATGCCCCAAGAACGCCCCTAGCAAACTCCTTACTGGACCTTGATATTTCTTAACCCAGTGTACAGCTCTGCTCTGAAGTAGAACTCCACACAACCAGAGATACTTGGTCCAAAGCCAGATACCCAAAGCCTCTATCCAGGACACAGAGGGAGGGGCGCTACTATTACAAAGTCAAAATATTTACATTCCATTACCAGCCTCCAGTAATTCCAGGAGACAGTTAGATGTGACCCAACATCGGATGTCCTTTCATTGTGAATAAAATTAACTGTGTGTTGTCTGGATGCTCTCATTGGGTAAACCCTACACAAACAGAAGTTAAGCAAATATTTCCTCATTAAAATGAATAGACAATTTCTCCCCTAACCATTTTTGCTCCCCAAACATCTTTAGAGAGACAATATTAGATCAGGATTTTTTTGTTTTTTTCACTGGGGCATGCCCCAAGAACGCCCCTAGCAAACTCACTTACTGGACCTTGATATTTCTTAACCCAGTGTACAGCCCTGCTCTGAAGTAGAACTCCACACAACCAGAGATACTTGGTCCAAAGCCAGATACCCAAAGCCTCTATCCAGGACACAGAGGGAGGGGCGCTACTATTACAAAGTCAAAATATTTACATTCCATTACCAGCCTCCAGTAATTCCAGGAGACAGTTAGATGTGACCCAACATCGGATGTCCTTTCATTGTGAATAAAATTAACTGTGTGTTGTCTGGATGCTCTCATTGGGTAAACCCTACACAAACAGAAGTTAAGCAAATATTTCCTCATTAAAATGAATAGACAATTTCTCCTGATATTTGATACTTTATTACTTGAGACAGACAAAGAGATACAATGATGCATAGCTTTAAGAGCTGACAGGATCACATTGACAGATTTGGGTAATAGCATGCATAAACTCTCTGATCAATGTGGGAGAACATGTTTCTTATAGAGCTGGTTAAAACCTATGCTTAGGGACTGATTGGCTGATATTTTGAATTTGTTGGTTTTGTGTGTGGCTGTCCTGCACCTATGCTCTAAAAATATTTGTAGCTCCCAGGAAGGTCAAAACTCAAATATGAAGTCACATCCCAGCCACCATCCCCCTCTGATTATTGACACGTTTTTGTCCCCATGATTAGATGTAGAGTTTGAAAGCCTGTTAAATAAATGCTCTTGAGAGTTTAGTTTCAATTCTAATGGTCAGTTCATTGCATGAATTGTAAGTACACTGCAAATAAACCCAAAAAATCCAAGAAACAAAACCTTTACAATGCTAAATAGCTACTGGCTCTGTAGATTACATGCAGCGGCCCATTTGTCCAGTTCATGTAAGAGAATCCCATCAACATTTGTTAATATCTCCCACTGACAGATAATACGTTAGGCCTTAAGCCTGTCATTTTACTGCTGCTTAATCAGATCTATTTTCAAAAGATAGCATTACCAAAGTACAAAATAAAGAACACATACAACATAAAACCACATCACTCACACACTTTATCCACAATATATCCAAAGCCAGATTTTCCAAATTTAGCCTACAGTTGTCTTTTTCAATGCATTACCATTACTAGTTCATACATTGTACTTCAACTGTTGCTTAGCACTTTTTTTGTCCTTTCTCAGAGCTTCAGAAAAAAAGAGAGGAGGATTTTTGACCATTTACAATCAATCTATCAATAAATTTAGTAACAGTTTCCTCTGGCTGAAAGATATGCTTCAAAACAACCCCCCAAAAACTAAAGTACCAACCTATCAATGTGCATTTTACTGTGTGAGGGTTATTACCACTACTGTATGTGTATATACTGTACCTGAGAGGACGGCAGTGTCTCATCTACTGTCCCTGAGAGGAAAGCAGTGTTAGAATTTGCTGGAATTTCCACACAGAATATATAAAATGAATAAACATGTAACTGCACGTACTTGTGATGGTTTCACAGATATTGATAAATCCATGTCACCTTTAAACTTGCTATTAGTTATTCTGTCAGTACAAACTACACTGCCATCACATGCAGTGAGAACAGCTTGAGAGTTCTCTTCAACAGGATTTCCTGAAAGAAAAAGAAAAAAAGGAAACAACAGCTCAGTTCAAACTTTAACTTCCCATACCAAACCATATGTTTAAAGGTGCAATGTGCAATGCCTTGCCACATTCTTCAATCAAATAGGGGGCAGCATTTCACCTCCCCCCACCCTCCTCCTCCCTGTTGAAGATGTGAGGTGTATAGTTAGATGCTACAAACCTTGCAATGTCCTCCAAAATGTACAACCTTCCAATATTCAATATATACAACGTAATTGTACAGTTGTCAGTTTCAAAAAAGCCAACTAACTAATAGCAGGGCAAGAATACACACAGTTGACCAAACTGCTGTAACACTGAGGGCAATTCAAAATAACACTGCTATCTTACAGTCTTCACATTTGCTTAGCTCAGTTTTAGCAAAACCATAGCAGCAAGAAAACAGCCACATCAAAACCACATATCGACACAATTTGGAATGTTTTGCAGTGAGATTTGTGTTGTCAGTAGTTGCACTAGAGATACCAGCTTTTCTCAAACACTGATTTATCTATGGAAGCCCACTACAATATCCCCAAACATATGGCTTTCTTTTTTTTTACGTTAATCAAAGGGTTAAATTTCATTTAATTGTAAATTAATATTTTCTCTAGAGATGTTACTACACAGAGTTAAATGGGAAAAAATGATGGCATGAAACAGCAGAGGCACTGTATCAACCCGCTGAGTACTGCCATTAGCGTCAACCTAGCAAAGACTGTTATTTCTACATAATGGAGGATAAAAAGTAATAAAATTAAAAAAGAGAGGTGGGGCTTTCACTTCCCACAACTGCAGAGGCTACCAGCTTCATTAGAAACAGACAACATTAGAAACGAGCCTTTATTTTTTATTTCCCCTTTATTTTTATATTTTCACTTTTTATCCGCTCCCGTTTGACTTCATAAAGTTAATACATCGCGCCATCATTTCAAACTCAACACTTCCTGTACGTCTATAGAATTAAAAGCCCCTTATACCTTAGGTTGAGAGAATCCCTTCATTTTCTAAAAAGGCTTTTATTGTGAAACATTTGCAGGAACTTCTTGTGGAAGACTCAGTGACTTTTGTTTTGCATGTTTGCATGCTGTGCTTCAACTGTAGCTCCTGCCAGTGTGAACCAGGCATTGGGAGACTACTGCTAAAGGCAGAGAGGCTACAGTGACTCATAGTGCTGCACCATTGGATAAAAATGTGCGATTGCGATTTGAGTGGACAATATCGTGATTTGCGATTGTGATTTCAATATAATGAAAAAAAAAGTATCATTAGTCTTCTTGGTTGATTCAGTGTTTCCTCTACATTATATTAGGGGGGCACTGACCTTACCTGACGAGACATAGTTATTGTTATGGACAGTGTAAATAACCATCAACAGACTGAGCACAGTCAAACACGCTGCTCACACAGCAGCGCAGCACGGCACTGTACACGCAGCGGAGCGAGCCTGTGTTGCGTTCAGGCGTTGTCATGTAAATGACAAATACCAGCACGCCATAGCACAACACAGCAGCATGTGAAGTGGGCTGAAACCAAGCAAAATTGCTCAGTTTTTTATTTGTTATTATATAGTTTGTTATGGAGTCTGTGATTTCCCCGTGACTCTTACAAATGTTTGCATAACTGTGCATGGATGGTTTTTATGAGGCTCTGGCGGCTTTCAGTTGTCTCTTTGTCTTTAACGTTACACGGCTTGTCTTTCTCTCACAGGCATTCGTCTTACTTTTCTCTGTGCTGTCTCAAGTGCTGATATAGATTGGTCATGTTGCCGCGGGACGTGGCAACTTTAACTTTTACACTTTTACACAGCACGTCTTTCTGTTCAACGTCGCCGTACCTGAATCCAAAGTATCGGCATGTAATAGACGTTGCGTTTTTTCCGCCACCAACTCAGCCTGTTCATGGTCATGCTCTTCTTCAGCGTCTATGTTGAGCACTGCTGCACGCCAGGTGGTCACCTGACCATACCTGCTGGACACACCAGGATAGCTTGTGGGAGTAATGTCAACAAACTCCACACACTACAGTAGAGGTAGTCCCATTCACAGGCACACAAGTTAACATTTATTTACATTAAATCGCAAATCGCAGCCTCTTATGTGGTTATATAATCGCACAGCCTGACATCACGATTGCGATTAGATTAATCGTGCAGCACTAGTGACTCACTGTTGCCTCTTGAGGTACAAGTAGTATTGCAAATAAAGCACAGGCTGGGGCTAGATGATTAGCATGGAAATTTCAGTTGATATCTCCGCAGCACCATACAGAGATAAACTGTTGAATAGAATGGTTACTACTTCACATTTTGTTGATAATGTTAGTTAATCTTTATATTTAAAACAAAAATTCTGGCCATATCTTTAACATTACAACTTTATAATGGGACCAAACCAAAATGGAGGTGTAAATGAGCTTCTTTAAAACACAGCAATGTATTTTACAACTTTTATTTTTAATTTCATCCTGAACGGAATAAACGAGAAATATTCATACTTACCAGAAGGAGGATTTCCTGCACCACTCACTGTTTCAACCCTCATGTTGAGAGAAGATCCTGTAACATTGTCCAGTCTTCTGTTGCTAACAACACCCCCATTATCAGCAACTGTTGCTGTTGTGGTTGATTCTGTAAATAATGATTTGTTGTCATAACTTGTGTGGCACAGTTCCTTGGACATTTTTATAATTTTTAGAAAAATGAAAGTTAGAACTTCTGCCTTAATTTAAGCCAAATGCATCTGAGGCTCACTTATACAGTGCAGACGAGCTGTACACTAGTTTCAGTGTTGGAGTTGAAGAGCTGCTGCTGCTGTTGCTGCTCATGTGATTGATGCTGCCTCAGACTGTCAAAAAAAAACACTGAGGGGCACCTCCTCCATTTAAAATTATTATTTTTAAAGAGTGCACCTGTCTTGTCTAAACTGTGCTGCTTTGCTGTTGTACCCTGAGAGATTCGTTTATAGATTAAAAAAATATCCCCCTGCTTATTAAGGATATAATCAGGGTCACCTGAAATGCATCTACATAAAGCCCTGAGTCCGTCCAGGATTTGCCTCCACAAGTCCATGATCTGTAATGACAAAATATCGCACAAGGTACTCAACAGAGAGCCGGTTTGGCAGAGATTTGTCATTGTTAATGGGGATTTGTAGGTTCCCTTCAGTAAAGTAATGAACTTCAAATCATTTACCCAGAATCAACAGTGATTATGTTTTATATAATTACACAATACAATGCAAAAGTCTAAGGCAGTAGTCTGTGCTGGACAGGAAAACACATTCCAGAAACGACAATCAACTTAACACATCCTGTTTACTTGTAAGTATGATTCTGGAAATCTTCTGCACCCAAAGATAACAGAATAGACCTCAGAGCTGTCTGAAAACATCATACAATACTACAGTCTTCCTTGCCAGGACTTTGTACTTTGTGTTCTGCATATTTTTTTTACCCAGTTGTTCAAATAAGAAAATAATCAACACTTTTATGTGATTATCCACTGCTGGCATAAATACCTTAACTTACACGTATCTTTAAGTCTTAAAAAATGTTGAAAAATACATTTTATAGAACAAAACTGAAATATTTCTTCATGCATATGCTATAAAAAGTCTCACAAGATGACTGTGTACCCTACCAACACCAGATCCACATTTGAAGAGTCTATTAATGACACAACAAATAGGGCACAAAGCCTTCCCTTATTTGGTTTGACTTACCGTACTGTAGTTGACCAAAAACTGCAGGATGAAAAATGGATCTAAAGATGAAATATTAAAAAGCTTCCAAGTGTTAATCAATAGAAACCAAAAGCTTGCAGCTCCTTACGTCTTCTCACTCTTGTTTAAGCACAAGGGGAGAGGAAGGTTGAGAATAAGCATAAACACAATGCACTTAGCAAAAACAAGAAGGCCAGGGCCGTTTCTGTTTTTTTTATCTCTGTGGAAAATGTCGTTTGGGCGGAGGCCCTGTGTCAAACTATAGTGGGGGGATTCCAAAACCTCTAAGGTGGTCAGTCTGGTGCACTTTAAAGAGAAAATAGGTGAAATCTGTGAGGAACTCTTATTAAAAGCTTCCAGTAATTTAAATTGTGCAATGTTTCAATCTAACAGCGAATGAATTTCATTTAAAAGCATGTTTGGAAACAGTGCATTGTTATCAAGAGTGCTCCAGACATTCATGATCTCACAGTCAGAGCTTACCCATCACCAGGAGGACCGACACACTTCTTATCAGTCATCCCAGAGCAGACGGTGTCATTACTTTTTATCCAAATACGGTCACTTCTGGCTCCAAAATACCAAGTTGGTGATGGCCGAAATGCTGAAGTCATTCATCCACAGAGGATACTGAACATGCGAAAACACCCTGAAACTGAGGGGACATCAACAATATCCTTTTACAAAGAGAGGCATTCTGTATTTTAACCCTTAATACTCTCTTACCTAAAGGCTAAAACTTAGAGTTTGATCTCAGTTTTCTTTGGTAATTTGTTATATTTTGAAAAAGGACAAGTGTGACTGACAGATTTTACTTTACCTTTACAAATGCCTTTTATGAATTTCGATTGTCCAAAAGGTTTATTTCTGTTGATGCAACACCCCTTTTTCCCTGTCCTACTTGTTAGTGTTGTGCTCTTTGTTATAGGTCCCATCACAAATTCTGGCTACTTGCCAGACTAAACTTCTCTGTATCCTTAAAGAGTTACAACTCTTTACTATTTTTTCCTACTGTTTCCATGTGTTTTTCTACATATTATGTTTTTTATGATTAGTGTTTTTTGGATGATTTATGATAAATATTCAGTGTAACTTCTGATATTCGTATTCAGTATGCTTGCATGGTATTGTTTTTTGTTGTTTTTGGTTCCTTTTCATGGAGACATGTTTCGTCCACCATGTAGGACTATGAGAGAGTGCCATTCAGCTCTGCTCTGATTGGCCCAACCTGATTGTTGAGTGGATTGAGAGATGAATGTGTTTGTGTCTATAAATGGCTTGCTCTGCTTTGTGATGGTGATGGTGACAATGCCTGACAAAGATTTCTGTTAGCTGAAACGCTGCACAATTAAAATTTCTGGGGGCTTTTCATATAGTGTGTGGATCTCCTGTCTGATTAGTTAGTTAGTTAGTTAGTTAGTTAGATTTTGTGATCCAGCACCTGTAAAAGTTTTTTGGATCTGCTTATCTTACACCTTGCTTGTTTTAAATGTTGCAAGAAAAATGTGTTCAGGTGTCAAAATTAAGACAAATATTGCACCTCATAAATTCTTCAGTAGGTGGAAAGGAAGTACCTATGTACAGTAAAGTCACATAGGTTAGGTCTAGCAAAAGAAATATGACAACGTAGCTTGAGCTAACTCAAAGTTCACTCGGTTCACACGATCCCTGACACTGGTCTTCTGGGGGAAATTCCTGTGTCAACTGCCTCCTCACATGAACTTCCGGTTTTTATACTACTGCTTTCTTTATTCTCACCAGCACATTGATCACGTCACGGCAGCCTTCCCAGTTATGTGTAAGTTAGAAAATACTACAGGAAAAGGAAAAAATAATAATAATATTGTAGATTCTGTGAACCATGGCAGCATCCACCGTTAAGCTCACTGAGGTCCAGACCTCTGTATTTTTTAGAAATGTACATGAAAGTTGTGAACAAATTGCCAAAAATAACTTTACTTTGGTGCGGCAAATATCTTGTAAAATACCAACATTACCTACTTGCTCATCTGATGGCAGTCATTTTCTGTGTGTCTCTGGGGGGGTGGTCAAGTGGAAACTTCATTTAAGATGGTGCTTCCTTGTTTATATCAACAACTTGAGGAAACAGGACAGAAAGCTGAATCCATGTGAGCCTGATAAAGGTTAAGGAGAGAATGTTACTTGTGGACTGCTTGTAGTTCAAGTTTCAGCCATTCATCCTCAGTCCTCATCTGACAAATAGCTCCAGTAGGTTAAACAGTGACCTTCTATCATGATGTCAACTAGTTAGTTTCACCTGACTGAAATAACTACCTCTTAAATTCATACTTTATTAAGGGTTGGAATTCATGTTCAGTTTCAATTTTCAATTCAATCAATCAATTTTATTTATAAAGCCCAATATCACAAATCACAATTTGCCTCACAGGGCTTTGCAGCATACGACATCCCTCTGTCCTTATGACCCTCGCAGCGGATAAGGAAAAACTCCCCAAAAAAACCCCTTTAACGAGAAAAAAAAACGGTAGAAACCTCAGGAAGAGCAACTGAGGAGGGATCCCTCTTCCAGGACGGACAGACGTGCAATAGATGTCGTACAGAACAGATCAGCATAATAAATTAACAGTAATCCGCATGACACAATGAGACAGAGAGCGAGAGAGAGAGAGAGATGCAGGTAATAACAGTAGCTTACAACAACATTATTGAAAGTAATAATATTATAGTTATAGTTCTGGCTACTGTGGTACAATATGTTGAAAGTATGTATTAATATCTGGCAGTATACATGTGTGACAATAGTCATATGTGTATAATAACAGTAGAAGTATGACTAATGACTAATGATGACAGCAGCAGCAGGAGGCATCTGGCAGGACCACGGCAGCAGCACAACCACACACGTCACGCTGTCCAGGCACCGCTGCGATATGAGTTAATCTGAGAGACAGTGGAGCACAAAGGCTCCGGAGAAGAAGCCGAGTTAGTGACATCCAGAATGGCCGAGTTAGCAAGATGCAGTAATAGAATACAAGAGAGAGTGAGAGAGAGAGAAGGAACAATGGAACCCTTCCTTACCATCCCCATTTTTGGTCATCCCTCTGTTGGGGTACCTAGCACACAGATCTGGTAAAATGCAGTCCGTGAGGTTTGTTTTAAATGAGAATTAAAAGACAAATCTTGATCAAATATTACTCCGAGGTTTCTTACGGTAGTGCTAGAGGCCAGAGCAATGCCATCTAGAGAAACTATGTCATCAGATAAAGAGTCTCTGAGTTGTTTGGGGCCAAGAACAATAACTTCAGTTTTGTCTGAATTTAACATCAGGAAATTGGTGCTCATCCAAGTTTTTATGTCTTTAAGGCAGTTATGGAGTTTAGTTAATTGATTACTTTCTTCTGGCTTCATCGATAAATACAACTGAGTATCATAACAATGGAAATTTATAGAGTGATTTCTAATGATGTTACCTAAAGGAAGCATATATAGAGTAAATAGGATTGGCTAACACCTCTGGATCCAGGGTGGGCTTTTTTAGTAGAGGTTTAATTACAGCTACCTTAAAAGACTGTGGTACATAGCCTGTTAATAAGGATATATTGATCATATCTAATATATGAGTGTTAACTAAAGGTAAGACCTCCTTAAGTAGCCTAGTTGGGATGGGGTCTAAGAGACACGTTGATGATTTAGATGAAGAAATCACTGCTGTCAATTCTTGAAGAGAAATTGGGGAGAAGCAATCTAAATATATATTAGGTCTTACAGCTGTGTTTGAGGTTAGATAGGTACTATCTGAGGGCAGGAGGTCATGAATTTTGCCTCTAATAGTTAGAATTTTGAGTTGTGTTAAAATGAGGTACCCCTGTATATTTTCATTTTCACTGCAATATTTTCCTATTGGAAGCCAGTAACATTTACATTTAAATATCAACTCACAATGTGTTTACTTTCTTCACAGAAACGTAAATGAAAAGAATCTGTCATGAAAAACAGTATTAATCAGTACAATAAAATAGGTACTTAAATTAGTCAAAAAAATAGAATAATCATATTTCATGTCTCATATATGGTTTCCTATATGTTTACCTTGTGTGTTTGTGTGTTTTAAAAAAAACATGGAATAAAGGAGGAAATAAAAAGGCAAACTGTGAGCTGTGAGGAGATGAGACCCAGCTTTTATGTGTTGCTGTTTTTGCTGTTGCTCTTGTTGTCAATAGGCCAAAAAGTTGAACTGGGTGTTTTAGCTCTTTGGCCTGGTATGGAAAAAATGGAAACCAACGTCACAAATGAAAGTATGGATCAATGAGTTAAAAAAACAAACAAAAAATGATCTGACAAATAGCTGAAGATAGACAAGACTTGACCAATGAGATTTCAAAATTCTTAGCTGGGGACAGCCCTAACCATTTTTGCTCCCCAAATATCTTTAAATAGACAATATTAGATCAGGAAAATCGTTTTGGTTTTTTTTGTTTTTTTCACTGGGGCATGCCCCAAGAACGCCCCTAGCAAACTCACTTACTGGACCTTGATATTTCTTAACCCAGTGTACAGCCCTGCTCTGAAGTAGAACTCCACACAACCAGAGATACTTGGTCCAAAGCCAGATACCCAAAGCCTCTATCCAGGACACAGAGGGAGGGGCGCTACTATTACAAAGTCAAAATATTTACATTCCAGTACCAGCCTCCAGTAATTCCAGAAGACAGTTAGATGTGACCCAACATCGGATGTCCTTTCATTGTGAATAAAATTAACTGTGTTGTCTGGATGCTCTCATTGGGTAAACCCTACACAAACAGAAGTTAAGCAAATATTTCCTCATTAAAATGAATAGACAATTTCTCCTGATATTTGATACTTTATTACTTGAGACAGACAAAGAGATACAATGATGCATAGCTTTAAGAGCTGACAGGATCACATCGACAGATTTGGGTAATAGCATGCATAAACTCTCTGATCAATGTGGGAGAACATGTTTCTTATAGAGCTGGTTAAAACCTATGCTTAGGGACTGATTGGCTGATATTTTGAATTTGTTGGTTTTGTGTGTGGCTGTCCTGCACCTATGCTCTAAAAATATTTGTAGCTCCCAGGAAGATCAAAACTCAAATATGAAGTCACATCCCAGCCACCATCCCCCTCTGATAAATAAAGTACAGTCCCCTATTATATTACTGGAACATCTCCGTGATTAGACGTAGAATGTGGAAGCCTGATTAGAAAATACTCTTAAAAGTTTAATATTTTCAATTCTAATGGTCATTGCATTGCACAAATTTGAAATACACTGCAAATAAACCAAAAAATCCAAGAAACAAAACCTTTACATTAAGTAAATAACTAGATAAATAACTACTGGCTCTGTAGATTACATGCAGCAGCCCATTTGTCCAGTTCATGTGAGAGAATCCCATCAACAAACCCTGTCATTTTACTGCTGCTTAATCAGATCTATTTTCAAAAGATAGCATTACCAAAGTACAAAATAAAGAACACATACAACATAAAACCACATCACTCACATACTTTATCCACAATATATTCAAAGCCAGATTTTCCAAATTTAGCCTACAGTTGTCTTTTTCAATGCATTACCATTACTAGTTCATACACTGTACTTCAACTGTTGCTTAGCACATTTTTTTTGTAATTTCTCTGAGCTGTGGATAGGTCTTGAGAATATCAGGCTCTTTGAGAACTTCAAGGAATAGAGAGCAGGAATTTTGACCATTTACGATCAATTTATCGATAAGGTTAGTAACAGTTTCTTCTGGCTGTAAGATATGCTTCAAATTCTGATACTGTCTGTCCGTGACGATTTGTTTGGCGTGCACATGCTGCAGAATGAAGGAATGATCGGCCCTCAGGCAGTCAATGAGTTCCAACTTGTGCTCAGTGATGGTTTTCACAGCAGGGCCCTGTAAAAGACAGCAGGTTTTGTTTATCAGTCCTGAATGAATGAGGTTTTTACATTTTGCAACTGTGGGACAAAGCTTTGAGCAATATTTTTTAGGCCTCGGTGTGTGGTTTGTACTGTAAGTGTGCATGTGGAGCTTGCCCGTTTTCTAAATGTCTGCCTGAGTGTTAATGTGTGTCTTTGTCACTGGCAGTACGTCCTTCCCTCTCTCCCCTTGAATGCTAAAATAAGCTTCCCTGAACAGCATAAGCAGGTACTGAAATGGTGATGGAAGAATCAACAGTTTCGTCTGCCTTAGCTTACTTAAAAGATGTCTCTTGGATGAATAGCTGCTTTGCTCAGAAGTAGGAAAACACAGCTAAAGTTCTCAACAGACAGTCTAACTCGAGGCCGCTCAGCCCGTCCTTGGACCAGGCCTAAAAATTTAGATTTACTTAACTGACGCTTTTGTCCAAAGAGAGACTTATCCTCTATCCCATATAGGAGCAAGGACACGAGAAATGTTCTGTAAAGTACAAGGGTTGATTGGCTGTTTCATTGATTGAGTGGAGGTCAAAGAGAGCTAGTTTCTGTTTTTGCCTCGTTCCAACGTCTGGATGATGTTATATGTTGGATGTGTCTTCATTCACATCCCCTACAACTGCAGAACAACGCCGACACTCAG
Organism: Epinephelus lanceolatus; assembly: GCF_041903045.1. Taxonomy (NCBI): domain Eukaryota; kingdom Metazoa; phylum Chordata; class Actinopteri; order Perciformes; family Serranidae; genus Epinephelus; species Epinephelus lanceolatus. The sequence continues at coordinate 10,152,761 of NC_135747.1, forward strand.
TCCCGTTCTTATGCCTAACTCTCTCTCAAGTGATGTAGCCGAACTGAACTGGCAGGTGGGTCCTCCAGCTCTGGAGTATTAATTATTACCTGTCATAGTGACTTGATTGTACGGCATTCTGTTTTTTGTGCTAACCAATATTTTTTAAATTTTGTTCCACATACAGGCCCACTTAGACTTATATATATATATTGCATAATTATTAAACTTTGATCCTCTGCCTGACCATCCATGGGTCCAAGGCTATTGAGCAGAAGATTTTAATACTATGTGGTAGCCACTGTATGTGAATGGATGAATGGATCGGACTTATTACTCTAAACAGAGTAATAATGTAAAATAACTCATTAGTAAAATGTAATATATAACATTTAGACAGTAACTTGCCCAACACTGAGGGCAAGTGACCTGACCTGACCACGACCACATCTGTGTATGTGCAAGAAGAAGGTAAGGTTAATGTTGCCAGTTAAAAAAAGCATATCTGTTATCTACAGCATGTTTTGGTTTTTACAACAGACAATAAGCAATTGTGTGTCTGGGGCAAGATAACCGTGGCAGGAACAAACAGTTTATGTAACGGAAAGCCCCTCTTAATGTGTAGAGTTGTTTTGTCTGATAATGATTGTTTGTTAGACACTATGAAATTTCATGCTGTATCAAATCTTTCTCGCAAGAAAACTCTCAAATGTCCAATCCCATGTGTTGAGTCTCTTTATTCCTCGACAGCAGCAGGGGGAAACAGCTAGCCTGGCTCTGTCCAAAGATAACACCTCTAAAGCTCCATACTTAACACATTATATTCCTTTTCCATTAAAAAAAAACTTAAGTGTTACACACTATTTTTGGGCCAAGTGTCAAAAGTCTTCCTTTAAAGACTGGTGCAAACTATGCATCTGATTTAGAGAAGATTAATTTCTTCTTCCACTACCTGGCTCATCCATCTGTTCAGCCTGACTCTACTGCAGAGGCATAAAAAAGTATCCTTGACTGTGTTCTACTATGATTAGTGTGTCTGTATGTCTCTGTGTGTGTGTGTACCTGAGAGGATGGCAGTGTCTCATCTACTGTTTCTGAGAGAAAAGCAGTGTTGGGATTAGCTGAAACTTCCAGACAGAATATATAAATTCAATAAACATGTAACAGATCACCAGTAAGCAGTTAGTTAAATGTTACCTGCACGTACTTGTGATGGTGTCACAGAGGCTGATAAATTTAATTCACCGTCAACCTCGATATCAGTCATTGTGTCACCGCAAATGATACTGCTATCACAGGCTGTATAATCTGCTCCAGGAACCTGTCCAACAGTAGTTGCTGAAAGTAGAAAAAAAAACATTTAAAAAAAATGGAGTTTGCTTTACCGAAGCACAAGTTATGTATTTCATAACTTTCAGTTCATGATTTCATATTGCACTGAATACCTGAGAAATATCATTGCTTACCAGTTGGACGGCTTCCTGCATTGCTCACTGTTTCAACCCTTATGTTGATCTTTTTTGCTTTAATGTTTTTCATGGTTCTGGCAGTAACAACACTGCTTCCATCAGCAAACACTGTTGGTGTGGGTGAGCCTGTAAATATAACAATCACTGTCAGGAGACTTAGGTATAATTCCTAAAAAAGTGAAACGTGTTCCTCTAACTTGATGAAAACCAGATGCATTGAGGCCCTCTCACAGTGCAGACAGATCTTTACTTTCAGTGTTAGGGTTAAAGAGCTGCGGCACATGCTGGTAATGTGACTGATGTTGCTTCAGAATGTCCAAGAAGTACTGAGGGGTATCTCCTCCCTTTTGCATTATTATTTTCAAAAGTACTTTCATCTTATCTAATGCACTGCTTTGCCTTTGTACCTCACGGAACTCATTCATAGATAAAATATCCCCACACTTTTCAAGGATGTAATCTGGGTCACTTGAAAGCCACATACAGAGGTTGTGCTGCGCTGACTCCAGTTTGTCCATGATCTGCAGTGAGACAGAAAAGGTTCATGTGGATTTGTTTGTTTTCTCCTGTAAAATAATGAACTTCACTCACACTGAATTGAAAGTTAGGCTATGTTTTATGTAACTGCCAAAAATATTTTGCCTCAGGCTATTTTGTAAAGTGACTGGAAAACACACACAAAGTAGAAACATTAAAATGAGCACGACCACCGTCAACTCTACTCATCCCGAATTAGTCGTAAAATTCTTTAAATCATCTGAACCCAAAACTGACCACGGCAATGTATGAAAATATGTCATATCATTGTAAAGGAAAATACTGCTCGTACAAAAAAAAAAAAAAAACTTGTTAATGCTCGTTACGTTTTAACCCTTTGATTTCATGGCACACACACACATACACATACACACACATCTGGAGATTCTCTTTATGGCACGATAAAAGCGCCCATAGCTTACCTTTATTTGGTGCGACGTATCGTCCTGTAGTCGAACAAAAACTTCAAGAGTAAAAATTGACTCTGAAAAGGCAATATTAAAAAAGTTTCCGACTTATGGACAACAGAAAGCGGCTCGCTGCGCCTGCGGTTTTTCACTCTGAGAGTTACGCAAAAGAGAAGCAGATGTAAAGCCAAGCCCACTTCCTTAATCTCTCACACAACCTCAGCACAGTATCAGTACAGGTAGAAAGAATACACAAGCAGCATACAGGTTAGGTTAGGTTAGGTTAGGTTTTTTAATTGTTTTCACACATCATTGTTGGTTTCAGGGCAGTATACACAACATATAACAGATAACAGACCCTCTTCCCACATATTCCCCAGATAACAAATAACAAATAACCCTCTCCCACACATACCACAGAAAACCATATAAACATAAACATGACATAGACAGTGTACAGGGGTGAAATATTAAATCTACATGTTTTTGTTTAGGGCTGTGGTGGCTGAGGGCACAAAACTTCTTTTAAAATGTTTTTTTTTCCCAGTCCAGTACCCTGTATCTGCGGCCAGATGGGAGAATTATGAAAAATTGGTTCAGGGGATGGTCGGGGCTGTTTACTATTGTACATGCTAGGCGTGGCAACACAGTTTATAATGGTGCCTGCTCTGAAGCGCTGTGCAATGAAATATGTTAGTGCGAGTGTCCGGGCTCACTGTCCACGTGCCAAGTGTGGATCAAATCACAAAAAAAGGGGGAAAAAATGCTGAGTTTAGGGCAGGGGTGTCCAACTTTTTTTTTTTTTTTTTGACTGGGGGCCAAATTAGATTATATAAACACACTTAGGGGCCAGCTGCTTCTTGCGTCATATGGGTTAATTAAAATCCCATAGAAATGGGACAAACGCAACTGTTTGATATTTTTCAGTGAAAAAGTATTTACCTTTCCACTCCTCCTGAAAGAGGCAGCCCTCACTGTCTGCTTTACCTGTCTTTGTTGTGACCATGTCAGCTACCTAACAGGAAATATCTGTGGTTATGCAACTGCTCATTTGCTTGTTTGCCCTTTGTTTATGAAAGCACATTAGTTTCATCTGCATACTTGATGCATGTCTACACACTGTATGATAATACGATAAGAACAAGAACTACCTGTATTTCTACCACATTCCTACAGAGACAGGCACCTGCTAGACTTTGAAGTGCCATGGCGCATCCTCGAAACAGTGAGAGTACACCAGCATAGGCGTGACCATATATGGTGGCCATGAGGAACAAAAGTCACCTGCAAGCACAAGCACCTGCAATGTTACGGAAAAAAACCCTCAAAACCCATCAATTCCCAGTACAGCTAACCAACAGAGACCAAAAGACGTTGGGGGGGTTATATGACTATATAGGCACCTGAGGTGCTTTTTCAGCAAAGGAGGTTATGGCACCAAAACCTACCATCCAAGAGATTATTGATCTGGTCTTTCATAATGGACAGCAGATAATAGTTTGGGTGAACCCTAACACAGTGAGGACAGTGTTTGGCGGTTGTAATGGTTATAATAAACCCCGCACATCCAGAATGCTCTTACCTTTTATAGTTAAATATGGCTGTTGTGTTTTTCAGATCTACTAACAGTTCGGTAACGCTTTAGATTACAGCCCGCAATTTACACCGTAACTATCGGGTAGTTACGGTGTAATCTGTTGTACTAACGGTGTACCAGTGTAGTACGTCCCAATACATATATGTAGGTACAGGGGAACAAGATGTTAAGTTATGGAATAAGGGGCTAACAATTAGTGAATTTACAGAGAATTTATATTATAGGTTTTTTTTGCTACTGGGTACCTATTCTATTATAACAGGGTATGTGCGACCTGCTGATCAATAATATGGACGTTTGGGGGGAATTTACAGAGAACGTATACAATAGGTATACCTATTCTATTATTATTATTATTATTATTATTATTATTACAGGGTACAGTATGACAGCAAAACTGAAACATCGGAGGGAAGATGGAGGGAAGACTTCTGCAGCAAGTAATAAAGCAGATGTGATTTTATTTAAAAAAAATAATAAACCTAATTACAAACAAACAGTCAATCTACATTGTTCCTTTATATTTTCAGCGGGTAGCCTATACAACTACAGGGTACATCTGTGCGTTTACTTCGGAACAAAGGTCCAGGTGACAGTATGTTGTCATGGGTACTGTTGGCGTCTGAAGACCGTCTCAGCTGTCGCTCACCTCACCAGCTTTACATTATTGGACGCTCGTTTATGACTTCATGACTCCGCTTGCCGTCGGCAGACAATTCACCACAAAAATATTGGTCGGTTGGACCAGTATTTTTGTTGTTTTTGCAGATTTACTATGCTACACAAAACTTAAACTAAGGGGGCATTGCAAAACTCTGTAAAAGTACAACAAAGCATACATTTTCGTTTCCAAATATTTATTTGAAAACAAAACCATTCATACAGTCAATAAAAAACCATTTTGTTAATAATAAAAAACGAATGTAGCCTAATCTCACCAGTGACCGTGCCAGCCGGCGGGACTGCGGCTGAACCACTTCCAGTGTTCATTCATTCATTCATTCATTCATTCATTCATTCAATCGTGAGTTCAATGTGTGTGTGCGTGTGTGTGTCAGAGAGGAGGATTATCAATAAAAAAAAAGTTTCCACTAATTACTTCGGTGTTTATTTCTTTTATTCTTAATTTTTTTTTTTATTAAAATGCGTAATATAGCCAACAATATTAAAGACCAATTTAATCTAATTTATTATTGTAGAATGTATTTAGCAAAGCCACTTTCAACTGGAGACAAGGCGCAGCAGCAGCGCAGAAGCAAAAAAAAAAAAAAAAGACAAATAGTAGTGTTAGGCCTAATTAATTGACATGAGACATTGGAGAGGTTGTCAGTCCTATTCTATAGTCTGTAATATTTTTTTTTATTATTTTATCATAATTTCTCGGAAATTACTCAAAAAATGCATTTTTGTGTGCTTCTGAGCACACAGGCAGCATAAACAATGCAGTTACATATGATGTTGCGGCGCTTGGAGGGGCGCTGTAATCCTGGCGGTCCTAGTGATATAGCCTAGCCTTCCTTTGTGAGACAGTCAGGTTTCTTTCCTGTAGCTCATTTAAGTGTTTACTGGCCTCATCTAGCAACACCTCTAATTCCATAGGGTCGAATTTCACTTTGTGCTTTCTCTCCAAACTCGCCATGCTGCAAACCATAAAACAGCAAAACCCTCATTTAAATAGGGTGTCTCCAACACAGACCCGGCGGCATGGGCGGGCATTGGGGGGCAGTGCCCGCCCACAGAGTCAGCTGTGCCCGCCCTCGACTGGAAGCTGTTTATTTTTGGGGGGTTTTGTTTTTTAACTCAGAGTGGCCAACTCTCTCTTATTCCTATCTCGTTTTGACGATCATACAGTTCAACCAATCCAACCAACAAATGAAGTCAACTTTCAGCCAATTACAGACAGAGGGGGGCGGGTGCTGACTCATTCATTCATGGACAGCATCGATAATTAATATCGCCGCGAGGCGCGAGCTATGGATATCCGGAATTATTTCCAAAAAAATATAACGACGAGAAGTGACAACGCGAACGGGGGGGAGCAGGAAGCAGCAGCACCACTGACTTTAACTGGAAACGTAAGCACTGAAGTCAACAGTAACACTGAAGTAAACATTCATGCTAGGAGGGTTAGCTACGGCAGCTAGGGAGAACAAGGAGCAGCACAAAGCAGCATAACTCGTCTGCATGGAAGAAGCGTGAGTGATGACGTCAACAACAAGGACAATGTGTTAAGAAGGTTTCACACACTCCACAAACGCCGCCTGCCACTCTACTGAAAGTGACACACACACACACACACACACACACACACACACACATCTTACAGATACACCCACTTAGGGTACTTAAAGGCAGAAGGGTAACACTGATTTGTTCTGCTCCTTGTGCTCCCTAGCTGCTGTAGCTACCTCTCCTAGTTTGAATGTTTACTTCAGTGTTCAGCTTGACATCAGTGCAGAAATGCTTGACTTTTGAGTTGAGTAAATGGACAGAGCACTACAATATTGTTTTTTGTTTGTTTTTTTAGATTTTGGGATGAACTGCCCCTTTTTGGTGAGGGAAAATAATATTTCTCAGCACTGTAGGAGTGGTCACAGAGCCATTGTTCAGCCTGAAGTAGTTTGAAAAAGTTTGCCCCCCTAAAAAAATTTAGTGCCCCCCCTTTAATTTGTTTCTGCAGCCGGGTCTGCTACAGGGACAGTGTGGAGTGGCTGTCCAGGTGGTGCGGTGATAACAACCTGTCTCCTTACACCACCAAGACAAAGGAGGTGATTGTCGACTACAGGAAAAATAAAACGGACATTCAGCCACTCTACATCAATGGGGACTATGTTGAGAGGGTCTCGACCTTTTGGTTCCTCGGCATCCACATGGAGGAGGACCTGATCTGGGGCACCAACATCATGGAGCTGATAAAGAAGGCACAGCAGAGACTCTACTTCCTGAGACTCCTCAGAAAGAACCATCTCTCCCAGAAGCTGCTTGTGGCCTTCTACTACAGCTCCACTGAAAGCGTGCTCACATATGGTGTGGGTGTGGTACGCCAGCGGCACAACAGCAGAGAGGAAGGCGCTTCAGAGGGTCATCACCACAGCCCAGAAAACCACTGATTGCCCTCTCCCCACCCTAGAAGAACTTTATAGTTGCCGCTGTCTCAGCAGAGCCCAAACCACTCTCAGGGACCCAACACACCCAGGACACTCCCTGTTTGAACTGTTGCCCTCAGGCAGGAGATACAGGACAATTAAGACCAGAACAAACCAGTTCAAGAACAGTTTTTATCCCAGGGCAATAATCGCACTGAATGACAAATTGCACAAATGAATGCACAACCTTTTTGTTGCTGCTGCTAAGGGGATGTGCAATGGGGAACGTCAAGTGAATGTGAAAGTCCTATTATAGCTCTATTTTTATAGTTTTTAAATTATTGTTACTGTTTCTTAACATAGCTTTTTTGTTGTCTTTTAGACTGCAGAGGATGCACTTTTAAATTTCGTTGTTATGAAAATGACAATGACAATAAAGAATCTATCACCTATCTATCTATCTATCTATCTATCTATCTATCTAACTTCCCTCTCTCTTACCATTAACTATTAATTTTACATTGATTAAAAGTAATTTTACTTTCACATCCTTGTATTTATTATGTCCATCTGTACTGTAGGGTTATATGGTGGCAGGGGTGTTGAGGGTAGGCCATTGATCAATACCCCAGAAAATCTGCCTCTTTTTCAGAGCCTATGTTGGCAGGTATGTAGAGGTCAGAAGTGTTCTTTGTTTTTGTTGTGTTAGCAATGGTGATGTCAGTTTGATTTGGTTAGGTCAGAGCTATGGAGTATTAAATCAGCCATATTTTCTCACTCCATCTTAGCCTCTCTTACCCTCAGGTGTATGTAAACAACAAGTTGTACACTTCTTTTTAAAATACAAAAATGTGAAATTATCATATTGCTTATTGGCTATGAGAAACAGGTTATTGGTATCAGTTGGAAAAAAAATCCACATTGGTGCATCCCTAGCAGCAATAAAGTGATCTGTGACTTAAAGAGAATGTCCAGGGGCATTAAGTGTTTGGCAATGGCCCCCTACCTACTTCCTACCCCCCATCTTCCAGCCCCCTTGCTTGTGTCACACCCATCTTAGAGCTTGACCTTCATTTTTTCAACTACACACCTGTAAAGTTTTGTCTGACTGCATCTTGCACAGTTGTGACATTATCATGATGACACAAACTGTTCACAGACAGACAGACATATTCACCTGCCAAAATACTCAAAACAGCTCCTGTGGTAGTTCCTGCTACAGTAGGTGTCTCCAGGACTAAATTTCACCATGATTACACACACACACACACACACACACACACACACACACACAGACTCACAGAGTGGAAAAAATACCAGCCAACCATCTCATTATCTGTGGTCATCCACATTATGAACACAACATATACTGTAATATATATAATAAACTACTAAAAATACTCAACACCAAAGTCAGTCTTTTTTGTATTAAAATATAATGAAATGATTCACTTCATGACAATATACACACAAACATGCACAAACAAATATGCACAAATACAAATCAAATAATATTGTTAAAATTCGGTCATGTTCAGTTAGCCATCGTAGTCTGTCTGTTAATCTTGAGGGTAAAAAGATTTTCGTCTGGTCATCATGGCAGTGTTTGACCTCATTAATCTCAGTCGTATTGCTGCAACTATTTAACTTATCAGTATGAGATGATTTTTGACACCCTTAGTTTGATATATTAATGGTTCAAACTTACTGTTGAGGGAGGAGATAAGACAGGCTGTTAAAAAGCAATGACTTAGTCAACATGCTCTGCTTTGGACTGCTTACACTTTGTACATGCGCAAGAGCCACTACGCAAACTGTGTGGAATCTGATGGTAGAAATGGGCCTTTACTCCTAACTTGGATTGGTGTCTTCTATTAATATGTAAAACAATGAAGCAATAAAGCAAATAAGTATGTGTCATAGAACTTATGCTGTTTATTCACAAAGTTAAAGGGCTGTGGGCATGGAGGGGTTGAGAGTTTTTATTGTGGAGGTTCATGTTTAGTGCTGGATGTGTTTTTAACAAAAGTAGCATTACGCTCCAGTGTTACAGCCCTTCTTCCAGACGTCTGGTTCAGTTCACTCATATCCACTCCGGAGTCTAAGCTGGTGTCTCGACTCTCGACTGGCCTTCGCCTTCTCTGCTGCTCTGACACTGCATAATGGATCTCAGCTGCAGGTTTGCCCTCCAGTGATACAAACCAGGCCCGAGGTGGCTGAGTTGAGTGTCCGCTGCCCCTTATCTTATTTAATGTCCCAGGGACCGACACTGACTCTGGGAGGCTGAAGTGACTCCTGGGTGTGTTGGCAGAAGTTGCTGCCTCAGAGCTCTCTAGAACCCCGAGCTGCTCTTCAGTTTCCATTGTCTGGTTCTGGGTGGCAGAGGGATCTTTTGGCAGAGTCTGGGTGAAGCTGTCTTTACTCAGCGGCTCAGCAGCAGCCCCCATGCGGGGAAGAGTGGCCGACTTGCTCCACTGGGGCTGCTCTGGCTGCTCCTCCGAATGGAAGAATGCTGGAGCGTGAAGGATGGCAACAGGCTGGTTGTAGAAAAACAAATTATCTGTCAAAGAGGCTGGTACTCTGATCTGACCTGCAGTTTCATGCAAACACATCAGATCATTCAGGTCAGTGTTAAGCTCCAGTTCGTTACCCTCCACCGTAATGGCCACAGCATTGGGATTAGTTATTACATTGCCATTGTGCATAGAAATAACAGAGGCATTGTGGCGATTATCCCCCTTTTCTCCAAATGATTGGTTCACTCCATCCTGTGGATGAGAGAAGTCTGCTGAAGATAATTCAAAGACTTCATCTTCACTTGTGGAGGTGGTTTGGTCTTTTCTCAACGTTGGTGGGATCTTCTTTATTTTAGTTTCACTGGTTGAACTTCTGTAGACAAGACAGAGCATTTGTCTCAATCAGTGCCAGGCTGATGAAACTGAGCAGCAGTTCATTGCACAGTATCACAAAGGATTACACAGTACAAATACAGACATTATATACCACAGCTGGATGAATAATAGTTTTGCTTTTGTAACTGGTCAGCAGTTTGTTTAAAAGCACTTAGATATCAGTAAAGCACCAAATAGTTGAAGGAATACTCCACTGAAAATGATAAAATGCTCATGCCATTTGGCACTGTTGCAGCACTCTAGATTGGTCTTGGTCTAAAAACTGGTCTCAAAACAACTTCTTGGTCTTGTCTTGGACTTGACTGCTTTTCTTCTCACTCATATCTCAGACAAAGAGGAATCAGGATTTATTTCAAGACCAGTTTAGACCACAAGTACACAGATATCACTACATTTCACTAAGTTGCTTTAAATCAACTACCTAAGATTGGACACTGTACAGACATATTAAGCTACCATAATACATTTATCATTCATACTGGTAACTTGTTTGTGTCATTCTATATATTGGTTTGCACCTATTTGCACCCTACTCTTAGTTTTTATATTTTAAACCTTACTGTTATCTAGTTTTATATTAGTTTATATTTACTATATAATATATTTACATTTGTTATACATTTGCTTATCAGTTATTTTAATTTAGTCCTTGTATACTGCACGATTTTATCTGCACTCTTCTAACTGTATCGCAGCTGCTGCACAGCAATTTCAATTTACCTTGGCTTGAATAAAATCTTTTCTTGTCTTTGTCTTGTCTTAAATCACTCCTGAAATATTTTCTGCTGAAGTGATACAGAAGTACTTTAGTTACCTGTGTTATGGAGAAACTTTGTTTTTCAGTCATGACTAAGGCATGAGTACTTGATATTCATATATTCTTTGGTGGGGTATTCTTTACCAATTAAGCATATTGATAACCTAAAAGTTAAAGATTTTTTTTTTTTTTCGATATGCTTGATATGCCTTCCACATAAGCTGGTGAGACATTTTGAGATTTGGGCTGCAACACAACCAGAAAGTATACTTTGAATTGTTACTCTGAGTATCAGCATCCCACAATTTATACTATACATGGACTAATATGAGATGAAAGCCTCTGTTACCTGCGATAAAACCATAACCTAACCAGAAGACAGATGACAATAACAAGCATTCCTCCGAGGATAACCATCAGGAGAGATGAATGGTGCAAGATGAAGTCCATGGGGATGGCAAGTCCAAAGAAACCTAAAGTATATAGATGGTCAGAAGACGAAGTTTGGATGACATATAAAACACTGGTGCAATATAAATGATTTACATCATTATTTTTCATTTTGTATCTTAAAAACATTTGTATGTAACAAATCTTTAGCTTGTTTACCCTGACCAAGGCCAATTTCAATGGATTATGACACTTCCTATAGTCTTATAGTTTCCTTAGTGTTCCTTATAGAAAAATTAAATATCCACAATCAGAACAGTTCCACTATATAGTAGGTTTTATCTTCATCAGATACATTTTTATTTAGAACTGTGAGATTGCCCAGTTACTGCTGAACATGCCAGGGATGGTAGTATGAAAAAATATAGACCTCTATAAACTGTTAGTAGTTCACACTGTAAGCAGTATCTTAACATCTTTGGGCACTTGCCTCTGGTGGATGACAAAGGTGCTGCAATCCAGTAACCAAGGTGAGGAGCTGTGAATGTCCACACGTGTTTTCCTTCTACTGACACCACCGTTCCCAGTCCTTTTCTCATCCATCCACCTAGGTAAGATAAACAACAAAACAAAAGCATCAGGGCTGTTTATTATATTATATTATATATATAATATATATATTATATATATTATATTTTTTAGTTTTTATTTTTGGTCACTGGTGCTTTTTTATGTGTGCTCATACAATAGTTATAGCAACACCTATTTTTCCACAATCCTTTGTACATAATCGTCTATCTATTCTTTAACTTTATTTGGGTGGCTTTGTTGTACTTACTCTAAGCTGTTATGGCTAATTCTGTGTAAGTACCTGAGAGCAATGCAAATAAAAATGGAGTCATATTCCTTCTATACTTGGTCAGTAGAGGTGATTCTGAATCCTGTCAGATCTTAAAATAAATGTGCTCGTTCCCTTCCAAAGACAGCTTAGGTTAATGAGCAGTGAAATTAATGAAGCATTGTATGATTAAAAAAAAAGAGGTCATTAGTCTTATCTATTTCACATTTTGGAGTTTACTACTTTTGTATTATTGACAGTTTTATGGACCAAAATGACCCCAAACTTCTGAGAATCAGAATGATTGTACTTCTTTCCTGGCCAAAAATGAGGCGAACATGGCAACACAACTCTAACCCTTTTAGACAAACTTAAATAAATATGTACCAACTCCTACACATGACATCCTGTCTGTGTTCTCTCTATACTGGTGGCACTAGATGCATTTTTATCTACCACTTACACATAATCTATTACTCTAAAATGAAAGAAATGACAGCGAGTTGGGGTAAACAAGGGATTGGGATTACAAGGTAGTCAAAACATAAATGAATTGAATACATATTAACACATAAACAATATAAATTCTACTTTTGTTAAGCTTATTATATTCACTTTTTGTTAGACAACAGCTAATATGCCTCATGTTATTTTGAAAATGAAAATTTAAGTTCATGTTCAAGTCTATTGTCATACACATAAAAGTACAGTGTGGATTCAATGTAATGAAATGCATTATGCCCTGGCTCTCTCTCAGCCTACAAAACCTACAAATAATACAATAAATAAAAACACATAACCTGAGAATAAGTGCATTTTGTCCAGTTGAAATACAACTGGGTATGAGCTTAACTCAAGAGGGCATATATATGTATATAATAAGTAATTCATAAGAACTTAATATTCTTCAAGCAAAGGCTTGGTAAAGTCAAAATTTATACCCCAAGGGGTGCAAACTGCTGAATGAGTGAGAGGTGGGGTTTACCGTCAGTTGCCTGCTGCTCATAATGCTGCCAAAGAGCTGTTTGCGTTTCTCCAAGAATACTGTCTCTGTCTAGTCTTGAGAGTGGGACACAGGAATGAAAGTTATGGACCTTCTGAGTGGGTGTCTAAAAGACCCTCCACATTGGTAGAAACTATTCAAATGACTGCAAACCATCTTCCACCACTGACTAAACAGACCACTGGGCTGATTCAAAGTTAGCTGGACATCAGAGTAGCATTTAACATTTTTTCATCTACTTGGAGGAAACTTCTGTCCATATAATTGCTCCTCTGGTTGATTATTACTGACTCAGCTTGTACATGATATACTCAACAGGGTAGCACTAGCCTCCTTATCTAGTCTGAACAGATAAATGTTACAACAGAACTTCTCAGAGGCATCTAACTGACACCAGTTCATGACACTAATAAGATATAAGCTCATCTTTTAGGGTTAACCTTGCCCTGCAGATGTGAAGTTGAGTCACACCGCCCTATGATCTTTCTCAAACTTAACGTAAATATAACTAATGCCTAATACTATAAAACTAAACCTATAAAACTAAAAGAACTACAAGTTGACTACAATGCTACAACTATGAAAATGCACGAGTGTGGCTTAGTAAAAGCCAGAGAGTGCTAACTAAGCTGAATTTATATTCAACCGACCTAACCCAGTGTAACACCATAGTTAATAATCACATTCGTCACTGTGTCACGTATTCAACTGCTTGTTTTTTCTACCTCAAAATTTCAGTGTTATTGTTAAAATTCTTAAACTATTTCAACAGGTGGACGACCATCCATCTTCCATGATCTGTAACTGCTTATCCTATTCAGGGTCGCAGGGGAGGGCTGGGAGCCTATCCCAGATGACACTGGGCAAGAGGTGGGGTACACCCTGGACACACTATCACAGGACTGACACACTCACATCTACAGGAAATTTAGCAGAACCAGCATGTTTTTGGACTGTGGGAGGAAGCCGGAGAACCTGGAGAGAACCGACGCTGACACAGGGAGAACATGCAAACTCCACGCCAGCTATTGGGTTCAAACCCTCTTGCTGTGAGACAACAGTGCTAACCACAACATACAGTTAACTATCAGTGTATTATGGGCTGGTATGCTAATGGTTTATTTCATCAATGGAAACTTGCGCCATTTACAAGTGAGCCCCATTTACGAAGCAACATTTCCAAGTACAGGCCGTGTGCATGCATCACTGTGACTTCTACTCACCAGTGGTCCGGTTGAAGAACCACGCAGGGACATTTGAAGACTGAAGTTCACGGCCGTCAGGAATACTGAGGCTGATCTGTATGGGCCCGCTCACATGTAACTCTGTGTCTCCTGAGAAGAGCTGCACACTGACAGCTGCCACCGGACTCAACTCTACTCTGACGTACCCTTGAAAAACAGAGAAGGTAATGCTTAAGAGAATATGTGGACTACACTAATTCAATTTATGAAAATGTCTCAACCAATAAGCTGAATTGTTCCACTGTATCATTATTATATTTATTGCAGATTCTTCTTTCTTCTTCTTTTTTGTTAATAAAATAGTCCCAGTGAAAAGTAGTACGTGGTCCTTTTAGCCCATATCTTTGTGTCAACCTGCATTTCTGTCTCCCTCAGTGCCTTTTGTGATACTACCAGTAGATGGCACCACATAAAAAATCTGATCTTACACAGGCTTTTACTTCATCTGAACATGCACAGTTACTTTTGCCATTTAGAATCTGCCACGCAACGCTTTCAAATTTCAGACAGATTATGGAAATACTGAGTATGACCTGACATTAACTGCTTTCAGAATGCTGTCACTGCAGCACACACATCTACCTGATTTACTGCTCATGATGCCCAACGTGTGAAGAAAGCTGCCCTCCTCTGACTGCAGCTTAGGAATGGTCAGGTAGGCTTTAACGGAGGTGACATTACTACTGTCAGTCAGATTCAGCAGGCTCTTGGGAAACTGGACAACCGGCTGAGACGAAGCATCTGCAAATAAAGGAACAACTTCAATCAATGCTCATGCTTATAATCACAGAGAGAGACAGAGAGAGGATGAGCAAGGCAGACACAGAATCAAAAAAAAAGTGTGACTTTACAATATATACAGTACCAGATGTTTTGCCAGTGATCAGGACGGAGTCATCAAAGAGCCAGATGTTCCCCTGAGTCAGAGCGAGTAGTGACATGGTCACAGATGAAAATACTAAAACAGTGACAAAAAAAAGGAATAGGAAAGATGCTAAATTAGTATTGAGTACTTCATTTAAAATGTCACTGTTTGTCCACTAGATGGCAGTGTGACATATGTTATATATTAAACAGGGGCCTGATGTGGGTGAACCCTCTTCTCTGGTGAAGGCATATCTAATCTTAGACTACAAAAAGAACAGCTCAAGATTCAGATCTTTGCTACTCACACACACTCCAGATGTGGGCTATAAAATGATCCCAAATAGTTTTGCTTGGGTGCTGCACTTAATTGGATGTTGAATGCAGTGGGGTGAAGCAAAAGTTGGCCTTGCAATGACAACCACAAAGTTAGAAATATCAGCAAAGAATATAAGGTTCAGTATTTACTGTGATTATACTTAAGTGTCCTAGTTTTTTTTTGGTTGTTTTTTTT
Organism: Epinephelus lanceolatus; assembly: GCF_041903045.1. Classification (NCBI taxonomy): domain Eukaryota; kingdom Metazoa; phylum Chordata; class Actinopteri; order Perciformes; family Serranidae; genus Epinephelus; species Epinephelus lanceolatus. Next base: position 10,168,358 of record NC_135747.1, read on the forward strand.
TTTAAACTGCCTTTTTTTTAAAGGGTGAAATTATCTAGTTGGTTGAGTTCAGACTCAACAGGAGGAGCCATTGAACAGCAGATTTTGTGGACTGACAAAAAGAGAAAGAAGCTATCATAATGAAGTCCAGCCACTCAATGGAAAAAAAAAAATTCCACCAGCTCAGAGAAAGTGTACTCACTGACATTACCGTGATCGTGAGAGCTAATAATGAATAAAAAATGACACTGCATGAAGCTCATTATCTGTGGTGAATCAGCTTAACAATGTCCACATTGAGTACATACACACATTAAAGGAACTCTTCACCAACAAAATGACCATTTGTATTTCAGTTACTCACCATGTGTTACCTTGAATTTGTGAAGTTTTTTTTCTGCATGCCTCCACTGTGAATGGAGAAACCAAAAAAGATGAACACTCTTCATGAATTGAGGTAATCAGGGCCCGCGCTAATCAAAAGCTAAACTATATCAAAACATCTTTTTACAAAATCTCACACAGCCTGTGCAGTATAATCCAACTCTTTTTTATCATATTGTATACTGTACTTCCAAAACACATACATTTTTGTTAAAATCTTAGATTTATATTTAAAACAGGTCAGACAAACAGTCTCAAACATGGACAAGCAGTGCTGGCATACCAGCCTTTTGGCATATTTTGGGCCAGTACAATCGTAATTTATCAAATGTAATTATGTAGATATTTTTTAATGGCTGCGCCGGCCTTTAAAGCACGGAAAACGGCCCATTGATTATTTTTCTACACTGACACTGGGCTGGCCCAGTGCCGTAGGGCTGGCCCAATGAAATCTCTCAGCCCTTCCTCCTCGGCCCGCCCCCTCCCCACTCATTTTCTAAGTTCTCCTGAGTTCGAGTAGCTGGCTGTTGGCCTTGTGCATAGTGGTGGAGTGTGTAGCCTACTAATGTACACTGATGGATAAACCACCAAAGTGCAAGGGAGGTGCGGAGAAGCTACGGGAGAAAAGGCACAAGAATCTCCAGGCAGATGCAGCCAAATATCTGACATGTTTGCTATAAGATCTGGTGCAGCAGGGCCGTCCGCACCGAGTGCAGTACATCCCGTCACACCAAACATAAATGTGGACCTGCAAGAGAGTAGTTCTGGAGAAGAGGTGGCTGCTAGTGGAGATGATTCAGAGGAGGAGGAGGAGGAGGAGGAGGAGGAGGAGGAGGAGGAACAGAAAGATATGGCCCAGGAACAGATTGAGGAGAACAGAGTAGCCACTGCTGGCCCGGTAAGGAGTAATATCAGCAGAATGAACGAGACTCTTTTTATGTAGGGAGGGAGATTGTGTAAGGGTGTCCACCCGTCCCGCTTTTCATGCATTTGAGCATTTGCCTGCGTTTTTTTTGTCCCAGTCCAGCCCTGTGGACAAGTTAAGTGCTTGACCATGTGCTCTCCTTTGTTGTGTGTGTTTGGGAAGTACTGAGCATATGACTGGATAAATGAGGCTTGGATTATGTTGCATGAGTCGTGTGAGAGTTTGTAAATGGATGTCTAGATACAGTTTTGCTTTGATTAGTGCATGCCCTGATTACTTCCATTCGTGAAGAATGATAATCTTTTTTGGTTTCTACATTCACTGTCGAAGCATGTGGACGATTCAAGAATTCAGGGTAACACTCTGAGTAATTGATAGACATTTGGTCATTTCCCTTTAAATATCTTACTTGGCATTCTGTTGGTTTTAAAAGGCAGCAGTGTGCAAAGGTAACCATCCTTGCGGGCCACAATTGCGATTGGCATCGCTGTTTGGTAAGGTACATGAAGCAAAACACTGCCATCCTCTACAGTGAGAGCTGTGCTGATTCTGGTGTAGTTGATGTAGACCTCCACCACCGCCTGGCTCAGGTACTGGCGACTTAGCACATTGTTCACCTGGACCTTGAGGTTAAAAGCAGAGTCTGAGGGGAAAATAAAGATTGGGTTTAGTAAAACAACTTATAGTTGAGCATGAACGTTCATACAAGTTCAGGTTCACACATAATCAACAACGCATGATCAAAATAACAAGAATACCTTACACATTAATGCAGTCCTGTAAAACACCTCATATTACAGTCCCATAGAATTACGCCTCTCTGACAAACTCTCAACAAAATGTATCAAAATAAGATCCACAGAGGTGATACTTGTTGCACATTGGCCTGCATTATAAGTTATCGTAAGGTGTTTCTTTTGTTTTGTCCACCCTTTTTTATGCAGTATCACCACTGGCTTTAATGCTTCATCAGAATGGAGTGGGCTGCATTTCCAATTAACCCAAACAGGACCTTAATGACAGCAAAACAGGAAAAGCAATTTGCAGAATCCCTCGAGGCTATCAATCAATTAATCCCAGCAGAATTTACAGAGGTCGACACAAATACAAATGGTAAAACTGGGTAATTAGTTCAGAAAAGCCTGCATTCAAGATATGCCACACCAGCATGCAGACAGCTAAGTACAGTACATATTTCCAATAGTGTGATTCTCATGATGGAGTTATTACATGTTTTAAGGTAGGTAAATCCCATTTAGGGCCTAATGATAATGTGTCACCTTCTCTACAAACCCAATTAGCCACTTTCACACTGAGTGCCAATACCAAACAGTGAGTCAACAAGACTTTATTTCTCAGAGGTGTAGTGTTAGTGTTGCATAACAATGACTGAACGCTCAGTGATACCTAGCTGCTCAAAAAAATGGTTATGCATATACAAATACCCCAGCAAGGATCGATGTATGAGGGACATACACAAATGCATTAAAACTGCACTTGTTAGTATTTCTACATTAACAATAGGTCAAATGGCAATGTGTAAAGTGTTTTAGCCTCTTTAGCTAATTGTTTCAGTTTTAGGGCCTGCAACTTAAATGTTCAGTCTTACTCTCTGCTCTCATTAGGGCTATCATAAGCAATCTATATGCCATAGTTTTCATTCAGATATTGCATGGGGGGGACACATGTTAAGTGGGGGATGTGGGGGTTGTTACCCTGGGATAATTTGAGTGTCCAACACTTCCTCCTCCTTCTGGTGAATTTTTAGGAAACAATATTGTGCCTTGGTGGAAATGTCTATTTATATAAAGGAAAAACAAAATCAGATGACAACACAAAATATAAAAAATATAATGCAACATAATGCAGTTAGGCTGGCTGGCATTCTGTGTGGCCGACTTTTCTCATTTATTGTCTCTGCTGAGTCAGCACACCTGTAGGCATGATTCGTGTCCTTGGTTTGGTGACGTATAACCTGGACTTAAATAACTTGTGTGTGTTTCAGCAAGATTTCTACTCATGTTCAAAACTGCTCTTAATCGTGTGCAATATCTGCAATATTTTAACTCCAAAAATGCACTTTATACAGCTGCTGCTCTCATCTATTTATTTATTTTATCTGTTCTATTTTTATATCATTTATTGCTGCCATTTTATAAAGTTTGTGTTTTGTATTGTTTTGTTTTTTTTGTTTTGTTTTTCAGTTTTTAATATGTGCCTTGCTGCTGAGAGTAACTAAATTTGAAAACAATAACAATAATAATTTGCAAAACAATAATTTGTGGAAGCACAATGACAATAAACTTCCTTCCTTCCTTCCTTCATCTGAGGTGGAAAACTGAAACTAACTGAACAGCACAACAACACTTCTGATCAGCCGTAAATCTCACCACTGTGTAGTTAACTGCCCACACACATGTTAACTTCACCATCTCTGCTTAAGTGCGTCTCAGCGCTGCTACCCTCAGCTTTTCAGCAGGAAGTACACGCACGGACACAGAGCTACAGATCAGAGGAATGACACCAAACTTTTTACAAGTCTAAATGACTGTGAGGGAGTAGCTTATGGACTGTGAGGAAATGCTAAACCATGGACATATTAGTGTTTGTTCTCAAAATATTACATTTTTTCCTCACAATATTATAACCTAATTCTCCAAATCTCTGATTATGTTGTTTTTCTTACAGTGGCCCTCATACTCCACCTTTTGGTTTATGTTACTCTCTTGCTGCAGCTGTATTAACGCAGCTTCTGCTGGGTTCACACCAGTCCTACCCCAGAAACTCCTCCAGCAGGAGCAGCCAGCAGCCAGCAGGGAGCTTCAGCATCACTGCTTCTTTGTGTTTTATGTCAGATTGGAACCACTGCTTTTGAGGTTGCATACTGTCCCCTACTTTACCGGAGGCATTGTTGTGTCTACGAGTTGCTTCTCAAAAATCTAGGCCGACATGTATGTGTATGCTACATGCAGCTCCAAACAACGGACAAAGTTAGTTACTAGCTGGTGACCATAGGGGAGCTGAAAGTGACAGATATTTCCCACAGGGCAATGTGAGCTTAAAGGAGAATCAATAATGGATTTACATTTGTCAGGTTGACATGACTCTAAATGAATGCTAATTGTGAACTGTAAATAGGCAACTGTGCTCTAACTGTGTTTACATCTCATTCTGCTGTCCCAGCTGGCCAATAAAATCAATTAATGCAATGCAATTTTAATTGTAAATTTTTCAAAGTCCAGTTTAGCATTCCCAACACCTGCAGTCATGAGAGTAAATGTGTGTGGACATACTGTGGACAACATTTATGACCATAAAAATCGATTGCACAGATCAGTCACAACTACTCCTGAAGCCAGTAAACAAAGCTTTACAGAAACTGCTCAGTACAATGTGTACTGTGTAGAGCTGCAAAACTCTGCTTACACTGGCCGATGCCAAGGTCTCTTCCTTCACCTACTGCCCTGCTATAAATATTCCCTACTGATGTATACTGTTCCTATGCAGTCTCAGCCAGAGAGTGAGTTTTGGGAGCCATAAATCTCAGCAGCTGGCTCATCATCAACCCTCCACAGTTACAGTTTACTATCGTTATTTTGTGCTAGGAGGCCATAAAAGGACCTTATTGCACTTTTTATTAGTTGTTGAATACTGCAATATCTCTATAGCAGCAGTCTCACCGGCCATAATGTTGTAAGCATCTTTCTCTAACGGTGACAATTCGGCACTGTTGACAGCAGTGGGTCTGATTGCTCATAATCCTGCTGCTAAATGATCTGCCAGAGCTTTACCAAAAACTCATGAAGCCATGCCTTATGCTACCAGCTTTCCCAATATTTCAGCAAGTGCCCAAACCAGATAACCAGATCATCCCATATCATCGCCCCTAACAATTCCCTTTGATCAGGAGCAGACAAATGCCTAGAGCTGCCAGGAGTGCCTGTATTTTCAGCCACAATATGAAACAAACATCTACATTTGGCAGTGTGAGTGTCAACCCACTGGGACACATACACCAGTGCAGATGGACAAGAGGATTCTTGTTTTCGGAGAGGCTGCCTCCACTTTATGTGTGTTGTGCCTTAGTGGCCAAACATAACAGAAGGGGGTCACTAATGCTGAAGTGGAGGTGTTTCGTGCCAGAGTACTATAATCTCCACATTTGGCGAACTGAAGCACGCCACAAAGAGGTTTATGAAGTGGATTGAAATGGGCCGTCTGAGGCCGCAGAGGCAGATGAGAAATAGACCCCACGGTGTGCGATATGGCTTGAATACTATTATCAGGCACATGATAGCACTGGTGTCCGATAAAAAAATGTGTTTTCAAACCCTTTCTTTATGTACGATTGTTTGAACACTAAATGAAAAAGCTACATGCCGAAGAGATGAAGGCAGTAAATATCAGATTGACAAGATGTAATTATTGAAAACACCATATTTGTGGTTAAAAGCATTGAAATTTGCTTCAGCTGACATATCAAGCCATTTCAGCGACACATTATTAAAAATGACCAAAATCAGGACGCACAGGGAGGAGCGCAAACATGTTGATTGGTCATTTCTGTGAGACCACCAGGAAGCATAAACAGATGGTCCGACATGGACTTATCTCTGCTGACCCCCCACCCTCCCAACAAACATGCTTGTTTGTGTGTGTGCGTGTGTTGGAATTAGGCCATACATTCCACTGATGGAGGAAAACACAAGTGCACCCTTTGATATGTGGGCCAAATCGGCCTCAGGCACGAGTCAGCAATATCAAATTGAACAAAAGATGCTTAGGGTGGAGCTGGGTGAGGACTTAATGTCCGAACAACCGCCAGTCCTGTTGTCAAATAATTACAATCCTCCCCCCGTGGTAAATGATTAAATGTTTAAGCCGGTTGCTTTGCCCATTATGCAGGGCCGACAATGAAGATGTTAATCTCAGCATGGGAGAACTGACCATCTGGTTCCAGAAAGGAGGTGTTTTACCTACAATTGTATATCTACATTTTCTCTTTTTATTTAGTATAAGTTTAAAGTGGGCAGTCATTCCCATGAGAGCTTACTCTGTACAGAAGGGAGGCTAAGAGGAGAGGGTTTGGCAAGACACGACGCAGCGTCGGCAGGGGGTTGGGGAGGGTACAAGGGACAACAGCATGCTTGGGTGCATTTCCAAGTGTTCCAGTCGACAACACAGACTGGAGGATCATGTGATGACGGACGGTAATGTACTCCTACAGCAGCATGAATTAGTCATGAATCAGTTGATGAAAAGGGTCACAAATCCCTCTTTCAGCTCCTCTCCACCACTCCGCTGTGAACGAGAACATTGTCGTGACAAGTGCGCGCATCTGTGTGTGAGTGTGAGACAAAGAGACAGACTTTAGAGAGGGAGGGAGAGTATATTCTCTGTTTGAAAAATTAAAATAACCACAACTGGCGAACACATGATTTAAATGAAGTGATAAGGCACACTGAGTGTTTTAAACAGTCCTCTGAGCTGCCTTTTAACCATTCACGTGTGTTTAAAGGGAAATCGCACCTAAATTAAGAATTTCAATATTTTATTTCCTCGGCCGAGAAAAGTTAAATCAGTTTCTGTGAACATGAGCTACTCTGTCAAAGCCAGAAACCAGAAAAGTAAGTCTCAAATTTGTGATGTCATCAAGTATGAAGTTGTTATATCAGATCACCAGACTCCATTGACAAAAACAGTAATTTTACTTTGCAGAACACTGAAGTTGCTGGTCTACCGCATGTGTAATAAAGCGGAAAAAAAATATCTGAATATTACATTCACTTTCCCCAATTATTTTTTTTTTTTTTAGGTGGTTAAATATGATTTGCTGCAGCCTTGTCAACAGCAGTATATTGCTTAGCTTCTGTGCTGGTATATTTGGTTTATCAAAGATGATAGAGAAGCAATGAAGTACATAAAAAACACAGCAGAAACAATAGATAGGTCGCATTACCATGTTAAACTATGAATCTGTTTGAGTTACAGCTGAAAATTACAACAGAAATGAACAAGTTTGCCAATTTTACATATCTCCCTAACTGAAATCAATTGCCTGTACTGAGGCCTGTACTACGAAGCCAGTTCAGCTTACCCAGGATATATATGGGTTTTCCTACCCAGTCACAAGCATGTTCTTGGCTGTTAATTACAAGCGACATCATTAGAGCTATGAATGAAGTAGGCTGCTTCATATCATATGATATGAAATGGTACGTGTCTGGGACACCAGTGGAAACAGAGCCCTGGAACAATAAAATGATTCAACTGATCTATAACAATATATAGGCTATTATATTTTACCTGACACTCCAGTCTTTCGTCCATAAATACTTTTTTCTTCGGTGATGTGATTGGTCAGAGGTTGGAGTGTTGACAGGCTTTGATCCAATGCTCTAACACCTAACCTGCTGCTCCGGAGCAGGTTAGCTGTTCAGCATAAGTTGCCACAGCGGTTTATCCCGGAAAAGAGAGAACCAGCTTCGTAGTACTGAAAACCCAGAGTTAACCCTGAAGTTACCTCGCTAACTCCAAATCCTGGCTAGTAGTACAGGCCTCAGCTGTCTGCCAGGAAATGATTGCTGTTAGCATGACATCATGGTGATCTGGTCTATTTTGGCTGCCAAAAAAAAAAAAATTCTACTGTAGCCTTGAAAATGTCTTTTTTACCAAATTGTGTGGTTGCACTTTAACCTGTGTCTTGATCTGTGTCAACACATAATAATAATAATAAAAATAAAAAAAGTTTGAAGGCATTCATTCTATTCTTATTTTACGCGCTGGTATCGGATCAGTACTCGGTATCGGCAGATACCTAAGGTCCAGGGATCGGAATCGGGAAGGAAAAAGTGGTATCGGTACATCTCTAAAAAAAAGACCTACCTAAAAAAAATGTAAAAAAAATCCATATACATAAGTCTTAAGTGTACGCTAAATTTGGAATATATTCACTGCTTACTTTAGACACTTACTGGTGGAGGCAGCGGTAGACCAGCAGCGCCCATGTTCTGCAGAGTAAAATCACTGTTTTAGTCAATGGAGTCTGGTGACCTCGAGAACAGCTTCGATTCCCCATCAAAAATGGCTGACAGTAAGGTAAAGTGGTGAAAGTATTCTAAATATAGCATACACTTAAATTGATAGATGTTTTTTAAGGTGGCTGAAAACTAACCAAGTGAGGCAGCGTTGCTATGTACATGCAGAAGGGTTTTCTACCCCTAAGTAATTGTAAATAAACACTTAGATTCAGTCTAATCATTGTCATTGGAGCATTTCCAAACTATGCACTTGATGACATCACAAATTTGAGTTTTAACACCCTAGTTTTGGGATTTAGGAGAGAGTTATTCATGCTAACTATATATTCTTTTAGATTGTCTTAGACTTTAGGAATAATATGTATGAATTCTGAAAATGGGTGTAGTTCACCTTTAAAACACTTTCTTTCATAAACATTTTGGCCATCTCCCCAGTCACTTTAAAATGATAATATTGTAAATAATGCACATACAAAGTGATTAATTGCCGCCTTGTTGGTGATGCAGTAAGGGACAGATGGAGAAACCGTTACTCATGAGGTGACAGCAGCAAGCCCCCACATCACTTATTACTCATCAACAGATCAGTAGATTTGCGAGCAAATCCTGATACAGATGGTCTGGGCTGACTGACTGAGGATAACAGAGTGTATAATCTGTTAAAAAAAGACCTGGAATATGATGGTTGATGAAGTAGAAATAAAAGAAAATGTCAAAAATACCAATATTAATCCTTACTGTCTAGCTACAATGTAATTTATTTACATCTTGAATCCAAAATATCAAGCACAGCAATCATAACTGAAGAGTTTCACTGAAGTTAAAGTCGCCCTGTGATACAGTGAAGGCCACACAAACCTGACACAGCATCGAGCACTTGTTGGTGGTGCTGAAAGGGCTCTTGTCTCATGTGATCCCGGTTTGAAAAGTTGCCGTCATTGATATGCAGAGGCTGTCCGGTCGGAGTGAACTCTCCTGAAGCTTTCCCATTATTCCCGCATAAAATCAGCGCAGCTAAGAGACGGATCAACAGGCGCATGACTTTGACAAGGAAGCTGGTGATCGATTCGGAGTCACTTTTACTCGCCACAGGTCCAGCTTTCATCTATAACTTGTACACGGACAGAGACGGCCGCTCCACCGCCATCCTAACGAGTCTGCTGTCAGACTCTCAGGAAAACTCCTCCCCTTTAAGCTGCTGCGTGAGGCCCAGAGAGAGCTGCTCTGTCTATCTATCTATCTATCTATCTATCTATCTATCTATCTATCAGAATACTACTTTGAGTGTTACATTTATAACTTTTTATGGTTCATTGCTCTATTTCAATGAAGAAAATAAAATCATTTGGAAACATTGAACCTTGACACACATCAAGAAATGCCTACCTCAGTCCAATTGTTTTGATTGTCTGTTTTTGAATTTTAAATCCATTATCAGTTCAGTTATTAATTTAATGTAACCTGTAACTATTCATTCAAAAAGACTCACCAACTTTTATGCCATACTTCTCCTCTTCTTTTGCTGCCTGTTTCCTTGGTGTCATGTTGTCTACCATGGATGTGTTTGTATGATTGTGTGTATAACAATTATGGCAAATTCTGGACTATTTTGGCTGACATGGACTCACTACATCAGCTTTATTTTAAGTGACAAAATACTATACATATCTGCAATATTCCAGGGTGGCACACTAGTATAAATCATGATTTTATGGCACCTGGTAGCCTGAAAAGATGCTGCTTTTCCCACAGAAAAATATCACATTTTAGCTTAATGCCTATGTCCCATTTTCCCTGAATGCATTAAGGTACTCACTCACAACCTTTCCCATAAAAAGCCAAGTGTGTCGTTAAACAGTTAATAAAATGTAGCATCCCACAGCCATGTCTGTTGTTAAACCCTTATTATTACCAAAAAGAGATAATCAACATGCCTCATGGCTTCACTTGTTATCTCAGACCAATCAAAATGATTCATGTAAAACACATTTGTATGAGCAATCCAAAAACATGTTTGGTGATTGGCTGCTATTTTTTAAAGAGCCCAAGATGTAATTATTTATCCCATTTAACCTGATGTGCCAAATCACCTGACTTCACCCTATACAAATGTAAGGTTATGGAAGGAGATCCCTGTTTAGGTCAAATTAGAAATACAACAATTTACAGTTAAGAACGTTAAAGTACTCATTATGAGAAGGACTTAAGGATTTTTGTTGCTGATGCGTGTAAAATAAATTGTCTTTTTAATACGTTTATTTTTCTGTTTTCATTCTTTCTTTGTTTTTTTTTTCAATTATTTTTCATCTATTTCCTGATTGGCCTGTATTTATTCTATTAGCTTATGTAATTGCACAGTGTATTTTATGCCTTATGTTTGTTATGTTTGTAATGCACTTTGTCCTTTTTTGTTTTTAAAAGTCTATAATTGAGTCTAAAGCAGCAAAAACATTTCATCTTGGTAATTTTGTCTTCATCATGATAAGGCAGGGCACTGCAGTAGAGTTATATGTACACAAATATTATTGATTATATCAAGTAATTTCAATGAAATACATTATTCAAAGTAAAAAAAAAAGGTTGTAATATTTTCATAGTGCTGCTGTTTTTAGAAAAAAAGGAAACAAAGAAAGGGAAAATTAAACTTTTGAGGACTAAAATTACTTGAAAAGGTTTTTTTTGTTTATTTTGATTTGTTTTTTGTCTGAACATTGCATCATGTTTTAGAACCAGATCGTGTGTTTTGTTTGAAAAAAAATCTGCAAAATATCTAGTTACTAAATGTATTGGAACAAGTAAAAAGTACACTTAATTCGCCTCTCAAATTACAGTACATGAAGTACATGAAAATTGTACAGGTACACGTTACTTGAAATGTACTTAATTACTTTTCACCAATGAAACTGTATATATTACAGTAGTTCTAGAATCAGCTGAAACACATTGTTTTACTGTAAAACACAGTGTGTATTATACTGTCATACTGCACTATACTAAAAACACATGCATCAACTATTTTCCACCACTAGATGGTGCTAATTAGATGTCGTTTCACCAGCAGAAACACTCAACTTCCTGTTAGCCATTAATAACCCCATTAGTTTATTCACTTACATATTGATAAGAACTGATGTTTAACTTTAAAGACTGCACTCGAGGAATATGTTTGACTTGTACATGAACCTGTCAGTAGATGTAGTAGTGAATGAAAAAGGCTAAGCAGTGTGGGGTAGTAGTCACAGGGATACTGTCTGGTAGTGGTGATAACACAGCAGCTGTGATAGTGACAGCAACAACATATGATATCAGTGTTATCAGTAGAAGTTGTGATAATAATATTGCAGATTTCAGTTGGAGTTATAGATGTCTTTTTTTAATACATATTTATCTATTTATGGAAGCTTCCGGGTCTATTAAATGCATCCATTACACATTTAAAGGGGAACCACTTAAATAAGAATTCCAATATGTTATTTCCATGGACTAGGAAGGTTCAGTCAGTATTTGTGAACATGAGTCACTAAATCAGAGAAGCCTCAAATTTGTGATGTCATCAAGTATAAAGTCTGGAGCTGAACCACAGACCCACAAAATGTTTGTTTTCTTTTTTATGTCCAAATGAGCTGTATTCTATTGTAGTGTTCTCAGTTCTGAAACAGGAAAAGTACACATATACCAAGAATATTCCCCTGGGTGCTCTCAGTCTAGAACATCTTTCCCAATTCACTGTCTATAGACTGAATCAAAATGTTTATTTACAAAAAATTCTGGGTAGAAAATCCTTGCATCATGTACATACAATCAAACAACACTGAGCAAATGCTGCCGTAGTTAGTTTTTAGTCACCTAAAAAAAAGCCTTGCTGTCAGGCAGCCTTTTCAGGTGAGGAAACAAAGCTGTTAAATCAAATCCACCAGAATCCACTGACAAAAATAATTGATTTACTTAACAGAATGTTGAGTCACTGGTCTACTACAGCACTGACTGGTTAATGCGTAAGGTAAAGCAAAGCAAATATTCAAATATAGCGTACACTTACATTGATATGGACTTTTTTTAGGTGGCTAAAATACGTTTTGCTGCAGCCCTGTTCACAGCAGTACATTGTTTAGCACTTGTGCAGGTATATTTGGTTTATTAAAGATGATAGCAAAGCAACAAACTACCTAAAATAAGCACAGCAGATAGATTGGCTCAACATGTTTAACTATTTATCTTTAAATGTTATAATTCTGACTGAAAATGACAACAGAAATCAACAATTTAGAATAGAGAAGAATACAAAGACACTAATATGCTATGCTATGACAACAAGAAAACACCACTGTCTGAAATAATCATCAGCAAATGTAATTATCATAAATAAACTTTAAAATTAAAATTGCCTTTTTCATTACTACTGGCAGTTCTGTGTGCAGTTTGTGGCGTTGCTATATCCTAACAGAAGCCGTTACACGACTGTTGTCTATAGGTACCTGTACTGTCTCTCTATTTCATTACTATCAAATATATTAAAAAGTGAATGTTACTCAGGCTTTATCACTGTCAACTGTTCAATTTATTTTGGCAAAAAATGTGTGTACACTTTTCATGTACAACCCTCAATCATATGCTGGCTCCCTTGATTGGCACAGTGTTAAATAGATGACCACAGCCCTGGGATAATGAGTAGGGTTACAGTGTTGTGTCTTCGTCTTTTATTGTGACTCCTTTACTTGATTGTCTTCCCTAAATCATTCCAGTACCCATTTCTTTTTTTTCAGATTTTTTTTTGTCTTAACCTGATCTTTAACATTTAGAAAAGACCTGAAAATAAACACCACCAATCTTAAGCCACCCTCCTCTACACCCTGTCCATAATGATTAGATATACCTTGCTTGAGGGATGAACACAATCTATCAAGAAGATGTTTATTTATTCTGTGTTTTGATAATTGCTGTGGAGAGCTACAAAATTAGAATACAAAGATATTCACCGGGGTAGAGATCTGGTGACTGTGGAGGCCACGGCATACAATTCATATCATTGTTATACCCATCAACCCATTCAGTGACCCCTCCAGAGCATCTGTATTCATTATGTTTCCCTACTCATTCATTCAGCTTTTTTAAATTTAACATGTCATCTGTTCATATATTGATTACTCTGCATCATGCCAAGGTGTAAAAATAATTTACATGACTCACATCATCAGCAGGATAACAGAGTGGATGACCCTTAATCCCTGGCGACATCAAGAGCATTAACCACACTCCTAACGACAATCTGCAAACTGCAAAATTAGTTGACCCCTTGTGGTTTGGTGTGCACATTTTAGGGATAACTACGTGACAAGAATTGTTGACAGCGTGTTGCAGAGTCCAGCTCTGGTTGGCCATGCACACTGTAAAAAGACAGCACATGTTATAACTTAAAAATATGTAAGTATTAAGTTAACTGAATTTGAGAAGACAAGTCAAATCTTTACAGAATTACCTCAACGTGCCTTAAAGCTCAGTCAACTTTAAATTGATAAGTTAAGGTAATTTTGTAATAATTCAACATGTCTTCTCAAATGTAGTCAACTCGAAATTTTAAGGCAGCAAATCTAAACCACGATTCTTTAAACAGTGTATGTAGCTAGTGCCCCCTACTGACAATAAAGCAGACATACATTGTAGAGGAGTATTTATCAACCACTTACCTTACTAGCAAATTACCTACTGACACTTCTCTTGGTTTTCTAGAGTAGGAGTCATGCCTTACTTCACTCTACGATATTCTTTATGTTGCACCTGAAGAATGGCTCCCTCTGTGATGTCTGCCTGCAGAGCTTCCTGTCGCCAAAACATGAGCGGGACCTTCCTCGGCTGGCTTCTTCACCACCATAGCTCATCTGTGACAGGGGCCTCAGAGAGGCAGTGAGCTGACACATTTGTCCTCCCGGCTCTAGTCCCCTCTGACTAAGTTTAAATCTAAGTCTAAACACACAAGCAGGAGGATGGATGACAGCCTGAGTCTCCAGGATCAATTTGCCACAAATTAGATACAGTAACGGTTCATTTCTCCACATAAATAGCTGCATCTACAGGGACTATTTTGGAAATCTGCTTGCTTTCACCCTGGAAATCTGTGTCTGCTCTCTGCTCCATCCCTGCCTGCTTTCCTCTGTTAATCTTATCAGGGCACAGATAGACTTTCTCTTTGTCTTTCTACACACAACACTGCTTAGTTTATTAGATTCTGCGAATAAAGAAAATACATTATTCTGTTCCACCGCTTCCATTTTGTTGCTCTTTCAGGACATCTTTTCCATTTATACACATTTGTGGTCAGAGGTAGTCAGAGGAAAGTTCATAAGGTCAGACAAAGCTATATTTTCTTCCTTTTCCATTTATTCAAACTCAACATTTCTCTTCATCTCAGCCACTAATGACCAAAGTCTGAGGGTGAAACCTTAGCATAGATAAAACATTAAATGCAGGATGAAATATAGCATTTTGTTGACATTAAGGTATTTGCATTAGTGTCAGCTTTCAGAACCCCATACAGGTTGTATGTAAGTGAGTGCTATAAAATCCATTAAAATAATACAAGGTTGTACTGATACCTTGTTGTATCACAAAGCACCTTTAAAATTAATTAGTCAAGTTTTGACAACATCACAAGTGTATGTCTGAAAATACTTATTATGACAAATTTTCTGTTAATTAGCCACTGCTGAAGTGACAGCAGGCTGCCAGGTGACGTCGGCAGTGGGTGGAAAATGAAATGAAAGGCTTTGCAGCTGTGCTCTCTTTCAAAATAACAGAGACGGACCAGAGGCAACAAACTGACGTGAGGGTGTAAGACAGGAAATAGGACAGTGATAGACAGTGTCACACAGTGAATAAGCCCTTGCCCGGAGAGACAGGTGTATGACTTGCCATTAATAATGATAGCATCAGCAAGGATTTTTGAGGTGTACTGACATGCCGTGGAATATTATAGGAAGATAATAAAGACCTTTAGGAAAAGTTAAGAAAGTCAGAAAGAATGCCATTCCTTGTGAAGCTCTATGTAGGAGAGCACATTACCGCAGGACTCTGTTAAACTGAACCAAGGTTGAAGCAGGTCTCAGAGGCTTTCTACAATATCTCCAAAGTTCTAACAAATATTCATAGCTTTTTATACTTCATGGTTTCCAATGAAAATAACTATGACTGGATAGTAAATGGATTTTATTTAATTCAAGAGAAATATCAGGCACCTAGTACTAAAGCCTAGGATACAGCTTTAACATACATTTAATAGACATTTGTCCTGAATGAAATATCTATCTATATCTAGTGTCCACTGGTCCACCACCATGGTACAGAAAAGAATGGTGCATGGATGACAGCAATTTTGCACTTCTGGATCCCTTGTTTTGGTGATAATGGGTTTTTTGAATGGGTCTTTGGTTAGATACCTGAAATAGGGGGTTAACACAAGCTGCCATGCTTTGTTTTACAACATAAAATATGTCAGTAAATACCCCAGGTGGCTACGTAAGACTACAGAGCCTCAGCAAAACAGCCTTGTTATATGGTGGGGACATTGAAGCTTACCATCAACTTTTTACTTCTGTAGATTGCATTGTCACTTCAAAATTCATAAAGGAAGTGTTCATTTGTAAACATTATCTTGTAAAACATATGTCATACACACAGCTTAAATGTCTGCAACAATCCAAAATCCAACAGAAAACATCCACTGGATTTTTGTCAAGGGAACCAGGGCGATGCTAACTTCTGGGTTGGCCTTCAAAAAAATATCATTCCTGCACCTGTTAAACAACTACTAGATAGACTGCTTTGAAATTTGGGGCAGATTCCTATGGACCCCAAGATAATCCTAAGTAGTTTGTTATTCATCTGACTTTCTATCTAGCACCAGTAGCATTTTCTGTAGGCTGACAGGGAAGTTAGCATTGCACTGGTTTCCTTGTCAAAACGCCTATGGCATTTTTATATTGGATTCTTGATAACTGCCAAAAATAAGCTGTGTGCCACTGTGTAATAAGCTACACCACTTCCGTGATTAGTGAAGCCTAAATGCAATTGTCAGGAGTAAAAAGCTAATGTTAGGCTATAGAACAACTACACTGTGGCTGCATGACCTAATGTCACCACCATAAAAAGACTGTAAAGCTGTCTTCGGTGTGATGACATTCTGTCATCTTATTTAGCCACTTGTTAGCAACTGCCTTTTTTAAGACACATAGAAGCTGTGAAGTTTCGTGAGTGGGTTATTAACTGACATATTTTATGTCCTAGAACAAAACGTGAAAGTCTCTAAAGCTTGAATTTACCGCATACCTTATTTCAGACATCCAACCAAAAACCCATTGACTTTGAGACAAGAGAACCATGAGTGGTAAAATACCTACTCATTTACGGGTTTTAGGACCATTTCTGGGGCACTCTATAGCTATTGAAACAGGGGAACAGCCCATTGGTCCGACATCCCATTGTTCCAACCACATTAAACCCATTGTTCCGAAGTCCGTTCCGAAATCATCATGATGCCCTGTGGTTAAGGTCTGGTTAGGTTTAGGCACAAAAACCACTTGGTTAGGGTCAGGAAAAGATCATGGTGTGGGTTAAAATGAAAAAGAAAGTGACAAACACATAAGCCGTGAGCCTGCTCCGCCTCAAGCCTTTCCCAGCTGACCCAGAGCTGGTCGCGGCGCACCATCAAGGCAGAAATATGCCCGCCGGGAGCCGTTCAGCACCGCGGACCGTCAGACTAATGGGATGTCGAACCAATGGGCTGTCGGACCAATGACATGGACCCTTGGAACAGATGGTGGTATTAGCAAAGGGTTAGCATGCTAACAGGCTAAACTATGATGGGGCCATGGTAAACCTTCCCTGCGGAACATCAGCCTGATTGTGAGCATCTGTTTGCATGTTAACAAAGCACTGCTGCACCTATGCTGTATTCATGTCCTCCATGATGGATGGTGGAGAGTTTACAACTAGCGTTCATGTCACTGGACACCTCAAGATGATGGACTCTGGAGCTGGGCACATGAAGATAAAAAATACCATACATCAACAATATATAGTAAATACAATAAGCACCATGTCCTTTAAGCCTTTAAAAACAGATGCATTCTTTCAGAAGCAAAAAGTTAAGGCTTCTGTCTCCCATGTCATTATGTCATGACCTTTCATTACCTTACCTTAAGTGATAGGAAAAGTGGGATATCGCCGTAATTATGCTGGTATTTTCCTGTAATGGCCATGGGAGATGGGTGTTGTTTGAATCATCCTCTATCGATCAAAAAATAAAAACCATAATAGCTAGAACATTCACGTCTTTTTGCAGCAGACAGCTAAGGCTTCTGTCTTCCATGTCATGACATTGTACGCTCATAATGATGTCACTGCACTATGTTACGTGTGGTACAAACCGTGAGAAAACCCAAGGTGGCACCAGAAAAATGAATGATGAATCTAATGCCTTTGCACTCTGCTAATAAAAATGAGCATATCTCAAATAATAATACTAATAACAACAATAATAATATTGTACATAGTTCAAATAACTTTCAGAGTATTAAGAAATATTTTGTTTATGTTCCTACATTTAAAAATCTTTTGAAACATTATATTTTGTAATTTTATTTTTTTAAATCTGATGAAAAAACATGTATTGTTATGACATTTTTAATTAGTATCAATTTTTCTGGTTTATTGACTTACATAACTGCTTATGTTGTATGTATTTAAGGGATGTGAAGATATAATAATATAAAGGTTCCCTGTTATTTGTTTATTTACTTTTTTTTTTACCCCCCAGCACTGTGGAGCCGTTTATCTTTCAAGGGTGTCCCCCTTTGATTTATCCACTGCACATGCACACACAAGCAAGTGATGTGCTACATATGTCTGCCAATGGTTTCACACTATTCCACTGATCTACAAGTTGACTGTAATGTGCCAAGAAATGCAGCAATGCACCAACAAAGGCAGTGAAGAAGACTGCTAGCAAACAAACAGGGGTGTAAACAATGCAGGATTTAACACACCTAAACAATCGACTTTCCGAGTGTTTCATGATGAAGGAATTGCATTTAGCGCATTTGTTAGAGCTCCAGGACACACACAGTGAGTTTTAGTGAGTAACACTGAGCATACTATGAGCTTTTGTTTGTTTAAAGAAAAACACCACAGAGTACCTTTAATTATTTTGAATGATGGAATAAGGCATCAATATTTGTTGTCAGGCCCTTCTGTATTATTAATTGCAAAATCAGATATTTCAGAGCTTTTAGAAAAATCCGACTTTTCAAGTTCTAATTACGACTTGGATGTAGACATTAATGTCATTTATGACAGAAGCTGGTAATTTCATGAACTCTGATCTGTGGATAAGTACAGCCTCACAGAGCCACTAGCATAGCTGTAGATCATGAAAGAAAACTAATTCCTTCAGTAGAGTTCACAGTCTGTCAAACTCATTTGTTGCCCACTGCCTGTGGTGAAATATTGCCTTATGATGATGGCCTACAGAAGTGTCTGTTAGCTGTCTTTTACTCAACATCCTGCACTCCACCTCAGACAGTGGATGTGCATGAAGGAACGTTTCTTGACGCTGTAATTAGACTGCCAAGGAAGTGGTGTCACCCTATGTGAAAAAAACTGAGCTCCTCCAGCACTAACCATCATCACTTCCTGTTCTGTAACACGAGAATGTGGCATGACTTTAAAACCTGTGGCAGGCTAATGTGAGGGCAGTCTGATTCAGGGTGGAGAGGTGAGAAAAAGAGGGATGCCTCCTCCTTCTCCTGCTTTATCTGTGGGTTGATTCATAATTTATTGACCCAGTGCAATATGGATTTAAGCATTCTGGTTAAAGAAAGTGAAATTCTGCATCGTGAGTGTATTACAATGAACTCCAGGTTAATTTAGTGTAAGTTGAATGAGCCAAATTTAAACAGCACAGCACAAAATGATTGAAAGTCTTTACCCTGCAGAACATTGAGAATTCAGTGCACAAACTTCATTACAGACACTCAGCATCCCTTCTTACATTAGACAATACTTTCACTGCAGTCTCCAAAAGTGTGCAAATTTGCACCGAGCTTCAGTGGAGCTTTATGTATTAAGATTTACCCTGCCTGGAACATGAAACCCATCCCCAGGAGGCCTTGGCTGATCAAAATGCTTGTTGGTTGTTTGTTAAACAACTTTGTTTTTTGATCCCAGAAGAGGTGAATGCTAAATCTTATACACACTGTATTTGTTCTCTGAAATGAAGTGGAGATTAAGGGAGAAGATGAGGACAAGCACAATAGAACATTAATTGATGTTGTTTATTCTTGCATTGTCGATGCCACTGCTCCACCAGTCCAATTACATCAGTGCTAATACTGACCCCCTGCTCAGCAACCGCAATAACAGGTTTTAGAGTTGACATGCTTTCTGAATGATTGATAGAGATGGTGTGGAGAGCATCAGCTGTGGTGCTTCAGATTGGTACGACGCAGCAGCAAACTATCAGAGCTGACTTCCCATGAGCAGCACGCAGGATCTCATCCAATTGCATTATCAAGAACAGCTGCCTCATTTCCATGAAGAAAAGTCAGAGCCTGTTTCCCCACATGTTCTATGAACTGACCACGACCTGATCACGTTTTCAAAAACGTATTACCACTGCCAGAGGCCGTCTATCCTGTCTACCTTCTGTCCATCTGAATGTCTGAGCACCTGTTTACAACTATTATTAATAGAAAAAAAGGAATGTATTTGCATGGAATTTGTCCATGCCTATTCTCTGAAAGTACTTTGTAGTCAGTATATTGTGTATGTATCAAGGAATACAATACTTAACCCTAGTAATCCACTCATAACAAGTGTCTATTCAAAATTTTGAACCACAGGTCTATTTACAACATACATGTAGCTTTTCTGACATTAAGAAATGAGTGATTAATTCTTAGTCAATGTTTCAAAAAGCAGGGAGAGTGTAATTGTAAGATTTTATACTACCTGTTTAGCTCAAAAAAATTATTATCACACAAATCATGTTCTATTTTATTTAAGACAGGAAAACATATTATACAACAGATAGTTCCGACTGAGTAATTTGATTGGACGAGAGGTATTCCATGAGTGATGATATAGAGTATAACATCACTGGGACATGTAACAGTAAAATCACTCTGCTCACAGGTGTTATAAATTTAAATACAACTGTTAATTAACCAGCTGTCACACTCGCTACATTGACGCAAACTGACACTGTAGGGTTACACCAAGAAGATGGATATTTGCCCCCAAATTACATTTGAATTAAATTATGAGTGGTCGTCAGGAGAGGACGAGGAAAAGGAAAGCCAGGACTCTTCTGTGCAGACCTCCAGGTGTGTTTGAATCCGGCTGTGCCAACATCCAGTTTTGCCAACGTTTCATTAGCCAAACTGGACGAAGTTACATAGTTGCAGATCAATGTAAATACAAAGTAGCTTGTGAGTTCCTGGCGTAGCACACACCTGCAGCCTTGTGCATATGACCGAATCACAGCCGTGACGATATACAGTACAACATCACTCCCTCTTGTGTGATATTGCTTAAACAGCCATAATGATTAAAAATACATTTGAAGATAGAACTGAAATACAACTGAAAATAGCAAGATCATTGTGGAACTGTTTTTTAAATACCAATTTATAACCATTATAACCATCAAACACTGTCCCCACTGCTCATAAAAACCCCTCATGACTACTTATCTTATTACAACTATTAACTATTATTTAACATTTACCAAACAAACAAAACAAAGAAAAGCTAATTGCAAACTAGTCTTCACATTCAAAGCACTGGTCAGACATCTTTTGTATGTGGCCCTATGCGTTTCCACATTTGTAGTGAGTTGTCCCTGTTTTGCAGTCCTTTTGTTGCTGCTCTGGTATCTTTGTAGTTTTACGACCCTCCAAAACCTCTTTTGATCTCCATAGGTCAGCTGGGAACTGATAAGTTTTAAGTTGTATCTTTTTAAGGTCATTTGTAACCTCACAGGTGTTTGTGCTTGCAATGTTTATTGCTTCTGACATCGTCAAGGGCAGCACTTTACAGACATACTCCTTCTGTTCTTATCTTTGACAATAAAAGTGCTAGACATTTACACTACTCCACTGCTTACCAAGGGAAACTATAGTCACTCAGAACATTTTGCAGATGGTGTCATCACCATTGTACAATCAACTATTACTTCATAATGATTAGTTAAGGCAAAAAGTTTCTTTTAAAAGTTTCCAACTGGCAAAGAGCTGAGGTAAAAGTTTTGCTGATGAAGAGTAAACATCTAGAAGGTAAAAGAGACAGAGTTGAGTGTTTTTTTTTCTCAGGAGCTGCTGTACCAAATTTGGACTAAAACACCACTTACTATTGGATGTGGCATTGGTGTTATTCACACTGACAATGTGACAAAAAGCCTGGATCCTCTTTTGGAACCACTTAACTGAGCACAATAGTTTCAGAGTTAATTCACATGGCTCCCCTAAAAAACTACTGGCATGAGTATTAATGGTCTCCAGCCACCATGATAATTCAGTAATACTTTCAAACATCAGTATTGCAGTTAATGTAGAAAGTGCGTTTAAATGTAGTGCAATTTTAATAAGTATGCTAAAGTACATTAAGTGAGGTAAACGTAAGATTTACACTTTGCTTTAGCCCATCACTTTTTCTAAGCACTACATGAACAAATAGTTATTGCTTTTTAACACACTATGGCAGTACTGTAAGCTCATGTAAGGCTTTATGTTGTAAATGTTTGCACATTTGTAAACAACTTTCTTAAAACACATATAACTCCTCTTATGTACCCATTACTGACCCTATGGGGCCTTTCTTCCTAACCAAGGTCATAAGTCGGGTCTAGGTTATTAAAAACCAACTAGAATCATTTTACCCACTTAATCCAAACAAAACACATTTTAAACTGCTCTAAATTACCCGTACCATAGATATTATAGAACTATAAATGCATTTGCCTGACCACATAGTAGCCCTGTGATGGACTGGTTACGCTCCAGCCCCCTGTGACCCTGACTAAGATAAGTGGTTTAGAGAATGGATGGCTGAATTCCAAAATAGTGCCCTGCTCTCCATTCAGCAGTTTCTTGGTGGAATGCAATGACCTGTAGATCCACCATCAGGTCAGACTTTGACTCTTCTGTATAGATATGCAATAAAAATTTTAAACAAATGGTAAATGAATTGTATAAATGGCATGACTACAATCCATCCTAATGCTGTGTACTTTCAGAAACCATGACTGTAACTATCTTAAAAAAAAAAAAAAAGTTGTTATGGCATAACTGGATCAGGTAGCCAGAGAAGAGTTCTTTGGGTGTTTGGAGGAAAGCTTGCAGATGAGTGATATGAAACAGCCGTCCTGAGGGACTCCTCTATAGGCATTTTAATCACTGCTAGGCGAACACCTAGAGGGGATCATGCATTTGGTTGTGTGTGAGCATGCGTGTGTCTGTGACTGTGTTTGTTTGTCTGTCTGTCCACAGCTAATCTCTCAAACTACAGGAACAATCAGCCTAATATTTTGTGAGTACGTTAAGGACTGTATATTCAAGAACCTCTCATGGTTGCAGTGAGACGTAATTATTGAAAAACATATTTAACTATTTTATACTGTCATTGACTGTTGACTTCTCACTCCTAACCAGCTGGTAGGGGCAGCAAGTTTTCCAGCAATCAGCTGGGCTAAAAACAAGAGGCCTTTCCATTTGTTGCAGGCCACATTTCAGCCTTTGTTGTGGTTCAAAAACTGACATCAGTAGAAAAGTTTGGTCTAATTTTAAACCGAAGCATCTGCAGATTAATTCCATACCTAATTTGTTCCACTAAAGTTAGCCAGAGGATATTCTGAGTGCACTCTTCTAGTTTGAGCATTGATTTTGTTGTGCTATTGCAATAATCAATAAGAACAAAAAAAAAAAGCTATGAAGCTGCACTGTAATTTTTATAGCGTTTCATGCCAGCATCACCCACATCTGTGTGCTGCTCCTCCTCCTACTCAGGCCCTTCTCTGCTCTATCCAGTCTTCCACATTCTCTCTTTGATTCTGCATTATTATCAGCATGAGATGCAGATGCTATCATTAAAGACTGTAAATGTTTCCATCTGGTTTCTTATCAGACAGATGTGTTTTCATGATACCTATTTTGTAATTGGATTGCTTCAATAGCTTGAACATCGGCACCATGCTCATTCCACTTTTACTGTCTCCGCAGTGCTGATCTAACCCTAATGAGTCATGTAACTGACTCAGATCCTAGAATGACAATAAAAGTATTAGCACAGGACATTTTCACTTGTTACTATCCAAGAAAGAGCCAGCATGCTTATTGAAAACATCAATGAAGAATAAAACATAATAGAAGTTTTCATTTGTGGGCTGAGGCTGCCAAATCCAGATCCCAGGATCAGCACCATGGCAAGTTATTAGGACAAACATTGGCACAAAATGTTCTAAATGATCTGCCCAAGCTGTCCCGAAAATTAAGATGTACCTATACTGTTGAACCTTCATTAATAAGCAAGACTTTATTTCACATTGTTATCCACAAGCTTTCAGACAGATAACCTGAGCCCATGCCCATACCACAACTAGACAATACAAACAGGTCCCTTCTTAACAAAAATGCACACAGCTCCACACACAGCTTAGCCAAGCTGATCCAGCTTTATCTAAAGCACCCAAATTGTCTCAAAGTCACAGATCTCTATTTGCACCCTACATACCAAATAATTTATCGGTTCCCGTGTACTTACAAAACACTAGTGGGTTGTAATATAGCAAAGCATTATCCATTTGATTTTATTTGGCGTTTATTTTTTTTTTCTAAATAATTATTAAATTACAGAAAAGACAAAGCAAAGGACTTGATTTATCTAACTCGGACTGATTGACTGAACTTGAGCAAGTTTTGTCCCCCTTTTGTTCCAGTACAGGTGTGTAACAAAGAGAAATCCTCAAGGCCAATATGGAGAGGAGGAACAATGGCAGCAGCCAATAACTCTTTTAAAACGCTAATGACCATATAAGTATTGTTAAAAGACAGGCTTGAAAAAATGTGAACCTATGCTTTGATGGTGTGCTCAAGGTTAGATACATTGAACAACTTGGTTGCAGTGTGTTGAGTGACTAATTTTATGAATCACAATGAAGCAAAGAGGAAACAACAGCTTTAGCTGAAAACCCAGGCTTTTACTTACTGCCCAAAATGTGAAAAATATTATGATCCAAGAACTGGATATGTAGGCCTATCAAAGAGGTCAATGCAACATAACTAAAGCTGTCAACTAAACAAACTGACCTCTCAAAATTACCAACCTGTTCTCATTCCGAGGGAGTCAAATACAGAAAATTGGGCAGTGGCCCTTAGAGTCTAATACCAACCCTCCAGCAGCAATGATATATTATAAAGATTGAGAAAGTCCTTGTAGGGCAGAGGGGGAGGGAGGGAGGGGGAGGTATGGTGGAAAGGTCACACGAATATTCAACCAGGAGACAAGTGTTCATGTCCTGTGTGAAACCAAAAGTCAAAAGTTTTTTATGTAACATAGTAAATGTCACATGAGATACATGTCATGTGACATACATCGGATACATCATATGGCACTCATTAACTTATCGAGTAAACGAAGTTACGTTATTCATGAGTTATTTTAACTCAAACCATGGTCTTTCTCCAAACCTAATTTAATACTTTAGTTTCCTAAAACTAAACTAAAGTAGTTGCCTAAACTTAGGTTTTCTGTGAACACAGAAAGTTATTTTGAAAGGACACGTTATCATGTAATGAGTGGAAATTGACGGGGGCACCTAGAATGTCATAGTATGACCACTGAGTTGGGAGTGAATAGTGTTGCAATGACACAAGGAAATACGCATAAAGGCTTGGCAAAACCAAAAAACACACAAGAAGTAACTAAGATGGACACCAACTAAAACTATGAGGCTAACCCCCTAACCCCCTAATCCCCTAACCCTAACCCTAAAGCACATAGTTTGGCCTGATGGGCTGGCTCCTATTCTCATTCCCAGGGCATCAAATCTGCCACTTTGTCTCACCCCTCGGTGTGTGATATTGATGCCAAAGCAACCCTTTAGCATCTTTTTGTGATGCACCTGGCTTTCAGCTACTTCCAGTGTAAACCCACCTGCAGCAATATACAATATACCCAGGAGACTAAAGGTTGTGTCCAGTATCCATCCAGCCATTTTCATCCACTTATCCGGGTCGCGGGGGCAGCAGGCCGAGCAAAGCACCCCAGACAACCTTCTCCCCTTTCCAGCTCCTCCTGGGGGACACCAAGGCATTCCCAGGCCAGACGAGATATGTAATCCCTCCAGTGTGTTCTGGGCCTACCCTGGGGCTTCCTACCAGTTTGACGAGCCTGGGACACCTCCAACGGGAGGCGCCCAGGAGGCATCCGAAACCATCTCAAATGACTCCTTTTGACGTGAAGGAGATCTACTTCGAGCTCCCTCCGGATGTCCGAGCTCCTCAACCTATCTCTAAGGCTGAGCCCAGCCACCCCACGGAAGAAAGTCATTTCCGCCACTTGTATCCACAATTTCATTTTTTCGGTCACTACCCATAGCTCATGACCATAGGTGAGGGTTGGGACGTAGATGGACCAGTAAATCGAAAGCTTCGTCTTCCGGCTCAGCTCCTTCTTCACCAGGGGACACTCAGCTGCAAAACGCCCTGGTGCATGCTGGAGGTCATGGTGTGTCGGAGCCAACAGAACCACATCATCTGCGAAGAGATGCAATTCTGAAGTCCCCAAACTCCCCATACAATATCTTGTATGTGTTTATAAAAACAGTGTAAGGTCAAAGACAAATAAACAGAAATTCCAAATCAAATCAACTGTGTGACGTCAGGTGTTGTTGGCTGAAAAAAAAGACAGGAAACTGAACCTGTGTAGGTGGCAAACTCTTTAGGTCAGAGAATGAAT
Organism: Epinephelus lanceolatus; assembly: GCF_041903045.1. Lineage (NCBI taxonomy): Eukaryota > Metazoa > Chordata > Actinopteri > Perciformes > Serranidae > Epinephelus > Epinephelus lanceolatus. The sequence continues at coordinate 10,194,689 of NC_135747.1, forward strand.
ATTACCACATGTGGCCATGGGCATCACAATGTATCACCTTTGTATGAATAAGGCAGCAATAATCCTAATGACTACAATCACTTACAGGAGGTCAGAGAAAGATCAAGGCTGAGTAGAAGTATGAGATGTGAAATAAGATAAACATCACCTCAACATCCACAGCCTTACTTTTCACTGCACTGTATGAACATCTGAATGCAGCAGTATGGCTGGGTGAAGTGTTATTGAGGCACGGTGGCATGTTAATGTGGCAAGGAGGAGGTGAAACGGGTAGGCTATACAATTAATATTACCAAAAAAAGGAAAACTCGACGACGCCACTCTGGGAATTTCACCCAGGGACTTACTCTATTGGACACAAGCAGAGTTGGGTATAACGCGTTACAAAGTAACGCGTTAGAGTACTTTGATTACTTTTTGCAGTAACGAGTAACCTAACGTGTTAGTTTGCTGTTTGAGTAATCAAATACTTAAGACATCAGTTACTTCCATTACTTTTAGAACGCTGGTCCTTCAGCTCTGAAACAGCAACGGCTGTCGTTTGGTTCTAATAACGGAGATAACGTTAAACCTATCAGTCTGAAAGAAGCCACGGAGCTTGTGGCTCACTACATGGTCGGAGAAATGCTGCCGTTGTCTACGGTGGAATCTAAATAGGTGGAGTAGGATATTTCAGACTCAGGACTTGCATTATGCCTGGTACATGCTACACGCTGGTACTCACCAATTATCCCCGGTCGTCTTTCACGGAGTGTGTGATGTCATCGGGTTATTCTTGTCCTGTTTTTATTACTTTTACTATTATTTGAGTCACTGTGTGTCTGTTCATGTGCCAGCCGACATGTTGTTGTAGTCACCTAAAAGCATCAGCAGATGGCAGGAGCTACATTTGAGGCGCCATATGTAAACTATCAAGCTACTGTATCTTCAACAGGAAGTTCTGACAAATGTTTCAGAATAAAAGTCTATTTAGAAAATGGAGGGATTCTCTAGCCGAGGTTATAAGGGGCTTTTAATTTGAAACAAGTGTTGAGTTTGAAATGACGGTGCGATATGTTAACTTTATAAAGACAACGGAGCGGATTAAAAGTAAATATATAAACACACAGAGGGATTAATAAATAACGGACCGTCTATAATGTAGTTTGTTTCAAATGAAGCTGGGAGCCTCTGCAGTTGTGGTGAGTAAAAGCCCCGCCGCTATTTGTTAATGTTATTACTTTATATCCGACCGTGAGGATGTACCATTGTTTGCTAGCTTGATGCTAATGACAGTAACGTTAACTGAGCGGGTTGACAAAGTGCCTCTGTTGTTTCACACCATCATTTCCCCCTTTTACTCTGTGTGGTACCATCCCTAGAGGAAATATTAAAAAGGCTGGGGTGTTGTTGTCATACAGTTGTCTACAGCAGCAGATCTGAGAATTGGATCTCAGTGAAGGGCAAGTGGTCCATAACTTTAATTTTGGAGACAAAAAAATGTAGGTTTAGCACCCTGTGGTCCATTGCCCAATAGGAAATGTAGAATACTCAAAAGTACCTACTTTAAAAGTGCTTGAGTTACTTTTCTCAGGGAGTAACGTTGGAAATACTTTTAATGTAATGGAGTTACTTTACTCAGGGAGTAACGCAGTAAAGTAACTGGTTACTTTTTTAGAAAGTAACGCAGTAACGTACTTTGATTACTTTTAAAGTAACCCTTACACAACACTAAACAGGACACGCAGGGTATATTTTGATGGTAGTGACGCTGCGAAGCTTCTGACGGCTGCAGGGGAGCGCCGTGAAGGCAAGCAGCAGCAGCAGCAGCAGCAGATACAAACGGCAGTGAAAACAAAGCAGCAGCGATTCCAGTAAGGTGGGTAACACCTGATTAAGGAAAAGAATCAATATTAGCATTAGCTAAATACACTGAAAATGATGCAGTTGCATGCTACTGTATACATACCTTCTAGCAGACCCTCACACACTCATGAGAGGAGGGAGGGAGAGAGGACTCTAGGCAGCCACCAGCATTTACCTGCGACCACACTAATATTAGCCACCTAGTAGCACCAACCATAACACACAGAGAGATGACACTTACCACCGCAAAACAACCAAAGCAGCACACACAGGGAGCACGGAGCACCGCACAGTCGCCCTACAACACAACAAATACACTGAGCACACTGACCAAACGAAACAACCAACGAGGTGCAGCAGCATGCGGCCATACCTGTCGGGCACACAACCTCTGACCCGTAAGTGACACGGGTAACGACGGGAGCACAGAGGAAGAACCGGTGGGCAGACTACCACTTTTGTACCGGTCCATCTCAGTGATTGCCAGAAATGAGAAACGGAAACCATGGTAACAAATGTAAACAAAAAAAGAACAAGGTGAAAAACAATACAAAACGCTCATACTGCTAGATTAACATTCTGCAATAAGAGTATTTCTTTCTTCATCTGGCCTCTAACCAATGAAAAAGAGGGTGAGGGAAAATGACGTCTTAATACAGTTTGACTAGGTGGAGACATTGCCATTATGTCCCTGGTTTGATAAGGCCATCAGATAATGGACAGACTGTGAAAAATGTGAAGGCCATACAGCAGCTTTTCATAATTACACTTGGAGACTGGACTGTTATTGCATCAACTTCACAATTCAGTAACCAGGACAAGAGTCTGTGGCTTTTTCCAGGGCAGCTACAGAAGCAACAATAAGCTTCCCAGACTTTGTTAACATATCTTTTATGCTTTTCTCAGGAGTCACGTTGCTTTCACAGTATTTACTGTTATGTGTTCACCTCATTTGGAAATAGATTTGTCAGCCGTGTCTATAATTGGACGGTGTAAAGAGGCTTACCCATGGCAACAATATAGACTTATTAAGGTGAAATGTCCTGAAAAGTTCCCCATGCTCTCATTATTTTTTTCAGTCAGTAAAAAAGTGAAACTAACAAAATTACTTACTGCAGATTCTTCCTTCTTTCTTTCTGTCTTGGCTCTCCAGCCCCAAAATAGAAGAAACCAGGTACTGTAGGTGTGATTAATTCCACTCAGTGCTGAAAAATCTCCACAGACACAGCAGGGGCCAGTGGCTGACATACGCAGGTATCACAAGCTCCTCATCTTCCCAGAGGGAAAACAGGGCAGCACAGACATATCTCCTCTTTCCTGCCTTTCTTTATTGGTTAGAACTTGGCACTCGGTAAAGTGCTCGTCCCTCTTTTTATCACTTCAAGGCTGAGAGGATCGCTCAATAAATCCTCCCATGTGTATGGTTAGATTGATCTTCCTTTTACCAGGAAACTCTTAGGCAGTTTTGTTGTGACACAAATCTCTCGGTTTCATTCTTTTGAAATGATAGGCAATGTGCCAAATGGGGCAGAGAAACTGGTCAGCTGGAGGTGCTGCACAGGATGGAATTGCTCCAAGCTGAGCCCCCTCGCTATGCCTCACATGCTTTAATTAGATTGCACAATGAGTGGACGTACTGTCATTAAAATATGTGTTTTCACGCCTGTTGTGGCTAACATGGGGTCATATTCAATCAATATGTGACAGCAAGGGCAGACAATGGATACGCAAATAGAAAGCCAAATGGCACTTTTGTTCCAGTTTGTTAAAAGCAGATGGTACACACATCAAGCTTACAACAGCTAATAGCATGACACTCCGAAATAACATTGATTGTCTGTTTGTGTCGTCTGTGGAATCATACAGAACATTTAATTATTTGGGTCATAAATGTTCTTTTCTAACCTGAGGGGTGGGCAATTTGCACAGTTGTCCACAAGGAGATGTTTACTCACTGTGGACAATGGTAAAACTTAAACTGAACAGCTTTAGTTAAAAGTTACTCTGACACACATTGTGTCATAAATTTGTTGTGGTGAACATGTTAACAAAAACAACTACCTCTTTCCACACATCCAGCAGACACAAAGAAACATTAGTATTCATCTGGGGTTGTGTTTGTAGGGAAGGCTGGTCTCATACACTGCTTGTACACGCAATGTACTAAAAAAATTAATGCACCGCAAGCTGCGAGCTATGATTAATGTGCTAATAAAGTAAAGACGGAAGAAGTATAAAGACTGAAAGTCTGCATAAGCAGGCAGGCTGGGTTGGTGGATATGTCAAACAAGACAGGACTTTCCCCCATGAGACCTGTGTTCGGAACTGTGTGAAACCAAGTGGACTTTGAGGTATTTTAAGTTACCATGTTTCTTTTCCTAAACCTAACCTACATAACTTTACGTTAAGTATGTATCACCATTCATCAGATATCATACAAACGTTCATATGTGCATTTTAGTAAGATAACACACAAGTCGTTGACATGGCGAATGAACCTAAGTCCAATATTCAGTTTCCTTTTAGCTCTGTTTTGGTCTCTATCAACTCCAAAAGATATTTTTATCTGCTAAATGCTCCCCAGCTAGTCAGCAAGTTTTTACATCTGCCATTTGGTGCTGGGCAGGTAATATATATATGCACAGTCAGTTTATAGGAGATGTTTTGCTAAATGCAGCTGTCTGCTGTAGCTGACAACAGGAGGGATGTGTGTGGTTGAAGTGAACTTAACTAGTGAAGTTGAACAAAAAATGATCTAATGAACAATGATCTGAAAGACACTATGGTTCCTGTTTGCACAAGGCAGTCCAGTTCAGTTCAGTTCACTTTGTTACATGAGAATGATTATTTTTGTGTTTCCAAGTGGTGGATGGTACCAACAGAACCCACCCATCTTTTCACCCATCTGTTGAGGTTCCCACTACACTGATCTAATACTAAAAGGTGGAGTGAAAAATCCTGCAGTCCATTGACTGGTCAAGAGAGATCATCACTCCTGCGCTCCAAGAACTCAAAACTGCTATTTTTAGGTATACCATCCATTTCAACTGAGATGGTAAACACTCCAGCCTGTTCCTTTTTTGTTCCAAAAAATGTCAACACGCAGCCACATTCTGTGGACGATCAATGAGAGATATTACGCTGTAACATCTGTAGAAAGGAAATGCAGCGAGAGATGGCAGTTGCAGTGATGTGGCTACTGCTATCCAATAACAACCCCACAGGTTTAAGAGAACTGTCAACAGTGGAAATGCTTAACCAATCTAAGGTTTGGATTTTGTTCAAACCTGTTATGCACCAGTTCTAATGGTACCATACCAAAAGCATTTGGTTAAAACGTGACTTAAATGCTTCATAGAGCTGTTGGGAACTGCAGAGATGTAGATAATTTTCAGCTTCCAAGGATGAAGGGCCGTTCACACACAGGACAAAAACTATAACAGTAATCATGTGTGCATTCACACTGATGAATGATGAATGTGTCTCTCCAGTTAAACGTGACGCCCTATAAATTCAGATGGATTTTGATTGTCTGTCGATAATTACGATATCATTTGTCACTGTCATTGTCATTACGGTTGTGATGAGGACTCCACCATCCTATTGAGTGTGAACAATTTCTTAAAACCATGTATTTGTATTTATTTATATATATATATATATATATATATATATATATTTATGTTTATTTATTTGTTGTTACAGAAGCCCTAAACGGTCATACATACATACATTTTATTTCCTCCGTTTTCTCGTGATAACGAGATAATTTTCCTCCGTTTTCCCATGATAACGAGATAATTACTTTGAGAGATAATGAATGAAACGTGATAGGCCTGAGATTTCCATCACAGTGACATGTCATGCTGACTGACGTCTCCTTGAACACCAACGTTAAGCCTAGTTCTCTGCTTGTTTGTGTTTTGTTTTGTGTTTTGTGCAAGGAATGAATTAATGTTACAACAGCTGTTTGTCAGCTCACTTGATGGCTTCTAGTGAGGTTTGGGTTTTTTTTTTAAGCAATAATAGGCTACTGACACACAATAAAACTTGTGTGCAGCGTGCATATCAGTCTGCTCCTCTCACTCAGGAGAAACTGGACACAAATAACCACCCCGTGTGTATCGATACCTAACGTCAGTGGCGCCACCAGGGTGTCCGACTACCCATAACTCTGACCCGCTAATCTGACCATGCAGGTCTACGGCGAGTTTTATCGTTTTAGTCCCATAATGTGACCACCCATTAATCCGACCATTTTAATGCCATTATTCCGACCGTCAGATTTCATACCCAGTAGTCCAACTGTCCGTTAGTCCGACCACAACACTTCCAACACGAAGCAGTCTGTGCATTTCTCCCTCACTGCGCTGGCACGGACTGTGAGGACAAAAGCGTTTATCTCATTGACGGAAATCACATCCATCTGCTATATGTGACGTACATGGCCTTATTTGGATAACACATCCTGGTATTCCCCACACATAAAGCCTATTGATAATGTATTGCGCTCTGGTTGCAGATGTATATTAAGCATGAATCCATTCTTGCAGCACATCTACAGCAAGTATATTGTTAGAGACAAACCATCCATCTGTCTGTCATCTCACCTGTACTAACGTTTTGCCTAGCCTTGACCAGCGAATTCATCAGCTTGTAACAATTCGCCAACAACAGAAACAGAGGCAATGAGGCACAGGTTCACGGTGCCAAGCTGAATCCCCTGATATATGAAACCCCAAAAAAACTTTTCAAAGCGTTCAAAATGCAGCAATAAATTGTATAAAAATGAAAAGGACTTGTATGGTTAGTTTAACTCAACAACTTTAGTGTAATTAAATCAAACTCAAACTAACACGCGTCCGGCTCGGACGATTCACTCAATTAACACAGTGTGTCACGCTGATACAGAAAACAAATAACCCCCACTGTGCATTTACTGCTTGTTTATTAATTCCAGTCACATTTTATGTGTGTGAGATCCTGCTTGTGTGTGCGTGCACCTTGAATATCATATGTGAGGCTATTTCATAACTAAAATGGTGGTGAAAATATTTAACTTTGCTAGATGCCATTTCTCTGAGCCATTTGTTTAAAGGAAATAATTTATTTGCTGTGGAAAGAAGGCAACATAATGCAGAATTATAGGTTAAACAATCTTTGCTTCCTTTAATTTAGTTTGGATAACAGTAGTAGCCTAATAGTAGCTGCAGCAGCAACAGCGTTAGTTGCCAACAGCTGTCTTGTTTTTATTTCTTTATTACCTCCGCCAAGGAGGTTATGTTTTCCCCGGCGTTGGTCTGTTTGTCTCTTTGTTTGTTTGTCTGCAAAATAACTTAAAAAGTTCTGAACGGATTTTGATGAAATTTTCAGGAAAGGTTGATAATGGGACAAGGTACAAATGATAAAATTTTGGTGGTGATTGGTTGAAGCGAAGTGGAAAAAATAATAAAATGGCGGGAAATCCGAGCTGCTTGGCGAGGTCTGCGCTCTCAGAGTGCTTTTCGAGTTATAGATATGCGACGTTATTTGGCCATGGTGATCGCCGCTTGCTGTTGGTTTGCAGGACTTCTGTTTTTCTGCTGATGTTGTTTTTTTTTTTATCTATGTACACTGTCTTGGTTTGTCATGTCAGAAGTAGTGAGTTTTGGAGTATAGACATTTGTTTGTTTTTGCATCTTCAGCACCAAGGACAGCGCTTAAAGTGATTTTGTTACAACCGCTGGCTGTAACAGCCACATAAAACAACTTAAATCAGTGGATCAGTGGAAACTTGCATTTTACTCTGGCAAAAGAAATAGAAGTAATTTAGTCTGTACTGCAGTTGATATTCTTGTTGACATGTGCCCTCATTATTATTTTTGCATGAGCCATGTCCCAAGGCACTCCACCACTTAAGGTTTTTTTGCCCTGTATGTTATTAAAGCAACAACTCTCCGCATCTACATTCAATACATACTGAAGAGCTCCTACCGGACATGATACCAAAGCAGAGATTACAGATAGAAGCCTGCCAGATTGAATTAGTATTTCAAGTGAACTCCTTCTGAGTAATAAGAAAAATTTCAAGCATGCAGTGAGCATCATCTTCTCCTGAGCTTTGAATCCAGTCACCTGCAGATATGAGTCCATTTGAAGTGCTGAAGATTTTTAGTATTGAAGATTCATAACCACTTTGTGGCCTGTTGTCCACTTGGTCACTCGTCTGTTTAGACACACATGATGTGACAAACATTACAGTTCGTCACCTTGAAGCGTGTGCTTTGTTGCAGTACATTCTGCTTTCAATTTTCTGCTGTCCATGACCTTGCTGCTGTGGAGATACTTCTTTGGAAAGTGACCATTAGGAGGACTTTGTGGCAATACCTGGATTTTATGAACCTATGCAGTAATTTGTTGCACTGCTGTCTGATATTGCATTTTGCTTTCAGTTTTCTGTCGGCTATGGTCTTATTACTGTGGAAATATTTCTCAGGAAAGTGGTCAATAGAAGAATTCTGTCAAAATATGTGGACTTTTATGAGCACATTTCATGATGAAAGTGTTTCAAAGCATAAAGATGCAAAAATGCACACACATTAGAAAGTCTTAAAATCATGCTGTACGTCCTTTAGATGTCCTTTAGCTGTGTAAGCAGGGCATCTAAAAATAGCTTCTCTCCGTGCTTTGTTAACATCCTTAAAGGAGTTGAGCTTTTCCAGCTTGCACGGAGCACAGAGGTGATTGGATGATGAGTATCAGGGTAAATCAATACCACTGTCACAGCAACACTTAGGAGTAATCACCACGGTCACTGAGAAGCGGGAAGACCGAATCATTATCATTTTTCGCTTGGGACTGTCCAACCTTTTCTCCAACCAGTTGGTTCAATAAAATGAAATATGGCTGCCACTCTGGGTTGTGATTTTTCACCTTATAATGACAACCAAAGGAAAGACATTACAATGGACAGTTTACTCTCTTTAGTCTGATGGTGGTATTATTATTGTCATTATCATATACAGTCTAATTACAGATAGCTGAGATATTTTGGGGGGAGGGGGGCAAATTTTTACTCTTCAGTTTTGCTGGTAATACATATTTAAAGATAAAAGTGTTGACTATTGAACCTTTGTCATGGGCCTAGCTTCCAGTGATTTAATTTTCTTCTTAAATAGTATTTTTTTGCAGTTGAAGACTTGAATTTTGTCAACTCCGTCAGGCGCACAAAAAGTCTTAGTATTATATTACAAGAGCTTTGTAATCAAAGACAATGACAATTCTCTATGACTGAGTTGAGTACAAAAACACACACATCCACAAAAAAAAAAACTGGATTCAATTACTATCAGTTACAACCGTGGATGGGACATTGGTCAGTCAGTTACTGGTAAGGATGTCACGATACCAAAAATTCAGTAGTTGGTGCCGATACCAGTAAAATTACACAATTCTCGATACCACTGTAAAAAAAAAAAAATCCTAAGATCCCATGTACTTAAACAAGAAATACTTTATTAAGATATCTGCATATAAAATAACATTTCTATCAACAGATTGAGGGGTGAAAGTAGTTTTAAATTCTTGCTGGTACTATTACCTGTTCACCTCTCCTCACTTCATGCATTTTTAAAAAGCAAAGTCAAAAACCAAACAAACAAATAAAAACACCTCAATATTTTACTGTACCTGTATGGAATAGAAAGAAATTAGAAATACTTCACAATGTGTAGAGTAAAATATTTGTTTTAATGTTTAGGGTGCTGCTGGCCTACACATAAAACCATGAATGTCAGTTTTTTCTTTTTCTCTTTTCCTCTTTACCTATTTTTTGTTGTAAAAATATTGATCAACATCCACAATGAACTCAATAAACTATTTAAATATTTACTATTTAAATCACGCTGACAGCGTTTGAGCCAACCACAAGAATGTGTGGAATTTTGTTGGTTTCATTTATTGTTTGCCCTGTCCTGGTGCAAACAGCATTTTTTGACGTCCGTGGTCCAATTGTGGAAAAATCAAACGTCCCAGTACAATAAATCAAACGCACCCCAACCGCTGTGTTTCGTACTGCTGAGAGTGAAATCCCTGATCGTTAGCTCACGCAGCTTGTTCAAGCTGTTCTCAGTGTTGTTGAAATTAAACAAAATAACATGGAACATATCTGCTTATTATGCTACTGATTTTAATTGGGATATTTTTTGATGAACTGAAGGACATTTAATGGAGTGTTGCACATCTTGAAGGTTGGGCTCATAGGAGACCACCGTACACTCTCCCAGGGGAGGGGCTGGGGGAGAAAGGGAGATGTCCGCAAGGCTCCGTCCAGCATGGACCAAAACACAGCACGAACGGTTCAGAAGCAATTCGGAAAGTGTTAAAAGCAATTAATAAACAGACAAAGTGGTGTTTAAAACTGCATATATTGCTAGCAGATCTATTTTCTGGCCTAAAGTGCGGCCGTGACTGGTTCTGAATGTGGGCTTTAGCAGGCAGCCACTCTCTCCTCTTCCTGGTACTGCGTATCGCCACTGAATCTTTTAGTGGTACGCAGTACCTGACTGTACCAGCTTACTTTCAACTCTGGTAGGTATGCCATGTGTAGTTCTACTTCCTCGTCACCCCCTCGCTCTGAATGTAGGCATGGACTGTAACGCTACATGGCGTATACTGCCCCCATCAGTTCCGGAAGAGTCATATATAATAGCACCGATTGTTACAGTGGTATCGGTTCTTCCGGTTTTTCAAAGAAATGAATATCGCCTTTTTTTCCATCATGGAATCGAAAGGTATCGCGAGTATCGGTTCCCATGACATCACTAGTTACTGAGCCTACAGAGAACCGAGTTATGTCACTTCCATAAGATATCTGATGGAGCTTATGTCCTATGGCATTAACAAAAAAAAAAAATAAATTAAAAAAAAAAAAAAAAAAATGTATATATATATATATATATATATATATATATATATATACATACATATATATATTAATTTCACAACAGTCATAATGAGGAGTCAATTTTTTTTTCAAAATTGCTAAAAGTTATTTTAACGCTAATCAATATACTTGTTTTAAACCATAATTCTTTTGATCTAGAAGAGCTTTGGCGTTGACATGTTTTGATTTAGACACGCCAGATAGTGATATTAGTGATAGTGATAATGAATTTATAAAAAAATATAATGCTTACCAGCGCTTGAGCAGCATTCCTACCTTTTTGGAAACCAAGGAAAATATAAAAGTATATATCAACTTTATTTGCACAGACTCAAAGGTCCAGTAAAAACATACAACATAATAAACAAAACAAAACAAAACAAAACAAAAACAATACATCACAGACCCCAATAAAACAGATTACAAAAGACAGTCAAACCATTGTTTCCGTAGATTAGACCTATATCTAGTGTCACTTAGTCTAGGGTTTGACAATATCATTATAATAGAGTTCTGGGACTCCTTCAATCTGCCACTAAAACTGAACATCAGACGACTCAATAAGGCATGGAAAGTGGTAACGCCCACACTGCAGAAAAACTCACTAGCACTGCTCCATCAAGGTTTCTTTAGCAGTATATACATGCAGTCATTATAAGCAACCTGGAGCTTATTGATACTAACCCTCTTATACTTAACCCACAAGGGTTCTACAGTGTAGAGGGGCATACAATAAGCCCTAAACAGGTTTACCTTAACATCATTTGAGCAAAAGTGGAATTTTCTCCCCAGCATACAGTATTTGGCGCTGCCTATACAGATCATCACCATCATCAGTCATTTGGTCATTAATACAATGTCCAGATACTTAGGGCCCATCCCAATACCCCCCCTTAGCCCTACCCCTTGGCCCTACCCTTACATTTGCGCGTTCCAGCGAAGGGTAGTGGTGTCCCAATTCCTTTTTGTATGTAGGGGTAGGATAGGTCCTTGTCTGAGCCGACCAGCGAGGTCCCACGCCTTAAAGGCCCTCTTGGCCTCCACATGGTGTGCTGCCACATGCCTGCTCCACCCTGGTTTAACCCTATGTTTCTTCTTAGAGAGAGTTAAGAAGGGTCTGCTGGCTTCATACAAAGCCCCCACAGTTAGTTATATAATTTTCTTGTATGGGAACCAGAAAGTGAGACAGGAGTCCTCATAGTTAACCACGTTTATGCCTATTTAAATTATGTTTTTGTAGAAAGTTGTTGACATTAACAAAAATTTGGGACACATCTTTAAAGCACTAATACTACAAAAATATATATATATATAAAACAAAGACAATTAGAGCAGTACATTTTGCACCAATGTTATAAGTACATACTGTTAGTTTTGAGGGCTTTTAACACTTTTTTAATTGTTTAAAGTTGTGAATTCTTGTCTGGGACAAGGGTGTTTTCTGGCACAGGCCAAGTTTAGACATTAAAAAAATGAAAGCAGATCAAAAAATTTCATAAATCATGTCTATTTCACATATATAAAACCTTTAAGGAATAATGTTTCACCCTAAAAACAGAATTAATCTTTTCAATTATAATTTTATAGGGTAGGACACGACTTGTCCTAATTCTCTGGAATGGGTGATAAGTGTTCACTTTTCATTGTAGTACATTTCAGTCAATTATTGGGCCTAGTATATTATCACTAATCAATAGCTCCCTGGTCAATGACTGTATCCTATCTGGCATTAAACATCTTTTCTGATAATAAAAAAAGAAATCTAAACTGGCTCCATCTGTTCCTTAAATTAACTGACGAATCTCAAAGTTTTCTTTTTTGTCCAAGATTCATAAATGATACATTTTCTCTCATCTTGTGTCCTTCTTAAACAAATTCAGCATCCTGGACAAATTTCAGTCAGATTAAGGATCCACCATAGCTTTAATAGGCATACTCCCAAATGCTCAGAGCGGTCTGGACAAATCTAATGTGATTCTCTTCAACTGTCCATTTGCCAATTTGCATATAGACACAGGATAATCTAATGCTGCAATCACATCTTTAAAATTATAAGCTGTATTGAAGAGCATTGAAGCGAAAGCTTTAATCAATTCTCTTTTACAAAGAGTGTCTTTGGTAGTATAATAAAATATGCTTGGGTGAGAATGGGCTACACAGATAGCAGATGACCGGCCCTCCCCTCAATTGTAATTTCCAGGCTTTGACTATGATCTACCACTAACAGAGTGTGTCAGTGGTGCAGGAGAATGGGATGTGGGTTTGCAGCCGTAATTTGATGAACATTGGCGTGATGCAAAGCGGGCAGAGTGCCTTTGAATCCTCAAGGCCACCTCTAAGAGGCCGACAGCTGTTCGGATAGATTGCAATCTGATGGTAATTTGATAAAACGGAACATTGTCTGGTCTGGGTTAGTCACTCGCCCAGTTTAACGTCACTGTGAGTAGGCACCACATGTACAGATCGTTCGATACTGTATGGAGGTGAGTGGAATTACAGATTGGAAGTTATCTGAAAAAGTCCACAGCAACTTGTCTTTCCATGTCCAGCACATGGGGCTCCGCTATTTTCATTCAACAGTATTCTTAAGCATCTTTCTACTGAGGAAATAGTCCCTACGAATACTGTTCACAGTCACGTATGTGAATTAGTTACCAGGGCATTGTTTCTAGACTTTCAGTTGAAGCATAGTGACACGAGTGCCGCCGTAGAAGATAAAGTACACTGAGGCTAAAAAAGTACAACTTGATTGATGAAAGTTAATCGTTTGGATTAAGGTAATCAGGGCCCTGAAAACACATTTTCTCACTCAGCTTCCTACTATAAGCTATCTGGCCCTACATGAACATGCTATTAGATGAGTTTGATTATTTCATTTAAGAGATTTCTGCATTTGTTTATTTTCTTTGTTTGAAGTGGGTGGGCTCAGTTGGAAAAAAATGTTATGTCACACAGGTCCATGCACCAATCTTAGGTGAACACGACTTATATCAAAATACAGTGATTGAATTCTGACCTAGTCTGACTCACCAGATATAAACTGTGGGTATAAGACTGCTACTGGGATAATGGGTGCTTCAAGACTTTTTTCTACCGCTGTGGAGATAGGACCGTACAGACCATTCAAATAGCTAAGTTTTTTAGCGCTACACAAGTGGCATGAGCAGCACATCAGCAGAGCATCAGCCTCAGTGCACAGGATGCACTCAGGCATTTGCTGCGTTACATATCGTGCCTCAGAAGTCAGAGGTTGGAGCTGGGAATGAAGTCACCCTCAAGTTGATCGTGTTACAGTACAACAAGTTGGAAATCCGAAATGGTGGTGGCAGTCCCAGTTCTAGCCAGGTTAACTATTATTGGCAATATGACGTTATATTACTAGAGTTTTGACCACTGTCGATGTGCAGAGCAGCCATCTTGGATTTTGAGGTCAGGGTTGATGAGGTTTCTCAGGTTTCTAGTTGGGAAACTGACTTCATGGTTGTTCCAGTTGAAATTACCAACTGTGAACTAGGCTTTTCACATCAGCGGCGTGTCAAGGGACTATATTCAACTTATCTTGCATTGTAACATGCATTATGACAACTTAATAAGGTTCATGTATGTTTTTAAATGAAGTGGAGGAGCCTATAAGTGTATTGTTTGTCTCAGAGGCTCCGCAGTGTGTATTGGTGGTTAATACAGCATTATCGCCACCTAGTGGATTGGAAGCGCATTACACCTATAATAGGCTTTTATTGGGAAAAATAGCTCAAATGCGACCCCCAGTGGTAAAATTAGGTATATAATTCGATATATCGGTTCGGTTAGATATTTGGCTTTAAATCAAACCGGTTGGAAAATATTCAAACCGGCACAAGCCTACTGTGAACTCATAAATTCTGACTTCCCAGTGTAAATGGAACAGACCCATTGTATTAAGTGTAAGTTGCCCATGCTCGGAACCCAACATTGGTGATGTTACTAAGGTAAAAAGGAAGAAAACAGGCCCACATTATGCTCACAAGGTAAAACAAGTGAAACATGAGCTCTTACACAGTTGTGCCCATGTAGACAACTACATTTAATTAAAATATAAGAATATATGTTCTCTCAGACACACTTGTATTGGATGACCATAAAATGTAGCTGAAATGCTTTCTGTGTAGACATGGCCTAACACTTAATAATATTTTTTTTTTTTTTTTTGCTTAGTACTATCTAATGTCATAGAGAATTATCTAAGAGACAACAGAGTTTAACACTGCTGATCTAACTTTCCAGCCCATTCTCATTCTGAACTCGTCAAATGCCGCCGCTTTGTCAGTGATCTGAACGTTAGATATTGACGCAGAAAAGCACATTTCAAATACCAGCGCTATGTCAGTAGACATCCAGATAAGATACCTGTAGGAACAAAATTTGTCATTGTCATAGACATTTAATATTCCGCTTCTTATCTGTGCGTAAAGCTTCATTGTACCTTAAGTGAACTGTGCCCTTGAAGAGTTTCATTTGTGAGTGAAAACTTGCTTTGTAGCTGTTCCCATGACAGTTGTTAGTGAACTGGATGCCTCCATTTGCCTCCCTTTTGCTCCTGCTCTTCTAAGTTTTAACTATATTATTTGACTGAATCTGTTACTAGGGAGGACACTCCAGGAGTCAGAACTCTGACCTTTCAGCTGAAATAGATTGACTCTGTTATAACTCTTATTATTCTGTTTCATCACTTTATTAAATAACACAAAACAACTTCAACATTTCACTCTTTGTTTGTTCTCTTCCGTCACAATTATACCAACGCACCAAAGC
This sequence comes from Epinephelus lanceolatus, assembly GCF_041903045.1. Taxonomy (NCBI): domain Eukaryota; kingdom Metazoa; phylum Chordata; class Actinopteri; order Perciformes; family Serranidae; genus Epinephelus; species Epinephelus lanceolatus. The sequence continues at coordinate 10,210,248 of NC_135747.1, forward strand.
ACCTTTCACAGGGTTATGATAAATACGGGCTGGCAGCAGATTGAAATGGTATTGGAAAGAAGTAATATGAGGTGCTGGAAAGTCCCTATAGGGCGGGCAGGAGGGGAAGTTGAATGGATCCAACACACCCCGGACTTTAACCTGGAAGCCAAGTGTTCTCTTCCCAAGTAGCCAAACCATGATGATTTTTCAAAACCTAACAATCTGCTTTTGTTGCACAAGGAAATACATGTAAATATGAGGTGTTTTACTCACGTTAGCGGTTTATTTTTTGAAAAAAGACTGTATGTATCTAAACTGCAGAAACTGTATATTTCCTGTGAAAACATTAGTGTATTTTAAAAAGACACAATGCATGTAACAGCCATAAATTGACACAGCATCCTGGAATGTCAACAACAGAAGCAGGAGGATACCTAGCGTGTCATATGTAGACGTTAGAACCGACAAACAAAGTGGCAATATTTGACAAGTTGGGAAGAGAGCACATTGAACTTTCATACGATATTGTGCCCTACCACCTCAAGGCTTTTTAGGCAACATTACGGCTGTCAGCCATTTTAAAGATTTGTTATTTCTTGCATGTGGAGAACCCAGCAACGATGTCTGCGGGAAAAGGAACAGAATGCATCTCTGTGTTGCAGCTCTTGACTTTGCTTACTGTGACTGAGTCAAAGGGCCTCGTCAGCTGGTCATGAAGATGTTTTGCACAAGGACACTTACACAGAGATAGACACAGGTTATTACCAGAGATAGATCATTGGACCCTTATTTACACAATTTTTAGTGCATCTTCAGTCTGATTCACATTAAAGGAGACCAGTATTAGAACGGCAGGCATATTGGTGACCTCTTCTTTGTCCCAATTACAGAAGCTGTCCTTGAGGCCCTGACCAGGTACTACGGCATCTGATATACAAAAGAATGGCGTTACCTGTAAGAGACTACTATAGATCTATACATCCTTTGAACATGACATACCCTACTCCGCTGCTAATAATATGTTGAAACATACCACATGGTGAAGGCATGACAGTATGATAAATATGCTCAGCTACCTGTTGCCATGGCACTAAAATTACCACATCAGAAACACAAGCTTTGGGTACATGGTCAATAACTGTATGACATTTCATTTATATTTAGCTCAATCACTGGCAGAAGACAAAAGATGGTAATATTATTGCAACAACCAAAATAATTTATCCTTTTCCATTCTTTTCACTTCAGAAGACAAAACAATATGGTATAGTCTGTGCAGTTCTATCAAAACTGAAGGGCACTCAGAGGGGCCATGCAAGCTACAAAATTCTGAAGCTAGATTAGATTTTCAAATGGAAGAATCAACAAAACAGGAAAAACAAATAAAGGTTTATGGAAATGAAATCTCAGTTTAATGCTTCCTAAGTAGGCTACTTGTTCTGAAGTTGCTATAGAAACACCTATATGAAGACAGCAATACAATTTATTTCTCGATTGGCAGGTATCATTCAGACCAAGGTGAAAGAAAACAGGGCTCAAATGCAAGTCCTCAAAGTATCCTCTGTGTATTGCAATCTTATTGCTACAGTAACAGTGAAGGCCATAGTTATAAAGCTAATTTACTTAGTTTGTGAGATAGGGATGTATATGTCATTGACATACAGAGAGTCCAAGCATACACTGTCAACAAATTGCCTCGGGCTGAACAGAAATACATTATTGAGGAGAAAGATACATTGTTGTGTCATGGATGAGATGGTGCAATGTCATCCCAAGAATAATAAGAGTGCGCCTTGAGCAGCCCTGAATCTGGGTAAGGTGCAATCTTATCTGTCAGCCCGAATCTTGTCTGTCAAACTGTGAGTCTTTTTACCTCCCTCGAGACAAACTTTGTTTATCAAATACAGACATAAACCAGTTTGAATGCTATAGTAAAACCATATAATCATGGCTAATTTAATTAATTATTTAAACACTCAGCTGAATGTGAGCGTGAGTGGTTGTTTGTCTCTATGTGTCAGGGTGTCGACCTGTCCAGGGTGTACCCTGCCTCTCGCCCGATGTCAGCTGGGATAGGCTCTAGCCCCCCCGCGACCCTCAAGAGGATGAAGCGGTTAGAAGATGAATGAATGAATGAACACTCAGCTGCAAATGAAAGAATTGTCTCACTCAATTAACTGTCTTTATGCTCTCTGCACTTCAGCTAAAAAGGCTCTACCCAAATTAATTGATTTAAACAAGTGCAGTGATGATACAGCAAGACGTTAAAAGCCCTGAAAAACTTTTCTTAATCAGTTTCTTACTATTAGTTATGGGGCAAACTCTTAAATAATAATAACTAAAGTTTGTTTTTCAAACTTTAACTTTGCTCTTTGCTTATTTAATCATTAACTTTAGTTGTTGTAGGAATGAAATTTATTTTTATCCCTTTTTTTATTTATGGTCAGCATTTTTTTTTCTGCAACATTTATTTAATGTATTTATAATCAGTAACTTCATGTTTGTTGTATTTTTAATTTTTAGTGGTGGAATCAGCCATTCTCATCCTGTGTAGTTAATATATAAAGTACAGTCTCAGAACCCAGCGGCTAATGGTCTGACGGTGGTAAGCCTCCAGGGGCAATGGCCAGTATTTCAGGAGATCTGGTGTAGCAGATACCCAGGCCAAGACTTCCTCTCCCATGAGTTGGTTATTTCAGCTAACCTCTGTTAACAGATATGAATGCAGATACTTTTTAAAAAGTTAGCATAAAGCTAAATCATTTTCAGACAATACCCAGTGGGTTTAGAGATTGCATTGCGCCTAGTGCGTTCAACTTCTCCACACGGACTGTTTATCTGCCAATCAAATGTGACTACAAACTGAAACCAGAATGCTTCCCATACCAAAATCCTGTCCCATTGCCTATAGATTCACTATATATATATGCAGATATCTGTTTACAGAGATTATATACAGTATGTTTAACCCTGCCCATGGCTTATTACAAAAGTTCAACACAACTGCAAGAAAAAATGTTGGCATTGTATGTTTCTGCAAACCGCTGATATTTAACAATTGTCAATTATTGTGTAGCAGATGTGCTAAAACTTCACAATTTTTTTTTTTTTTATGTTTCAACAATGCTGCAGGTAACATGGTTATGTTTGGGCACAAAACCCCCTTGGTTTTGGTTAGGAAAAGATCACATGTTGGCTTAAAATACCTGAGTCACAGCTTAAAATGTTGTTATGTCTTGCTAAAAACAATCGGTGTTGTGTCAGCGTATTCTGACAGAATGATTTCTATTATATTGTATGCAAAATACATGACAGTTCGTATGATAGCCTACAAATTAGCACCCGGTGAATGACATTACGTCCTTAATGTATAGTTACGTAATTCACAGAAAGTTACAGAGGTTAGGTTTACGCAAGGAAAGTTACTTTGGTAAGGTTTAGGAAAAAAACATAGTGAGGATGTAGCTTAAAATGACTAAAAATTCACACTGATCTGAACACCTGACTCCAGGGGAAAGCCATGGGCAAAAGTCTGTTTTTTTGTGACCTTTCCATCACCCCAACCTCCCTCCTTACAAGACCACTTGGGATTGCTTCCTTGTTTACCACCATCAGCACATTGGATGGCCTGTCAAAATACGTGGGATATGTACAAATTCTGGTGCATTAGTTTTTGTAGGAAAACACATTAACAGTTTGTGAGAACAGCCTGTGTTTGTTTGTCTCAGTGGTCGGCAGTTTGGTAGATGTCTCAGCTAGGTCTTATGCCACCCATCATCCCCTCTACCTCCTGATGAAATACCCAACTCATATACATGTAATCTGAACATCATCACTTTAGAAATGTTGATGTGTATGTATGAAATGTACAAATGTAAAGTATTTTTGATTTGCAGAAGTGTACGATGCAAACATGTTCTTCTGGCAACTGGGTTGGGAAAACGGGAACGGACACTAAGTGCAGAACAATTTCGATTATTTAGTATGACAAAGAATATGAAGGAGTAAATTTGGATATGAGGTGTGTTAGTCAGTGACATCAGTAGTGAGTTGGTAATGCAGTGTGAGGCGTTTTGAAGTAAGAAGTGTAGCAAAATTCTATGCAAAGCAAAATTGGTAGCGGATGCTTGCAGGAAAGAGAGATTGAGCCAGTCTGGAAGCTGGGGCCTTCATATCCCGTGGAGCACTGGGCCCAGGTACTGCAGATCAGGCTAAGGGATTGCAATCAGGCTCCTCTGACACCTTGAAAGCAACATAATCAAACCACAGTAACTGATGCAGCACACACAGACTAAGCAGGGGCCATCACATGTACAAAAGTGACAGTGCTATCAATCTTCTCATCTCACACTCTGCAAGAAAGCAAGAACATGTGTTCAGTAGCCTAACTGTAACGCCTGGAAGACATGATATATATTCATGCTATTACACCCAAACCTCCTGTCTACAATGTCTTTGAATAAGAACATCATATATCCTGTATGGGAACAAATGTTGCCAGTGATCATAACGAGTTTCTTATTCCTCCATAAAGAATGTGCCAATGTAAATTACATACTTTGTCGGAGAAAGGGATGCAGTGATTGATGCTTCAGTCACTACACCCTGTACTTTGATCTCACCACACGTCTGCTGGCCTGGCAGCCACCGCAGCTCTGGATGTCCCCATTTTAAAAATCCATTAACTAAACATTGCTCCGAAGCAGGTCACCTCCTTTATTGGCTACATTGAAAATCTGATTTACTACGCTGCACTGCTTGTCAGTTTCTGACATCATGTTATTGAAAGTCGGGTATCGATTTAGGTCCTATGCCCTCCAAAATATGGAGTCATGTATGGGTAACGTTTACACACATTTAATAGCTTGCCATTAATCTCTGCAGGAAGAAATTGCCTGCTTGGAGCCAAGGGGTTAGAACCTTTGAGACTGCACAAGTAAATAATTTGTGTTAAAGTGCAATTTTCTTTTTCTTTTCTTTTTTTTTTTTTGTGGAAATTGCAAAGCTTGCCCAAAATGCTTGCTTCTCTGAGTATACAAATCAATACCCTTCATGCAACTGGAGACACATATACACTGCTCAAAAGTCATTAATATCCACAAATAGGACTATCACTTCTCATAAAGTCTGGTGAAATCAAGTCAGAGAACTGGTATAAGGGAATCTGCTTGCTCATAAACTACAACCCACAGAAGAGGAAATGATGGTGAGCGAAGGTGACAGTGTGAGCCTGAGCTGGAACCAAAGCAGCGGCGGCCACTGTGCCAGCAGTGCTTGTGAAATATGGTGGGGGGTTAATTGAACACATTCTGCTACCAGCACCTGTGGAGACGAGTTGATGTTTGTGGTTTTCAGACACAGTGCAATCCTGAACTGCTGGTGATCCAGGGGAAAAGCAAAGTGCTTTATCATCTAAATGAGATAAATGAAAAACAATTGGCTACATACAGAAACACCCAGTCCAGGGCTCTTTTACAAGTAACCTGCTGATGGATGTGGTGTCAGACAATCTTATTAAAAGAGCAGGTGACTATACCTTGAATTCAAAACTACCTTGTGCTTTGTTCTTGGCAAAATTAAAAGAAAAAAAGTGCTTTAAATATAACTTAAAGAAGGCTGCAACTGAAACTCAATCATTACAATATGTGGCTTAAGTATCCAGTTATGCACATAGACCACAAACAACCCAATCCCCAGAATGATAGCTCATATATGCTCAACATTAAATACATAAATGGACACAGATAAAGCCTTCTGTCCATACTCACATACAAATACATGTCTGTATTTGTGCATGTTTACTGAAACTTAATGGATACAGACACAATGGAGCCACACCAATGGAGACTGTGAGGGCAGTGTAGTGTAATTTAAAAATAGCGGAGCAGAACAAAAATAGTGAAAAGACACATGTGCGTCATGTTTTTAATGGCCTCATCACAGACAACTGCCATCTGAATCTGCAGTTGAAAGGTACATTATTACTACCTCCTCCACCATCACTGTGTGTGTTGTTTGCTGTTGACTCTGCCATTTCTTGGATGTATCAAACGTAAAGGATGCATGGAAGTATGAGGGTGGTGACGTTTACATTTGAAATGAACATATCTATTTTCATACATAAAGGAAGTATAAATGAGCCTTTAATTTTAACATTGTACATTTCTGCAAACCACAGATATGTTACATTTGTACATATCATATGTAACAGATACATTCAAACGTTACTTTTCTCAACTTTTCAATTGTGTGTTTAGGTTTCAGCGGAATATTTGATTGATAAGGGTTATGAAAACATCATGTTTTGGCTTAAAATACACAGTTAGGTTGCTACAAACATGGCTGGACATGTCCCAAACTTTCATTAAATATACCAGCGTTTGTTGCCACAACCACAGCTGGGAATGTCCCAACCTGTCGTTATAAAAAGATTTGCTTTTGTTGGTCTTGAACAGTGGTCTGCTGCTGTCTGGTGCTTGGTAACTGTCTTGCCTCGGTGTCACACAATCCACCATCCCCTCCTCCTGATGAGAAAATATACATATGTAACAAATCCACGGCTTGCAGAAACACAAGATGTATGGATGCCATGCCAAACTCTTTTAATTCTGCACGATACAGAAACTTTTATTTTATTTTATTTTATTTTTTTTTTTACAATTTTAACAATACCCATACTGATGCTTATCATTTCTTAAATGAGTATGTGATTTTTTTGCAAATAATAATCATTTTTAGAAACATAAAAAGATCATTACACTTACAGAAAAATCACATGACATATATTTTCCATTAACAAATTTATGACAAACTAGTCCATACCCATTGAGTACAGCATACCATACCATGACTTAGTCATACCAAAAATTAGAGAAAAAACAACAACATTGGGCCACAGGGGGAGCCACAGCGATCGGTCGCATTTTAGCCATTTTTAAGCATTTTTCTGTTGTTATAGCGCCACCCAGTTGCCAATTAGAGTTAAATTTCTCCAGCTACCTTGAGGCGTCCTGTTCTACATATCTACCAAGTTTAGTAAAAATCAATATGGCAGTTGGGCCTAGATAAGAAATTAGCTCTCTAGCGCCCCCATTTTGTTTGATGGGGTCAATAATGGAGGGGTCCCCTCAGATTATGTGTGGTCATATGTCTACAAAGTTGCGTAGTGATCGGTGAAACCCTTGAGATGTTATACACCTTTATGTGATGAGCCACGTCCTCCGCAATATTCATTGCCTTATAGAAGCTCAGTTTTAGTAAGTTTTCCAACTTTTGCCAAGAGGGAACTTTAGATATTGGTCCCTAGATTATGTTCACCGAGTTTCATGCAGATCGCTCAAACTTCCTAGGAAGAGATCGATTTGAAGTGCTTTTCAAAAAATTCAAAATGGCGGAAAATCTATATAACCGGAAGTTATGGGTTCTTGAGGCAAATTTGTTTGTCATGAGGAGAGGCATCTCTGTGCAAAGTTTCATGTCTCTACAACATACGGGGCATGAGATATGCCCATTCAAAGTTTGCAATTTCAATCTATAGCGCCCCCGTTTGGCCAATTGATGTAAAATTGCTTCATTCGCATCCTCCCATGACCCTCTACCACTGTGCCAAATTTCACATGGATTGACCAAGTCAGTGAGGAGAAAAACGTTGAACAGACCCATCACACACACACACAGACAGACGTCATTATGTAGTAAGATTTATTATGAGTATCTTGTTTTTGTTCAGCCTCCTTATAGCATTCAGAGTCTGTTGTTTTTAAATGTTTGCAGAGGTTACTCACATTGCTAATGTGTGGCACATCCTTGTCCCAAATAGTGCATCCTAATGTATTTTTGTCTACAGGTGTAAAGTAGCACCACACTACACTATGTATCCTTACTGCCATTCTCAAGTGTGTGACTGTGAGCAGCTGTGTGCTAGGTTTTGCTATTATATCGGTTGTCATGTGGTTCAGACCAGCTACATAAGTCAGGGCTGTTTTTGCACAAACATTATACAAAAGTAATGGACACATTTAATAGTAATGCAGCCACCCACATTTTGTATTTATATAATTTTATTATTTATAGTGGAGGGTTGATGACTGATACCAAATTAGTGACTTGTGATCCACCCATCCTTTATACAAAGCCAACTTTTTTTTCAAGTGACTAGGCAGACTGCACACTGTTCATCGATGGTCATTCCTACACATGCATAGGAGGGCATTACCGATAATGCTTATTACTGTAATATGAGATAAGAATTGGGAACCAACACTAACATTATTTAAAGCACTCACACTCCTAAATTGAAAGAATCCAACTGTAGAAATATACATTTAGGAACCTAAGCCATGGAAAGAAGTTAAAATGCCAAGCTTCCCTTGGTTTATGATGCTGCAGTAGATACTTTTTTTTTCAGATTTCAGGCTTTTACACTTCATTTATTGAACACAGGTTACTAAAATGTTAGCAGTGTATATGTCTGAAATGATTCAGCATATCTATATCCATTAAGCAACAGTGTTTTTGGCATGTGGCTGGTTATTGCTTTGCTCAAGGACACTTTGACGCAGCAAGACACAGTCACTGTTTCAAGGATTCAAACTGTGACCTTCCTTGGCAGTCTCTCTGCCACCTGCTACCCATGTCCTCCAAATGGCCCACACTGTCCAAATCTATGAGACTTGAGAGTCTTAGGTTGGTGAACTCTGGGATGATTAAGGATGACCCAAACTGTCATACGTCATAAATGGTATTGTCATTTAAGGCTGTGTAAAGGTTTGTCCTACATCCACATGTTCTACATGGAAAGTTGAATTAAGTTTTTCAAGTGCAAAACTAAAGCCAAAAGCTATTGCAAATACTTGTTTTATTAGTCTTGGATCAACATTAAACTACTGTGACCATTTGATAAAAGCTGCCCAAATCAATGTTTTTGTATGAACATTGATCAACAAGCTATTTATAATGTGAAAGGGGTCATGTATGACAAACCTACAGAGAGTTATCACCCAACTCTGCAGTTCCAGTGTTTTGTTAACAAAAACTATAATGATAATGTCAACAACGTTTTTCTATGTGACTAAGATAAGCTATTGATGGACGAAAAAAGATCTTTGATAATAAAAACTATGGTGGGCTATCAAACTGTTTGGGCAGTAAAAGATTGAACCGCCAACCTATTGAGCACCAGTAAATAGCAGCAGGACGTTTTCCCTGTAAAAAACAGACCAGTGTTAGCAGCTATCATGAGTTTGAGCTGTGATTCAACAGTAAATAAGCAGTTTGTAGAGTTAGTTGATTGCGGCGGGGGCTGTTAGCAGTTAGCTCCACTTGCTTGCTGCTGAACTGCAGCAGAGCAAGCAGCCGCTGGACTGCTAATCTCTGTGGAATGGACTTTTCAGTTTGGACTGCATTTTTGAACATCTTTTGAAACTTTCAGTTTACAATCAGGACAGTCCTACTGTTTTTATTACTATTTCATTCCCTGTCTTTGAAGAGCACCTGAGCGTTTTTTTTGTCTCTTGACAATTTTGACCCAGTGCAGCACTCACTTTTTTTTTCTTTTTTTCTTTTTTGCCTGTCTAGAGAAGGTTTATGTGTTAATTGCTGTTTGACAAACAAGTTGGAGGCTTCAAGTGTAACTGCTGTATGTAAACAGTCTGAACTCAGGCTGAAATAAAGTTATTTGCTGCTTCTTAACAATGACATCTTTAAGTCAGAGCTTTTGCATGGGTACAAATAGCTGTCTAGTTGTCTCAAATTAGATATTTTTGGTCTCTAAGGAGATTTTGAGCTGTTTGAATAATAATCAGTAAGTGCTCATAAATCAGCCTGAAAACCTGTTAAAACCCTGTTGGAGAAATGCAAGTTTGTAAATGTGTGAATTATGCCAAAATGACAGTTCAACACTTGATTGAACCTGACACCTTGATTCCACTTTCCGATACCTGTGATTTCAGACTCAACAAACACGAGTCCCTTTAAATAGTCCAGTTTAAACACCCTGTAATGCATACATTGCCCTTTCCCTTTGTTTATTGCAAATAGTATTTTTTTATGGTTGTTGTAAAATGAGGCTGTATGTCAAGTGTCCTTTCAGTGTCTTCTCCAAGTGCAAAGTGCATATCAAGCACAGTGCACTTCTCCATCTATGATATTACCAGAGCAGTATCTCATGGCACAGAACATGTGAAAAAAAATTAATTCTTACACATTTTAGACACATGAGATGTCAAATTGTAACCATTTCGATTCTGTCCTGTAGTATATTCACCTTGGGAAAAAATCAAGTGAAATTAGGTGTGGGTTTTTGAGATGTCATTATGAAGACAAAAAAACCCAAAAAAACCGGCTCTCTGTAATTTGGCCAGACATAAATTTCTGGCTGGATTGAAAAGCATTAGAAAGACGATTTAGAGAGTGTACACCAGAACAATTGAATACTGGCTTTAAATTACTACCAAACAGGGCCATATCATCATAATCCTCCTCGTATCCAGTTACAGCTTTAAGAAGGCAACCAAATGAATCACGACTGATTAGAAGACAACCACAACCCCGATGATGCAAAGCAGATGAAAAAAAGATTCTCATCCATGATAATTCCATTTTGACAGAACACCTACATCTACAAGGCAGGGCCTCAAGGCCAAAACACACAAAACACTCTCTGCCAGTACTCAGCAGCAGTAAATCAGCAGTGAGCAGCAGCAGTAAATCTGTCAAAAATCCTTATAATCCTGAGTATTTCCTCCATACAAACTTCTATGAATGCTGTCCACTGTACTCTGGGATTAAGTAAAGGCGTAGTTTGTAACTCAAAGTTGGAATCTGGTGACTACAGACAGGGCCGAGTGCGGGCCTAGCATCAGACCATCCACCTGCCGAAACCCAGCAGCAGACCATCCACCTGCAGAGGCACTGCATCAGACCATCCACCTGCCTGGGCCCAGCATCAGACCATCCACCTGCCTGGGCCCAGCATCAGACCATTCACATGCCTAGGCCTGGCAGCAGACCACCTGCAGAGGCCCTGCATCAGACCATCCACCTGCCTAGGCCCAGCAGTAGACCATCCACCTGCCTAGGCCCTGCATCAGACCATTCACCTGCCTGGGCCCAGCAGTAGACCATCCACCTGCCTGGGCCCAGCATCAGACCATTCACATGCCTAGGCCTGGCAGCAGACCACCTGCAGAGGCCCTGCATCAGACCATCCACCTGCCTAGGCCCAGCAGTAGACCATCCATCTGCCTAGGCCCTGCATCAGACCATTCACCTGCCTGGGCCCAGCAGTAGACCATCCACCTGCCTGGGCCCAGCATCAGACCATTCACATGCCTAGGCCTGGCAGCAGACCACCTGCAGAGGCCCTGCATCAGACCATCCACCTGCCTGGGCCCCGCATCAGATCATTCACCTGCCTAGGCCTGGCAGCAGAGCATCCACCTACAGAGGCCGTGCATCAGACCATCCACCTGCCTAGGCCTGGCAGCAGACCATCCACCAGACTACCACCATGGCGCTGAAACAACTACAGGGTGAGGTGAATGAAATGAAGGAGGCTATAAGTATGCTCTCAAGTGCTATGGACAAAATATCTAACCAACAACAGGTAATAAATAGTTTGGTGAAAGAGATGGCACAATTGAAAGCATTGAATGCTGACCAAAAGGATAGGATTGACACACTGGAAAACAGAGTTGATGAGCTGGAACAGTATTCGAGACTTAATGATATTATTGTCTCTGGACTGGACATTAAACCAAAGACCTATGCAAAGGCTGCTGCCTGTGCCCTGGGACATGAAATCGAGCCCAGTGAGGAGGAGAGAATAACAGTGGAAGAGGAGGTGGTGGCGTTTCTACAATCAAAGAACATTGTTATTGAGAGAAATAATATTGAAGTTTGTCATTCCCTGCCTCGCAGGAAACAAACAGTTGTAGAGGGACAAGCCAGAAGAGCAAATCAAATGGAAACTCCAGCTGTAATCCTGAAGTTTGTCAGCAGGAAGCATAAGTTGGAACTGTTGAGACAAGGAAAAAACCTAAGAGGAACGAAGGTTTACCTGAATGAGCACCTGACACAGAAGAATGGGGAGATTGCGAGGAAAGCAAGATTCCTAAAGAAGAAAAACAAGATCCAGGGAACTTGGACTTCAAATTGCAAGGTATTTATTAAACTGAATGGACATTCTCCTGAACAAGCCGAAGTAATAGTAGTCAGAAAGCTGGATGAACTGAGCAAGTATGAGTGAGTGTGGAACACTGTCTCTGTCGTCTGACCCATTGACTTTTAATTTTTAGGTTTATTTTCTGTGATTTTGTATTTTTAATTTTCACCGATTAAAATGTCAATTAAGTTACCAAAAAAAGGGTTGAGAGTTGCACATTTGAATATATGCAGTTTAAGAAATAAGGTTACTGAGTTGGGTTCAATCTTGCTTGAAAATAACATTCATGTAATGGCCATCACGGAAACACACTTAAACGACAATATAGATGACTCTGAGTTGACTATTCAAGGTTATAACATATTTAGGTTGGATAGAGACGGAAATGGGGGAGGAACGGCATTTTACATTCAAGACCAGATTCCTGCAAAAATTAGAAAAGACCTAGTTATAAATGGTGTGGAAGCGCTATGGCTTCAAGTGCAATTGCCACATATGAAGCCTGTTTTAACATGCTGTTGCTATAGGCCACCTAGTTCTAGTGTTGATTATTTAGATAATATTTGCACAATGCTACAGAATGTAACTGACTCTGATTATGAATTAATATTTGCAGCTGATATGAATGTGGATTGGTTTTTGAGTAATTGTTCTTTGAAAAGGAAGTTGAGTGATGCAGCCACTGTATACAACCTGTCTCAGATTGTGAACATACCTACTAGAATTCATATCAATAGGGAAGTTTCACGTTCATCTACATGTATTGATCATTTTTTTACAAATGCCCCTGAGAAGTGTTCTAAAGTGATTTCTGTATCTGTGGGTTTTAGTGATCACAATTTAATTGCAACAACTTGGAAAGCTAAGGTACCCAAAACTGGACCTAAGATTGTTCATAAAAGAATGTATAAGAACTTTTCTAAGGAGAATTTTCTAAGGAGAATTTTGTTGATGAATTTTGAATTTTGTTTTGATGATGAAGTGTGAATTGGGAATCAGTTCTGGACAGAAAAGATACAGACGATGCACTATCAAATTTTACAACATTATTTTCTAATATTTGTGATAAACATGCTCCAATTAAAAAGATTACTGTTAAGAAGATTAAAACTCCTTGGCTTGATGATGACTTGAAAAAGTGTATAAAAGAGAGAGATTTACTTAAGGAGTCAGCAGCTACAACTGGTTGCCTTGTGGCTTGGCAAGAGTACCGGACTCTTAGGAATAAAATAACTAAAATGAATAGAATGAAGAAAAAACTATTACGGATGCAAATTTATGGAATGTAGAAATGACAGTAAGAAACTTTGGCAAACACTTAATGAAGTGGTGGGTAGGAAAAAAACGGACAAAGTGCCGTCATTCATAGAGGTTGAGGATGTGTTTATAACGAAACCAGTTGACATTGCGAATTATTTTAATAATTTCTACATCAATAAAGTAAATACAATTAGAAGCGAGATATTTCCGGTTAGTAGACAATTTTCGGATTACATTATGAAAAATAAGATTATGAAGGACAAGGTGTGTAGGTTTGAATTTGAGAGGATAGGAGTAGAGGAACTGGAGAAGCTGTTGCTTTCAATTAAAACGGATAAGCCATGTGGAACTGATAATTTAGATGGTAGACCGCTACGTCTAGCGGCTAAGTTTATTGCGGAGCCTGTATGTCATATCTTTAATTTATGTTTTCAAAACGGTGTTTATCCACAGATGTGGAAGATTGCAAAGGTTACTCCGCTGAGAAAAAACAGCAGGGAGACATTTGCAGGTCCGAATAGCAGGCCTGTCAGTATACTACCTGTACGAAGTAAATTGATGGAAAAAATTATATGTAAGCAGATTCAATGTTATTTTGAACTAAATAATATTAACACTGAGTGTCAGCATGCATATAGGGCTGGCTATTCCACGAACACGGCACTAACATTGTTGACTGATAACTGGCTTAAAGGCATTGATAGGAAGTTAATGGTGGGTGCTGTGCTCCTGGACTTTAGCGTAGCATTTGATATAATTGATCATGAGATATTAGTAAGGAAGCTATCAGCATATCATTTTGAAGAAGGTGTTATTAAACTCATGAAAAGTTATTTGTTTAAGAGGCAACAATGTGTCGTTTAATGGTACAATTTCAGACATGGTGACCCTACAATGTGGTGTCCCACAAGGAAGTTGCCTTGGACTGTTATTATATTCAATTTATGTTAATGATTTACCACATGTATTAAAAAGTGCATGCATGGAAATTTACGCGGATGATACTACAATGTATGTCTCTGGGGAAAATGCTGTGTTTGTAAACAAATTGTTGCAAGAGGAGTTGATGTTAGTCTCTTATTGGGTGAGTGAAAACAGGTTAAAGATGAATGTGGTAAAAACAAAGAGTATCATGCTGAGCTCTAGATATATGCTAAGATCTAATCCTGAACTCCATCTTGTTTTACAGGGTGCTAATATTGAGCAAGTTAGAGAGGCCAAATTATTGGGTGTGATTATTGATGAAACACTTTCATGGTCATCACATATTAATAACATAGTGTCTAAAATGAGTAGAAATATTTCAATGATAAGAAGGGCTGCACACTTGTTGTCTGGCTCAACGGTTCAACTAGTATTGCAATCTTTAGTACTATCCTGTCTTGAGTACTGCCCAACAATATGGTCTAGCGCTTCAAAACAAGACTTACATAAACTCCAGATCACTCAGAACAGAGCAACACGCCTCGCACTCCGCTGTAATGGAAGGAGTAGTGTTGAGTGGATGCATGGAGTACTGTCTTGGATGAAAGTGGATCATAGACTGGCATGTAGTCTTGTGACATTTCTGTTTAATATTTATCATTCTGGTAAACACAAGAATTTGTTGTTTCAGCCACAACCTATAAATGCTAGACATGGCTATACCACTAGGTATGCTATGTGTGTTCACTTTACTCTACCGCTACCAAGATCTAATGCACTGAAGAGAACTGTAATTATAGAGCAAGAGCATATTGGAATAGGCTCCCGCCAAATATAATTAGGATAGACAATAAATTGAGATTTAAAAATAAATTAAAAGATGCCATTATTGGTAAAGAAATTGTGTTCAGTTAGCAAGTTGAAATTGCAGAACTGTAATGATGTTTTGGTTCTTTGAATGAGGTATGTTGATTGTACATTAAGAGTTACTAGAAACACTGAGTTTTTCTGTTTGTTTTGTTTTATTTTAAGTATGTATTTTGTTTTTGTATTTTATTGTATTGTTTCATTGTATTAAGGTGCCGTACGACGCGCGTCAAAACAGCCGCCCCCATTATTTTCTATTTACAAACCCACACTGGCGGCGGCTCGACGCACGTTGACATGCCGCGCTGCGGCACTTTACGCTATTGTCCTATTTTTCCAGCGTCACCGCCCTTGAAAAAGCGCTATTTTGTACTTCCCAGCCTAGCGGACTGGAATGTGCAATAGAAATCCATTTTTTGGGGCAGCACTTGACTCGCGTCAATGACGCCGCTGTCATATGACGCCGCTGTCATATGACGCCGCTGTCATATGACGCCGTCGGTGTGTTTTGGCCTTCAGGGTAAAAATGCAGAGGCTTTGTTTAGGCCCCTGTCTTTTCAGGTTATGTCGTGCTTTTGTGATGCATTCTAGCAAATACATTTGCAATCATTCAAATTACGAAAAAAAAAAAAAAAAAAGGGGGGTAGTTGCCCACTTTGCCCAGTTGGTAACCAAGTAATCCCAGCAAACCTTGCAACGTCATGAATGATCGTTGTTTGAACGTCCAAACAAGATGTCCCCTCATGGTTCAGAAATAGTTCCAAAATAAAAGCTGTGTTGACTTCTGTGACATTACCTGTTTATCAGCTGGATATCCCTCCAGGGCATCCTCACAGCATCAACATATGATGTTAACACAACGGGCTTACTAAGTCTAAAACTAGTAAGCCAACATTGACCAACAGGACACGAACACAGGTTCCTTGGTGAAAGTCCTGTGCCTGACCCATTCATCCACCATAAGCTTTGTCACCTGGCTTCTCTCATGTACAACAACTCGGTCTAGCAGCGGCTATCTTGTCTATAGGGCTCATCATTATTACTTGTCACAGGTTCTTGTCCACCACCTAATGACATATTGACAATGGCGTTGGTCCCACGCATTGCTCTGATTGGCTAATTGAGTCCCACAGCAGCACTCATTAGGTGGTTTTTATTTTAACCAAGACAGCGCTGTTGCAGGAACTGCCCATTGGTCTGACATCCCATTGGTCTGACATCCCATTGTTCCGACCATATTAAACTCATTGTTCCGAAGTCCATTCCGAAATCATCATGATGCCCTGTGGTTAAGGTCTGGTTAGGTTTAGGCACAAAAACCACTTGGTTAGGGTCAGGAAAAGATCATGGTGTGGGTTAAAATGAAAAAGAAAGTGACAAACACATAAGCCGTGAGCCTGCTCCGCTTCAAGCCGGTCGCGGCGCACCATACGCCCGCCACGAGCCGTTTAGCACCGCAGACAGTCGGACTAATGGGATGTCGAACCAATGACATGGACCCGCTGTTGCATGTCACAGTGCCAGACCAGAATCAGTCAACCCGAATTTAGTGGAGTGGGCGGATTCAAAGGTCTGGATCCAGGCAAAGTAATCACAGAACATTCACCCAGAAGACTGGCCTTCAAGTCCTGTTTGGGTCCACATTAGTTTATTTTTGGTCATATTTTGCCTTTCGTAGAATGCATAGGAAGGATGACCAGCTGAAGGCAACTTTCATTTTGGAACTATTTTTGAACTTTAATGGGACATCTTGATTGGATATTCAAACAATGGTCATTAAACGTCTCAATGTTTGCTGCATAAAAATACACATAAATGGAACAAACTGGCTTTTAACATTTGTGAGCTTATCATTGTTTGACTTTTAGTATCCACTTTCATTGTCTGACTGGACCATTATTGGACGTGGAAACAATGTCCCTACCTGGCTGTCACGGATTCCACCACCACCAATGACCATGTTCATTGGGATCAGCAGATCTCCTCGCTCCTTTTTCCTTATTTTGTCATGTTTTCCTCCCCCTGTGTATCCTGTCTATCTTTACCCCTGTCTATCAGAGTGTCTTTGTGCTGCTGCAGGGCGTGGCTGGCAGGTCTACTCACCCTGCTTGCTCCCATCTCCTCTCCTACTCATTGCTGCCTATTATGGAAACAAGACTCACCTGCTGCCACAGTATTTAAGCACTGGCTCTGCATTCAGCATTCGTTGGGTTGTCCGTCAATCCATGTGGTAACAACTGAGACTCCTGTTCCTGCTCTATGGAATTATTGATAGTGTTTTTGTCTGCTTGCCAGCCTTCCTGACTCCTGCCTTTTTTTTGCCTCAGGTTCACTCTCTACCATCTCCTCCAGTTGCATCCTGAGTGAGTTTATCTGCTTCATTGGAATCTGGATTCGCTACCTGCCCGTCTGCTCTCAGTTCATTCACCTGCAATATTGTTGGGTCACCTGGACTCGCACATGTTGACATTCATTCAATCATCAGTAACCTTCCTCCTATCTCCTTGCCTGAGTTTAGCATTTGGTTCCAGTTCCTCCCTGAGTAAACTAACAATGTTGCAGTTTTTGTTGCCCATTTTTGGCCAGGGACATGGCTAGACCATCCGTACAATGTGTGCTGGGATACTTCAAGTCCTCACAGGGTCAGGTCACCCAAATATTAATAATAAATTGAAAAAAAATAACACATTTTCTTTTTTTTCCCTCTGCCTCTAGTGCTATTCACTGTAGTCTTGCAGACAGCGAATTCACATGCCCAGGTTATGAGACATCCTTCTCAAACCCATTTCTAAAATGTTTGCCTCCACCCAAGATAATGACAATGAATATAATATTTGAATACAAGACTTTTAAAAAGTTCAACAGCAAAATATTTTCCAAAAGCTTTTATTCTGGATAACAGCACTGACCATGAAGCGTTTCCATTGGGATGGTTTTGTTTTTTGTACAAACCTTCCCCTTTGAATAACTTTTATTACAGAGTGTAGAGTGTCCCCTTACAAAGCTTGAAGGTTGTTAAAACTGTGACATTTGTAGGAAGGACTGTTAAGTTGTCAATGGAGTTTTTGCAGTTTAAAAGTTTTTTTCACCATCTTTTTTTATGAAGAACATTACATCAAATTATTAAACCTTACATATCACAGTCCAGTTACCATTCTGTTATTCAGAGGTGAGAAATAAACTTTTTTGTCTACCTGCAACTGTAACTGATGGAGTCCAAAATCTACCAGTCACTCAGCAGATAACCATTGTTTTTTGGCTGTTGAGTGAAGCAAATCTCGCAGCCACTTGCATATTTTACCAGCATTTGGCTGGCAGCTGGTGCAAATTTTCAACCCTGCTGTTATCCCCAAGAAGTCTATCTGTTATACAAACAACCAGCATTATTCCCAATTTTATTAGAAGGTTCAACCTATGATTTAGTATTGTTTGAAGTATTGTTGAATCATTACAAATGATCAGTGAAGACCACATAATGGACTGTTAAATGTATATTGAGCTTCATCAGTCACATAAAAGACCCGTAAAATATTGGATCCTGAAAATGCTGAGGATATCTTGGCAACTGAACTCAAAGGCTTCCGAACAAGAAGGAATGGCATCCGCTTTCTCTCGTCTTCCTCATAAGAATTGTCAGGGTCTTAAATTAAAATGTTAATGATATTTCGATGAACAGATGGTACAAAGGGCAAACAGCCAGGATGAACAAACACAGGAAGGTGTACGAGTGGGTCACATTCCAGCCAAGTGTGTCGCTCTCCATGTTAATCACCAGAGGAGAAGAATAGATTATGTTCTCCATGGAGTTTAAAAAAAAAAGGATACTGATGTAGCATGCCAAGGTAAATGATTATCAAAGAGAGGATTGAAGCTAAAAACAACACAGAAAAACTTGAATGAACTCACTTTGCATTCCTTTTTCCCTGCACTGGAGTAGTTTGGGATAAGGATCAACACCTTCTTAGGCCATGGTGCTCTGTTAAAAAATGATTACTTCATTCTGGTTGAGAGCAAGTTGCTGCCCCCAGTCATAAAGTATTTCTGGTTGTTGCTGACAGCATAGGTTTTGATGGAGTGATAGATCAACAGACTGATTTATTGGGCATCCACAGTTATGAGTCTGCCTCCTGCAATGGATGTGCAATTCTGTTTGCTTTTTTAATAACCTTGACCCTTTCCTAACCTTAAACAGGTGTTCTAGTTGCCTAAGCTGAATGTTTTATCTTTAAGATTTCAATCCTGGATAAATTGACGACACTCATAGTTACCATGGTGACAGCAAGTGCAATTTAATAATATAGGTCCTTTCTGGAGGCAACAAACACTTGTTGAGCAGCTACTTTGTCATTAACGCTGGTGTATCTGTTTATAGTGCAGCCAAACAAACTCATACCGTTTAATAAAGATGTCAATCAGCTTTTTTCCATCAAGCCATTTAGCAACCACTATTTGATGTCATGATGCACATGGCCAGAAGGTAATTTGTCAATTTTTGACAGGGGGGACTGCCCCCCTTACCTTATTGAGTGGACATGTTTCCTCAAAAGATGCTCTGTCCTTTGTCTCATAGTGGCGTTTCACAATGCCGCTTTTATCGCCATGGTCTGGGAACAATTGATGTGACTGGATTTAAACTGACCAAAGGAGGAATGAACATGTAAGAGTCTGTCCATTCTTGATTAAAAGCTCCTCTTACCCTTTTTCTTTTTGTATTTTGAACACACGGTGTGAAATTACTTTTCTGTCTTATTTCTAAAACAGTTGTTTCTCATCTCATCCCTGTGTGTGTGTGTGTGTGTGTGTGTGTGTGCGTGTTCTCACTCACTTAAGTCATAAAGCTTTTCAGAATGCATAGATTTGATTGGCTAAAAAGCATCACATGAGATGATCACTAAACTAGTGCTACAAATGCTGCTATGATTAAAAAAGAAATGCTCCATCAGTTTATTAGTTATGCTATAGGTCTGGGTACAGATAGGATGACATCCAGGTCCAGACTGGGGAGATGACGACAGCTGGCAGGTTTACAAGGGGGATGCATTTTGGTCATTTTGCTAACAAGAAGGACGGTGTCCCTTCTCAAGTCACCTTCTGCACAAGTTTTCCACATAACAGCAGGACACAGTAAAATTAGTTCCTTTGCTGAGAAGACTGTCGCCTTGATCTCCTCATCTAACAGTTCACTGTGGCTGCTCCCTGTTGTTTCATTACCCCTTGCGATATTTAAAACTATGCCACTGACAAAAAAATCACTGTCAATGACAAAAACTATGTTTCCTGTGGCGTCTTTACCACAAAAGGTACCCCTCATTTTGACACTTAAATTCTGTTAATGTGAAGCACCAGCAGTTGGATATTCAGTTTGCATAATTTTATCTTTAATGAAGAGAAAGAACAGTAAACATTGAGGCTGATATCAATGAGTAATGCCGGATTACATGTATGATTCCTGTAAATCCTTTGTGTTTGTGAAGGTAATATGGATCAGGACTCCACCACTAACAATGAAAATGAGTTAATGACTCGATGTACAAAATGTAGTTCCTAAATAGTATCGACAAGAGGATTTAACTCCATGAAAATCTTTAGGGTTATGGCCTTAATGTTTTGTTTATTTGACCACATATATGACGACAGTCTTTCCCTACCAGTAACCATACAATAGTTGCCATGTGTAGATATTGTAGGAAGCAAGAGTTTTACAATTACATATCCTCATACGATGGTATGATATTCTTCAAATAAGTTCACACAGTTCTGAACACCAGTCTCCTTTGGAAAGTCCTGTGTCTTGTGACCCATCCACAACCCCAACCTGCCTCCTGCCTTCCCTCTTTACTCTCATCAGCGCGTTGGTCACATATTCTCAGCCTTCCAAAAACATGGGTTATAAACGAATTACAGGCTCATCATTATGTGGGATATGTACAAATTTTCTTGCGTTACTTTTCATAAAAGAACATACAGTGTGTGAGAACAGCCTGTTCAAAAAACTGACATAATCCAGAACTGACAAAGACATTTCTTGCCTGGTGATAGAGTTGGCTCAAGGAGGATTGTTCTGGGGAGAGGGACATCTTAGTTACTGTACCTAGACTGCTGCAGCTGCTACCACTTGGAGAAATGGATGGATGGATGGTTAAACTTTGACTCAGAATGTTTTTCTATGCAGTTGCAGAAGCCATGGAGATGACTAAGTATAGCTCTACAGATAACATCATTAGAGAGCTAAATGGATTGGCCACTTTTGTTAAGTTTAACTCTTTTACTTCAGGTCCAGACAGAGAACTCCCACAACTCTGCTGTAATAAGCTTAGGGATTGCATTTACATCTCAGATTCATTAGCAGGAACTCCAAATAGTTGACAAAGACGAAGAATTAGTTGATATAATGTCCAGCAAAAACCAACAAAAAAGAACAAACCATAACAGTAAACAGCGCAGTGCTGAAGGTTTAGGAAACACCAATTCAGATAATTGCTACAGTAAGTCACAGAACTTAGTGACACTGGCCTTTAAAAACTGATGCAGCAGGCACAAGTTTCTCTCAGCAATGAGTCTTTCATCGATTTCCACTGTGCACTCAGACTGTACGAGCTGGGTAAGTCAAAAGCTTGCCTACTCGTTACAGAGCAGGCTTCTGTGTACTCCCTGCACTGTGAGGTGCTATTGCTTAGAAGATTAAAAACCGGTTATTTATCATTCATAGTAATGCCAACTCGCTCTGTTCCATCATGAAACTTCCTCATAAAAGAAAAATGCCAAAATCCTTAACCTCTGTTCAATCACTGCAAGGAAAGGAATCCCATGTTTTTATGTTTTGAGCACGTTTTATGTTCCATTTCTTTTTGTTTTTTTGTTTTAAGATAGGAAATAGTCAGTGACATTTTGCATCAATGGTGAATAAAAATATAGCTAATATCAAACAGTGTCACAGATCCACTCCTTTTTTTCTGCATCTGAATTTGTGGAGCTCACGGAGTGCAAGTTAATTAACTGAGAAGGCAAGGCTGAGGAAATAATCTGAAAGGGAGAGGGTCCAGCTAATACACTGTTGTGACGATGAAAGCTGGCTTCTTTCAGAAAATACTAGGCCATCAATTGTATGTAGAGCCAAAATATAAAAACGAGGAGACTAAAGTGTCCTGGAAAATATTGTTTTTTATTTTCAAATGCTGGTAGGGTGTCCATTAAAATCCATGAAATAAAACCAGCCCACAGGAATTACTGAGACAGATAGAAAATTGATATGATTATCACAAACAAAATTATTGGAGCCCTTTCATTTCCATCACAGAAATACACAGCTCATAGAACAATTCTTCTACAAGAGACACTGAACAAATACAAGTTCTTAAAGACATCCAAACACTTGGGGACATGGGTTTACCTAAAGACATATTTTACAAAAGAACAACACAGTTGGCATATGCATTCCTTTAGATTGTAAAAGTTGTGTATACATTGGCCGGCACAAACATTGTTATATGACAGGTCAAAACTGCACAGACAGATAACACTTCTGTAACAAATAGACCTACAATTGTGTTTCGTATTTTCTCAGATGCATACAGTATGCAACATTAAAAAGAAGTCTCTGTCTAGAGTAGGTCAAGTATTAATTGCACGTAATTTGTCGTGTTTATTTTAACCTGCTTCAACTACTAGATGAGTGGGAATCTTCACACGAGGACAGGTACAGTAAGTTGTCAATCACAGAAAAGCATGTTAACTATATCTTTCAGACACTTTTCTGTTATTGTCTTCTGGCACTCGTTCATGTCCTTTTTTGGGAAAATCCACCCATCTGGGGAATTGGGCTTTAACACCTTGATCACTCAGGTCCCAACCCCATACGGAAACTAGCTTGGCAGAAATTGTAGCTGACTCTGATGCTGTGTCTCAAATCGGATGTACTTTCTATTTTGAGAGCATAAGTGCGTTCACAGATTTTGGCTAAATGCAGTGCACTGTAAATACCCGAATGGTGTGCTCATGATGGTCAAAAAGTTGAGTTAGCAATGTCAGACACTTCTCACCCTCAGTGGTCACCATGTTGCCTATGTAGCCAAAGGGGCAGGACCACAAAGACATTACAAATTTACACCAGAGCATTGCACAGATATAAGCTACTACCTGGCTTCGTAAATACTAATGTTAGGCTACTCACTAGCTAACAGCAGCACATTTTATCATCAAGTACTGACGTTGTGTTGTGGCGTAAGCTTTACGATCTTTGGGCATAAGTTATGTCTGGTGCTTATGCATGTTAAATTGTTGTCTTCACTGTAGGGGATGCTAGTAGACTAACAGTGTTCCCCACACTAATGATGTCCTGTACAGATGATCTTTTTTGCCAATAGCTGAATAAATACTTCCAGGCCACAAATATATGTGGGTTATCTTTAGTTCTCGCTCTTTCAATCCAAACCAAGCAAGAAAATTCCACACCATTTGTTTCTAGTTGCGCCCCCAGCGCTTGCCAACGGAGGGAGGGGAAGCGCTAGTCCTGACCACAGCTTGAGAGGGGAGATGATTAGAAAACATATAGTTCGACTTAATGTGGACTTCTCACAGGTTGTAGTCTATAATGATTATGTTGTCACAAGCTGTAATTATATTACCTTTTGTTGAATATATGCTTTACAATTGGGATTTTCAACATCAACGCTGGGTGATGACTGCTTGGCAGCATTCTCGGACTGCAGCTGCAAGTTTTTGTTCTTTGCTCAGCTTTGTTGAGACAGTTATACATGTACAAGTTTAGAAACCTGCAGCTGTAAGTCTGTCAAAACAGACGCAATTTGCACATCATCCTGTGAGCAATCATGTTAGGATTTCACAAATTTTATACATAACTGATTATGATTCATTTAAAATAAATAATCAGAAAACAATTCATGCGTTTGGAGATTTTTCGCAGCTGAAATCATGCTATATGTTATACTGTTGGTAGCCTGTACGGATCTCTGATCTTAGGAGTTAAAGGTGGAGATGTTACTTTTCCCAAAAAAAGTCATTGGTCAAAAAGACATCAGTCAAGTTGAGACCTTGCAGTGGATATGCCCTTGGAGACAGAGCACACAAATATGTCCGTTTGGCTCTTAATAACAGAGAAGTGCTAACGAACTTGCGTCAAAGAGCAAACAGTGTATGGAACACCATCAGTGTACGCCATTAGATCTGTGGTCAGATGCTCAATAAGTTATAGGCCGAGATACTTGTGAAATGCAGCAGCTATCATGAACTAAGTAGATCAGCTGCTGATAGCGTCAGCCAGTGTCAGCCACGGACATTCATAGATATAGAAGCATGCCATGAAAGCATGTTTATTTTTGATAAAAAATAAATAAATACAGAAGAGGTCAAATGAGCAAACAAGCAGGTAAAGCAAGTATAAAATCTGGCGCAGGACAATTGTTCATCAAATGTTGGCAATGATGGTCCACCTTGTTGCACTTTGCCAAGCAGAAGGTGACAAGCCGCCAAATCAGAATCAGAATCGGAATCAGACATACTTTATCGATCCCTGAAGGCTAACTGTGAAAAAATAAAATAAAATAGAATGCCATGAAGGCCGGCTTCAGTGCAATCAGCTAACCTCTGGAGTTAACCAAGTGGCCATGGATGCACTGCGCAAAGACGGTGTGTGTGAAAGAAAGTGGTAATTTTGTGGTGAAAAGGCAAACCAGAACTCTCTCTAGTGGCATGATGAAAGAGGGTACAACTCAATAATTTAACTAAGTAAAAAATCAAGAAGTACAAAGAAAGAAGAAAGCTGAAAGCTGGCAAAAAAAACCCAACTATCAGACGCAACTGCAACAGGCTGCATGCACGGTAGGCACATGCGCACTACTTGACACAGCACTAACCTCTCAAAATTTGTGCATTACGCAATTAAGTACATAGTGTACGCAGTGTAGGCAAGGCTACAACATGAAGTGTCCGATTTGAGAAACAGCATGAGCTTTGCAGTGACGAGGGCGGACAGAGAAAGGACTTGACACTCAGTTGTCCAACTCAGTGCACAGTGCTATGGTGTAGGAGTCCCAGAGAGTAGGCACTTGGACACAATCAACCTCTGACCAACAAAGGAACCCATGAATTTGTGTCCAGAACAAACAGTGTTGTGCTACAATCAATCCAATTGTAGTAATGGCATGTCAGTTTAGCTGTTAGTGGTTTGCGGCTGTGGTTCACAAATAACAGAAATAGTGATGTTCTGTTTGACACTTCTGAATGTTGACATTTAACATAAATACATTCATACATACAGGAAATTTGGACCCCAGAAATTGCTCTGAAAATGATCAGTACAAAGCTACATCAGACAGTCCTCTTTATATTAAAGTTCTTCATGATGACTTTTACCTGTGCTATAACTGACTCCTCCAAGATGTAATAAAACATTTAGCTCAAGTGAATTTCTGTCTGTAGTGTACTGGATGATACACCAGTGCACATTTGCAGTTCTACACAGGAGGTGGTACATTTTTCATTTGGTATGAATGGATTATTTAAAAAACAAAACAATAACAACAAGCTGACAGTTGCAATTTCTAACCTTCTTCCCAGGCTACTGCTATCGTATCAGGTTATCATGTAGGGCTTTGATATTGAATCAAAACACTGTGTAATGTAAAAGGGATCACAGAGAGGTATCTCTCAATTGCGAATTTATAGCCTCTTTTATAGCTTGTTAATTTGTTTTTTACGACCTGCACTGTGGGGCTGTAAGTATACTCCTCCTTGCTGCAAGTAGGCGAACATGCACAGGGGTCGTTCAAACACTTTTGCATGGCTTGTGAAATGTTTGTGGGTTTTTTTTTTTTTTCACCTCTTCCTCCTGACGGGAGATGAATCCACTCACTTGAAGTGCAGGTCCAAATGAAGGTTGCTGAGATTTTTGAGGTGTGTGTCAGCCCTGTGATTGATGTGTAGCCATGACACCTTCTCTGTGTAATTTCACAGACATTTGTGTGTATTTTTGAAGAAGCATGATTCCAGCTTAATTTTATGGTTCAGTCTAACTGTTGTGATTGACCCCCTTTACAGCGAGGAGCTGTTCTCTGCATGGATAAGCTGTTACACCCACTGTGCACTACTGTACCTAAACAATAAAGCAGGAAGTCGAGCGAGAAAAGCTGAATATTCAGCGTAACATTTTTCTCAGGAGATGGTGGAGACAATTAAACAGCTGGTGATTATTAGACTAACAACTTCCAGAACAGGATGATTTTGCTGCTGTTGTGTTAATAGGCAACTGTTATTAACTGTAACTGTAATTAATATGGTGATAATATGTAAAAAAAAATAAAAATAAAAATCTTAATGTCTTTGACGTCTGTAAAAATTATACTCTCTTATAATGGGAAAAAAAACTTTGGGCTGAATATATGATGATAGAAAGATACAAGGTTGGACGTAACAAAGTCAGTCGCCAGAAGACAATGTTGGCATTATACATTTCTCCAAATTACAGATATGTTACATTTGTATGTTATACTCATCATATCGACAATTATAAAATGATACAGTAAATGAGCTGACTTTGTCATCCAGAGGTAGAGGGAATCGGGGATGGCGCGTCACCTTGGTGCGATGTCTGCAGATCCCTGTTCAAGAACAGCAAACCACAAAACCAGTTGTTTTATCGACCCTTTGTTGTGTCTCCAGCATATTATTAGCACTCAAATGTGTGTATTTTTAAGCGATCCACTGCTGTGTTTCCAGCTGGGATTGTGTCACATAAAGCCCTTGTCTTTAAGCAAGACATCGCTGCATTTCCAGCCAGGATTGTGCCATCAAAAATGATTTTTATAAAGCAAAAACGCAATCTTTTCCATATCATATCCAAGTGGTTACACGTTAACCATAGCATTGTTGAAACATAAAGAACATATCCACTGCGTAATAATGTAGAAATGTAATATATCCGTGGTTTGCAGAAAAAACAATGCCAACATTTATTTGGGTCTTCTGGGCTGCATATATTACAGAATGCAGACCTTGCCTGCTTAAAATACATTTCACCTGGAGCCTTCAGTGCTGGAATATCACCTGGCAATTAACTATACATAATAATATTATTTTGTAACCTTGGCATGAGATGCTAAAATTAGGGATGTCCCGATCAAGTTTCCCCCCCACCCCCCAATCCCAATCCAAGTCATTTAATACTGAGTTTCTGCCGTTACAGAGTCCTAATCTGATACTCCTATTTTCCTAGATAAGACAGCTGCACAGTGCACACTGCAAGCACATTAAAGTTATTAAAACCAATCCAGTGTATATGCCTGACAATTAAATAATTTTGCAACACATAAAAAAAATCCCTGCATCAAAGCTGTTTCTTTTTATTAATTTATTTATTACAAAATAAGTGAGTAGTTATAAAATTACAAGCCCTCTCTTTTATCTTTTTGGCCTTCTTGCTGTCTCGAGGAAATGTCCTTTTAAGAGAGTATTCTGCAGTGTTGTTGCCTTGGTGCAGCCTTTGCCTTGTTTCTAGTGAGTGTTTATTTCCATCGTCTGTATGTCTTTAGCATGGATTAGGTTACATTAATGAATTACTCTTATTGGCTTTTTGCTCCTGGAGCTTTTGATACACTCCTCCACCCACGGTTAAACACCATGTGCATTTAACTAAAGATGCTCTCAGATTGAGCTGGAATAAAACCAGTGCACACAATTTGAGGAAAAAAACAAGAACAAACAGTCTCATACTGCATTTTTGGTGATGTTTATGGTGTGCCGTGTTTTGCCGCTGGCAGGGCTAAGCTCCTAAGGCCCTGACACACCAAGTCGACGGTCAGCTGTCAGTCAAAGTTGGACAATAGGTGAGCGCCGGCTGCCCTCGTCTGTGCGGTGTGCCCCACACCATTAGCTCTCCTTATCGTTTGCTGACCTTTTTTTGGACAATGGTACAGCAGAGCCCCTCGCCGAATAAAATCACACTGATTGGCAGTTCAGCTCAGCGACAGTGACAAATGGAAACAAAGAGCTAAAGTCGAGAGGGGGTGAGACCAAAATGAGCTTGTTATATGATATAGCATATTGTATAGGTGAGATTATTTTTCTTTAGCCACTGACTTCTTCTGACGTTTCATGATGGTTTGTGTTATTGTTCACTAGCACACGGTACATATGCTCTGTTCTTTCATCATCAGATTGTGTTGTTAATATGTTAACTGGCTACAGAAGACCATTGTCTGCGGGTATGGAGGGGTATGTCCTTTCATGCTGGCGCAGAACACGCGCGCTTGTAGGCCATCGGTATGGTGTGTTCATGTGCATTGGCTGAGACACCTTGACGAGAGGGGACGCAGCAGGTGGCTCTCGACGCCGCTGTTCTACGACTTCAGTTTGGTGTGTTTGGGCCTTAACACACACACGGGAGCTCAGCGGAGTGGAGGAGAAATAGACAGCAGGGGAGTTGGAGACGGCTGCAGTCCACGTGTCTCTGCATGAGAGCTTCTACACCAGTGAGACAGCTAGTGTAAAACAAAGGATTAGATTCTCTATGTAACTCAATATAGCCAGTCCTAAAAATTTACTTGACGGGTCCTGATACCAATCTTTGAGATTGGATCAGGACATCCCCAGCTAAAACGTTCTTTATTGGGATGTACTAAAAACACATCAGAACTACAAGTGTATGGCAATGTTTCCTTTTTTGAATACATTTTGTCTTTAGTGTGACACAATGCAGCAGTTTCTCAGAGTAATCTTTTTTCCTGGTTCAGCAGTTTCATGTTCAAGGTTTATTAGAGACAGGGCTGTTTTGCATGTGTCAAGCAAACTGAATATTTACACCTTGCCCTATTTTATATGTTAGCCAAAGTCTCATAAGATGGCCCTTACCTTGATGGTGTGACATGAAGAACATAAATCAATCAATACAAAGTAACTGGGTACACAGTCATCCTCATTCATCTCAGTCCAAATTCAATCACATTGTGGATCAACACCAGAGTGAGAACATTTATCTCCCCAGTCTGGATCCATCATCACTCATGGAAACGTGAGTTTTAGGAGTATTTTGTCTATTTTGTGCTATCGCTGTTGCCCTGTCCAGTTGTAGAGTCAGATTTACTCATATTTAATGAAGTTGGAATAAATGTATTGAAATTTTTTTTTTTTTTTTTAAAAAAGGTATCATTTCTGGGCCTGAAAAAGATCAAAAAGACGCATTTTAGTCACAGAAATACCTCAAACAATGTGCTCAGAAACACTGGTGTAAATGTGTTGCATGTCTTGTTTTTGTCATTTTGTACATAACCGCACATTTACTCACATATTTATGGACACGCACGCACACACACACCACATCCCTTGAGCTGCAAACGGCCCTGCTAGAGAACAGTGCTGATGGTGTCAAAGTCTTTGCTGATCTGAGAGCTGCTGGGCAGTGACTTGAGGTACTCCAGGTGCCTCCTGGCATCCTCCTGATTGTGTCTCACATAGTAGATGACGTACGCAATTACCATGGTGAACCATCCGAACATGGTGACGAACATGGCTACGTCGGTGGTCTTGTGATGAAAGTTGCAGAAGTTGATCCCTGAGTCCAGCACCTGGATTACCGGTTTGCCTGCGTATTCCTCCTGCACAGCTGTGTGGCAGATCACCTCGTTCACTGTCTCGGGGTCCAGACGCAGCTCCCTCAGGACCTCCTGCAGCGTGCACTCACAGTGCCACGGGTTGTTCGAGAGGCTGATTTTTGCTCGTAGACGTGCGAATGCCTCTTTGGGGACACTTTGGATACGGTTGTTCGATAGATCCAGGATGAGGAGGCTGTCGGAAACACCTTGAAATGCTCCGAGGTCCACAGTTTCAATGTCATTGTTAGACAGGTCCAGCTCCTGAAGGTAGTGCAGCTCTCTGAAGGCGTGGTTGGGGATGTGGGTGATGTGGTTGGATGCCAAAAGAAGAACAACAGTATCTCTTGGAAGATCTGATGGGATGTTTTCCAAGTTGCGAGACATACATTGTACCACGGTCATGCCACTCTTCTCTATACAGTGACAACTTGTGGGACAAGCCATCGCTGGTGCACTTGTGACAAATATTCCAAGGAGCAAGCCCCATAAGAGGGCAAAGCCATCAAAGACAGGAAATTTCCTGGGCATATCAGGCCCCGCTAAGTCCTGCATATTCAGCAGCGACTTCCCACAAGCCCTGTCAGGCAAAAGCAATCATGGTTTCACCTGTTTCTTGGCATTAAATGGTGATGATGGCAGCTTCATTAGCTTTCAAAATTATCAACTTATTCACACCAACATGAGGGCCTCTCTGGAGATAATTCTTCAAAATGGATGTGATAGAGCCTCTGATAATCTTTTGAAATAGATTTCAAAAGAGCCCATCCAAAATTGTTGCTGCTCACTGAGCATATTCCAGCAGGGACCTGTAATCTCAGGTTTACTGTGGCAATGCTGAAAGCTTCAGAGAGTTGGGAGCTTGGCAGGTGAGGCTGGAATCAACACGTCATGTTGTGCACTGAAAGAACAAAAAAAAAAATATAGTTATTATATAGTATAATTATTCTTGAACATAAGAAAACAAAGCACTTGGTGCACAGTGCAGCTGAAGATGGCAATGACTGTTGTCAGGTTACATATGAAGAATCATCCAGACAGCGACTCCTGCTAAGATAAGTCATTTTCTAAGTGGCAATGGCAAATGCCTTTGTCTTCCCAAATTGAGCTGAGTAAATGGTATTCCCACAATGTTTACAAAATGTATAATGTGATTAGTGAGAAAAATCCATTTCACTTCAGCAAATCTCATAAACCAGGAGGCACAGTCATGGGTCAATGCCAGCATTTTCTCATTCAATTAGCCAAACGTCATTTTGTTCTGCATTGTCTGCTATAAACCTTACATGAAATTATCCTCTGATGCTGGAACACTTTATCAATATTAATTACATTGTTTCATAGCAGGACAAAGACGAAAAAACCCAACAATAAAAGAGTTCTTCTCCCTTTGACTCCAACAATGAGGATTTTTATTTATTTATTTATTTTTGCAGGGCTCCCTCTTTGCAGGCACTGCTGTCTCTCATGATAAGAATAGCCATGGGGTTTAAAATGACTCCATCTGTCCTACAGGAGGATCATCACTTCAGGACTGCGCACCCTCTGCTGGGCTAAACTGATCTCACAATGAACCCCTCACTGTGTTCGAGGTCATCCGCCCCATGGAGCCGGTGTCTTCTTCTCTTTTTTGTTCTTTTCTTTTTCCGTTTGTCTTTGGCAAAGGCCTGAGAGCTTGAGGCCACACACACACGCGCTCCCTCTCTCTCTTTCACACACACACACACACACACACACACACACACACACACACACATGCAAAAGTCTCAAATAAGCGCTGCACGTTCTCATCAGTCTGAGCCCAGCAGGTGTGGACAAGATGTGGACACACACAAGGACGCCTGCAACACCCTGCACGTATGTTATGACACCACTACGTACATCATTAAGTAAAATAGCACGTGAGGTTTTACTCGTGCATGTGTGCTATAGCTTGTCCGATCTGTCCTCTATGATTTATTTCTTGGAGAGAAATAAGATGGCAAATTGGGTATCAAATGGGCAACAGATGTTTCCTTCAGGTTTGCAGGGAAGAATCTGTTTTAAAAAACTGCACCAAGAGAGTAAACATTTATGCAAGCTCAACACGAATATTAGTCGGACCTGTGAAGGCAGGAATACTTTAGGCAGCGATTTAAGTTTAATCAAGCTGATGATGCCTACATGGAGAGTAAGCTGTCTTATGGCGTTTTGTAATATTGCGGATTTTAATCACATTAACATGAGGCTCTGTGGTTAAAATATTACATCGGCAAAAAAGAGCAAATGACTTAATTAACAAGAACAGTATTTATAGAGGTACTTACCGGGAGAGAGTTTCATCCTTGGACGCATCAATAGCTACTTGTAATGCAGCCTCTGTGGCTAGAAAAGGTTTGTTGGAGAGAAATGGAGTGGAATGGAGAAATGGAGTTTGCTCATGTCACACGTGCATCACCGTTAGACCCCTGGAAATAAATATTAAAACAACATTCTAAAAAACAAACAAAAAAGTGCAGTCAGCTACCTCAACGCGATCACATGTCCGCGAGGGAATAACGGTAAAGTTCCAAAGCAGCACGCGGGGAAGTTATTAAATCTCCGAGTGAGCTGATTCATATCTCCGAACGTGGCTCTTTGTTATGTCTTCTCATAAAACACAAAAGTCACACTTGTTGATGATGATGGTGGTGGTGAAGGTGCTCACAGGCGAAGTCTCCAGGAGCCGCACCGGTCCGACTTATCACGCGCCACTCT
The DNA here is from genome assembly GCF_041903045.1 of Epinephelus lanceolatus. NCBI lineage: Eukaryota > Metazoa > Chordata > Actinopteri > Perciformes > Serranidae > Epinephelus > Epinephelus lanceolatus. The sequence continues at coordinate 10,242,780 of NC_135747.1, forward strand.
CTCCGCAACTCGCGCGCACGGCGCCAGAAGGAGTCCCGGCAGCGCGTGGTTTGGACTGCTGTTCTGCTGGCAGCTCTCCTCGTCCTCCAGCTCCCCCCGCCTGTCCGACTGTCTGTCTGTCTGTATGTATGTTTGTCATCCTCCCTGGCTGCCCTGCCTGCGCCTCCCCTCTGCTCTGAACCCGTCTCCCTCTCCTCTAAGACAATTAACCAAGCAAACAAACAAACAAACAAATTACACATCAGGATATTGTTCCTGCATGCGCAACAGGAGGAAAACATTTATCATGGCAAGTATTTTAGTAATAACTCTTAAAATGACTTTTTGTGTCTTAAATCAATTCAAAACAACCTGACCCCTGGACCATTATTAGTTTTCAGTTTACAGAAATGTTCCATCATTTGAGTCCTGCAGCATGAAATGCAGTGACAACATGTTAATTAAAGAGTGAAAGACAGGTTTTCTGAAATCAATTCTCTTGTTTAACAGCCCACTGCAAGACCTGCCTGTGTCACATTACACTGTGATGTATTGATTATTTTAATCACCTCAAGTGCTGAATCAAACAGACCAGATGTTAGGGATTTAGGCTGCACAGCAGTGGATCAAGATGTCATCTTTGAGGTGTACTGTATTTTAGTGGTAATTGCCCTATCCACAGGCTTATTCCACACACAAAGTGCATAGAAAGTAGACTATATGCCTTTTGACTTAATGCTACCGCTTTCTATGAATCAATCAAGCACCATGCATGTATGCATTATCTCACAGTAAATGCGAACCATTTTTCTAACCAAGCTATTAGGGGTGTTTTATTAAAGAGGTTGTTATGCAACATTTTTAACATGTACAGGAGGAGTGTAAACCACAATGAATACAATTTGCATCTATATGGTAAATAAGGTCAGATCCCATGTGACCTCGACAAATTGATGGTACATGACTGAACATGCAGTAGGGCATTTAGCATTGTTGTGTTTTGTTTCATGTCATCAGTGAGATTCAAAAAATAAAAAAAAAAGCTATTTCAATCCATGCTGAGGAAACTTAAATAGCTGTTTTCAATGATCTGTGTTAAGTGCACTGAGCATTAATCTCACAGTATCTCGTGAAGCATACCGTGGTTAGAATTTAGTGCAGGTTATAAAACACAATGTCATGTCAGTCTTAGATAACCTTGAGAATAACAACAAAAAAAGAAAATCTTGCACATATGGGTTTAGAGGAGTGAGTTTTACCGACGGCTTCAGTTCCATTTGTTCCTCCCCGTGTGATTCAAATGTAGGTCGGCGGGTCCCAGTGTTCCAGGTGTCATTTGAGCTACGGAGGAGTGGAGGTTTATCATGGGGCCAGTCCTGCTGCCACAGTCTCAAACCCACCGTGAGCCAGCTGGAATAATGAATTGAGAATGATGGGGCTGTTAGTCACGTAATATATTCACTACGAAAATCTTCCACCCCCTTCATACCTTCCATTAAAATGCTTTCTGGGAGATCCGATTGCAGTTGGATAGTGTTTGACCACATGTAAGCACAGGTGCTAATGGTCCAAATAGCTCTGAGGGCAGTTTGTGATACAGTCAGTCAAACCCCCTCCAGAGGTGGTCAGGGACGCATTGTGACCACATTAATCACAAGTGTAAATGCAATTACATTATCAATCCAAATACAACAGATACAAGGGAGAAATTTTGTAAATGAGTGAGCCACTTCGAAGTCGTCGGAATTCGGCGCTTGGGCAGTGACTTGTAGCATCAGAAACCAACAAAAAAAGGTGTCCTTTAACATCAGCATGGTACGCAGCCTGTTGCCTTTATAGGTTAACGGCGCCTGGCAGCATCAGAGGGAAACTCGGTGGGACAAGGACGAAAGTTAAGGGGGAAAGGGGGGAGGGGTGGTGGACGGGTCCAACAAACACCGACTTCTACCCGAAAGAGCGGTATTCGCGTCCTGTAAGATTCTAAAGCTAAACCCTGTTCTTATTTCCTAAACCTAACCACTTCCTTTTGTTGCCTAAACCCAACCATGTTTGTTTGTTGTTGAAGGAAAAAAAACTCAATTTGTGGTGTTGTACTGGCGTAGTGCATTTATTTTGAAACAGACTGTATGTAAACGTAAAATTTCCTGTGAAAACTAAAGTGTATCTTGAAAGAAGAAAACTTAACCGTGTGTTCCAGAATGTCAACAACTAACGCACCAAGGGCACCTTGCACATCGTATGTGGACGTTAAAAGTCCATAACCAAAATGTCAATATGTGACGAGGCTGAACCGAGAACGTGTTGGTGAGGAAGTAGTCTCTATATACAGACTCTACATTCAGTGAATGTAGAGTCTGTAGGCAAACCCTGGAGATCTTGCCTCCGGAAGAAGAGCGAAAGAGCCCTGGTTTCCAGTTGTAGGCTGTTTGTAGTCCGTGTGATACTGACCAATCACGTTTGAGCCAGCTGCAGTTGTTGCCAGGTTAAACACTCCGTGCGGTGAACTAACGAGGTGGAACATAATTGGCGTCACTGCAAACTCTGAATCCATCGCAATGGTTCAGCATATTTACTTATATATAAACGGAAGTCGGAAACAGAAATTCGCCTCCTCCGCCCAAATCAAACCGGAATGCCAAAAAATCGGGGGTCTGCCCCCAGAGGCTGTATCGCCGTCTGCCGGAAGTCAGATGCCGAATACAGCCGATGGGTTCCGAGCATGGTGAGGAAGCAACCATTAGTCAGTTAGCGAGCTAAGTTACTAGCATGAAAGCAGCAAGCGAGGCACTCGACACTGGAGTCAAGACCCAAGTGTCTGCTTTCACTTTGGTTTGATGAAAGCAAAGACAATCAGTTGCTACAGTTGTCAAGATGCCATCTAAACATGCTGACATTGCACTCCTGATCTCTGACAAACATTAAAGCCTAACAAGAGGAAACAACCTTTTTTGTAATTATCTCTTTATCTCGAGATAACAAAGCATGCTTTTTAGAGATAACGAATAAAACCTTATATTTTGTCTTGATAAAGGGTTGATTATCTCACCATCACAAGGTAACAAAGCTTATTTTCTCAAGATCACAAAATAATTGACTTGTGATCTCAAGATAACAGTGTTAAAAAAGGAATTGGTAGCATGGTCGTTCTCGACTTCCATAGAAAACAGTTCAATTTCTACACATCCAGAAGATAAAGCACAACATTTGGATTTATTTGGAGCACCACCCCAGGCCAAATTGCCAATCTAAATCCTTTATTAATTTTTCTTTCTCCTGATAATGAGTTTATGATCTCATTATCAAATGCTAACACAGCTCATTCAAAATAATTAACTTGTGATCACAAAATAATAAAAAAAAAGTTTGTTGCTAACACACTTATTGTACAGATAAAATAATTATACAAATTTTCAATGTTGCATTTTCAGGATGCTGCGCTGCCCCCAAGTGGCCAAAAACAAATTTGATGTAGGGTTCACAAACCAATTATATGACTGAGATCAAAGGCGTCATTATTGTAATAAATAAGAAATTATTAGCTAAGCCACACCCCCTTAATAGTGTTCAGCATCCATTGAGTCAAAAAGAGTAATTAAATGAGAAAATCTTTTTATATACATGTATATAGTATGTTATGTATAGATATATATAATTGTTTTGTTTTTTTTTGATGATGATGATGTCAGTAGGCTCTCAGAAATATATGTACAGTATGTGTAACTTCTTTTTGAGGCTAAGAAGTAAACCTCTAATTCCACAGTGGCCGCACCACTGTGTGCATCAGCTTTCACTATTAGTTGTTCCCTGTATGATTCCACGATAAATAAGCAGGCAAGATTTTGGGTCAGGTATCAGCACCTCCACAATTTATTGTTTTCATCTGGGAAATTCTATTATCTCAGCAGGCAGGTGAGCGGAAAAATGCAGCTTTTCAGCAGCACCATAAAACACAGCCGGACCTTCACACGCCAATCCAATATCAAGGTGTCACAGCGGTTATCATGGAAGTCCACTGCAGAATCAATTCTTTGCAAACTGAAACGAACCTGCAACACAAAGATGTGGGTCGTGATTAAGTTATGAAATATGATAATAATATAATCCCTTTCGATTTCTGGGGTGTTTTTCTAAGTATTTGCAAGGTTTCAGACCAGACATAGGATGACCTAATCAATTAAAGAGGTCAGCCTAGCAGAAATAAGTGAGTGCGCTGTCAATAGTGTGGCTGAAAGAAGGTGCTCTCTTTTCCCCATTGTTTGTATTTTATAGTGGCAGCAATGTTGCTAGAGTGAGAATGTAAGTGTTTTGATGAGGGGTCCATGTCATTGGTCCGACAGCCCATTGGTTCGACATCCAATTAGTCCGACTGTCCGCGGTGCTGTACAGCTCGCGGCAGGCGTATGGTGCGCCGCGACCGGCTCTGGGTCAGCTGGGAAAGGCTTGAGGCGGAGCAGGCTCACAGCTTATGTGTTTGCCACTTTCTTTTTCATTTTAACCCACACCATAATCTTTTCCTAACCCTAACCAAGTGTGTTTTTTGCCTAAACCTAACCAGACCTTAACCACAGGGCGTCATGATGATTTCAGAACGGACTTCGGAACAATGGGTTTAATATGGTCGGAACAATGGGATGTCGAACCAATGGGATGTCGAACCAATGGGATGTCGGACCAATGGGCAGTTCCCTTTGATAAGAGGGTGTAAATTTTCAAATTTACCAATCTGCTTTATACAGCAGAGGTAAGCGCTGATTGTCATGCAGTGAGAAAAATTAATTTCCCTCCTCGTATAATGAAGTTTCCCATTATTAATGTTATGCTTTACACACAGTTTATGGAAAGAAAGAAATGCATAATCTCTGGTCTGTCCTCTCTAGACACTCATTTATTATTAATTAAACCAGTTATGCGGCATAACCATAACTATATACACAGGCAACCCAATCACTCAACACATTCTCACTCTGACCTCGTCACATATTGGCATTTTGGTCATGGATGTCCAGATACGGGTGCTTTGGTTGTTGACGTTCTGGGACACAAGTTCTCTTCTTTTAAGATACACCTCAGTTTTCACAGGAAATTTAACGTTTGCATACAGTCTCTTTCAAATGAAATGCACAATTTTGGTTCAACAATGCCAATTGACATTTTTTTTCCTTCAACAACAAACACACATGGTTTGGTTTGGGCAACAAAAGGAAGTGGTTAGGTTTGGGAAAAAAGAACATGGTTTGGCTTAATGAATCTTACAGGGGGTGAACTCCGCTCTCTCGGGTAGAAATCGGTATTTGTTGGACCCGCCCGCCTCACTTGGACTTTCACCGCCTTAACTTTCATCCTTGTCCTGCTACGTTTCCCCCTGACGCCGCCGGGTACCATTAAACTACAATGGCAACCAGGCGAAGATCATGCCGTCCCTGCCCAAGCATGATTTATCCTAACATAGGAACTTTGCAAAAGCCCATATCCATTTCAGGCTAAAATAACAACTTTCTGTTAGGCCCCACCCATGACCATTTGAAGCCCCACCCACTTCTGGTTTAAACCCTTCCCATTCCCAGTACAGATGTGGATCATTTAGTTGGTTGAACAGTTGGAACACAATGGCTTTCTTGCTCATCCTTACCAGTTAGGTGGCTCATTGGAAACACAGTGACATGTCAGCAAAACAAGCCAGGTTTGGTGCTGAAAAGCTGCTGGGAAAAAACACTATGCACTGTTAAAAACACCCAAGTTCAGTGCAACAAACACCACAAACACCGGGGGAAATGCTGCAAGGGATTGCCAAAAAACAACTGGTGTTGTTGTCTGTTGTTTTTGAACAGATGTTTGCAGCCTGGCAGGCGTCTCACCTAGGTGACTCACTGTCCACCCCTCCCTCCACATTATGATGACAATGTCAGCTTATATATTATATCACTTAAGGAATGTTGATTTGATATACATGCAAATGTAGCATATTTGTGGTTTGCAGAAACGTACAATGAGAATAATGGGTGTAGGTTTTGTTCCAACACTGGGTGGGGGGTTTGGGGGTCCTCCTCATGAACATTTTGCACATAAAAATACTAAATTTTCTCCATTGTGGTTAATTTTTACGCTCAAAGTTGCACCTTTTCTATATCAATTTATAGTGTAGATGTGTTTAAATGTGGGACAAATTACACCTATGATGAAAACATTTTCTTCTGGCAACTGGGCTGATATAGAGAGTTATAATACCAAAACCTATCAGGCACTGGGTCAAGACATAAAGATTTTCCAGCATTAGGGAATACTGAAAGCACTTGAGGTGCTGCCTAGACTAAAAACAATGCCCAGACAGAGACTGGTGGCAATTTAAACTGAAAGTCAACATGCTGGGAAGCAGGGTAGCTCCAGGCAGGAAGAGCAATTCAGAGTGCCAATCTGGCTAAATCACTTACATCCAGAGTTTACTGGCTCTGACTGGCACAAAGCATTATTTTTTGTCTGTTTCCTCCTTTATATACTCCACACGGACGCTAATCATCACCAATCCATCATTCACTTAGGCCCAACAAAGGAAGCCTCCAGCAGATATAAATATGCTAAATTAGAACAAATAAGCCCAAAGATGTTTAAGTTGAATACAAAAGCATTGCTCGCAGACAACACAAGCAGCTGGAGGAGGGATTTTATCTTAAGATATATCTGCTGAGTTTGATGATTCCCACACAATGGGAGACAGACATTCACACACAAATGTCCGCCTTTGTCTGACTAGATAAAAGGTCATAATAGGGATCAGTGGTGTTTTCGTTCTGCCAAAACACACACACCTACAAAGTCATAAAATGGGAGGACTGTGACAGTCAGATAAAAGAGAGCCAAGGTCGAGGAATTTGGAACGCAGCTGTTCCGGGAGCAGCAGAATATACCACGCATATGTTGGCAGAGAGATGCAGCAGGTTTTCCACGTCAGCGACTTGTGCTAACACTTCCTCAATCAATTCAAGGGACCAGGCAGAGAAACTCCAGGATTGGAGGAGGTGCGAGTATGTGGCTATTCATCTAGATGAACAACAGCACTACGTTTACGTCCGTATCAATTTATTGTGATTAATGTAGCCACAGCAGAATTTCCCCTATGTCAGGATTTTTTTTTTCCCCCTGCAAAAACATGTTTTGTTCTGAATGCTTTTTGAGGCTATGAAGCTGGGCGGTGGATACTGTAAATAGGATGGCATTATTCTACATTTGTCTGATGATTAACACCCTGGTGAAGTGTTTCTAATGGTCACCATCTATTTATATTATGCACACTTTACCACAAATTTGGCTCGTCCCTGCCTGTAATTGCCCCTCCGACAACTAATAAGAGTTTCAAACACAAAACACATTCATCCAACTCCCCCAAAAGTGAGGAGATGGCCCGCTGATGTATGACCAGTTGATTATGACACTGAAGATAAAGGACTGAGGTGTGTGTGTGTGTGTGTGTGAGTGTGTGTGTGTGTGTGTGTGTGTGTGTGTGCTAGCATGGCAGAATTTACTCAGCAGGCAAAAACCACAAGTCCCGTTGTCACCAGGAGGCCTTTCCCCTCATCTCCCTGTTCACCTGCCCCTTAATGAATCTCCAAATGCCTTAGAGGAGACAAATTGCCCGTGTCCGCTTCATTCAGTCAATTCAACCTCTTGTCACCTACTTACTTATCCAAGTGTATCACTTTGGATTTCCTTCGACAAAGTAAATTCATCTACCTTGAAGGGGGTCAAGATACTGATGAGTCGAGCCTTTAGTTTGGAACGATTCATCACAATTACGTAGTGACTGTAGCAGTGTCCAAGGGAGCAGAGCATTAGCAGCTAATGGCATCCACAGGCGGGGAGGTGGGCTGTAACTGTCTGATTAGCTGCTGCAATACATCTGGAGTCGCTTGTTTGTGACAGGGTGACATGTAATAAAACACAGATTGTACTGATGCGTGGCACATGGTAAATCGGCAGAACATGATTTATCGTCTGACACTGTATCGGGTTAATCTTAGTTATTAATGACTGTGTGCGTATTTATTGATTACCCAATCATCTTATATTGTACATACATTAACTTTTCTCACATTTTGTTATGTTGCAGCCTTATGACTTTTGTTAATGTTTAACTCATCAATCCATAATGATAAACTAAAAAAAACAGGATTGTAGAAGTTTCTGCAAATGTAATACCCACCTTTTTCTTGAGGGCGATGGAGGAGAAATGATTTTCTGTTTAGATAACATTAGTCGCAGTAAGCGAGTTAGTCACTTTGACTGTCTACGCTTTAACCTCAGGGGTTAAATCTTGGTGTTTAACTGCCAATGGTGATTCTTCTCGAACGTAATACACCTTAAATTTAGCAAATACAGATTTTTTTTTTTTTCCCCCTCACATATATTTAAATAATGTTACATTAGCATTTTCTAACATGTCCTTGTGAAGCTCTGGAATCTGTTGCGTTGTCTGTGTCTGTAACATTACTCAACAAGGTTGTCTCTCACATTATTAACCACTAGACTAAGCTAAATTTGTGTCTTCAAGACACGCACCCAGAACAAAAAGGAGTTGTTCCTCAACCAGCGATACAGTTTCCATCATTTACATACAGAGAGGAATAGGTTGCCATACTGTATAATACCAGATCATCCTGTGTAAAGAAATAAAAATACTCTGTCCCTTACTCAATCAATACTGGATGTGATTTAATCTGTTTTTTGCACACCCTACTCTAATGTATACACTACATTTTCACATCGTTGGAATGATATCAGAAACAAAACCAGAGGGGTTTTGAGAGCGGAGAAGTGTTAAACCAGAATTTGCAGAAGAGACTGACACCTAGAATAACAGGTCTTTCACTCAACGTCAGTACATGATGTCCCCGTCTGTCTATGTCTGACTGCATTCTCAACCAGCATTACAAAAATGCCTATTATAAAATAAACTTAGCTGCATACCTTGAACTGTATATAGTCATCTAGGCTGTTTTGTTTTACTTTTTTCATAACTCATAAATTTTTTTAAAAAAAGTTACACATTTTTCTACTACTTTATGGTACTTTAATGGTATTGCTGAGGTCTGCTGCTAAATTTGGTGTTGTGTTTGACTCAGTAGTACTCTGATTTAATAAAACAGCAGTTATAAAATTGTGTAAACTGCATCATTAAGGCAGACGAGCTTTGAAACATCATGTAATTCACTGTATATGGAGCTAAATTAATATGGACTAATGTTAATGTTCGCCAAATGTGCTAGCTTCTGTTTATGAGTTGTAAGCAATCAGTCACCTTCATAAAGGAGTAGATGATAACCTTAGGCTAGCTCAGGCTCTGTTACATTTAACTGCATGTTATCATAGCAAGGGAAGCCAGTTGCTAACAATTGCTTGGTTAAAAAGGAAAACAACCACTGCTTTGGGACAGTTGTCAGAGATGGCAGAGGTATGATCATGCTACCTTGTTTCAAGTGTAACAGGTGTGGTATTATACGTTTTATTTTTCCAATTGCTTTAGGAGAGAGGATTAGTATACCATTAGGTACTGTTCCCATTAGAAAACGCCAGTTCTGGTTCAGTACTGGAAGTCGCACCCATAATTCATGCAAGGCATCATGGGGGCTGGGAATATGGTGGATAAAGAAATGAAATAAAATATCACATTGAGAGTTTGCTGCGACAGTTAAGCTCAGGTGCTTCACATTTCTCTTGAACAGCTTTATGATGTTTTTACACCTTGATTGGAGTCCACCTGTGGTAAATTTTAGTAATCGAACATGATTTGGAAAAGCACACGCCCATCTTAATAAGGTCTCACAGCTGACAATGCATATTCAGTGTAATAACCGAGCCATGAGGTGGAAGGAACTGCCTGCAGAGCTCAGAGACAGGATTGTGCAGAGGTACAGATTTGGGGAGGGCTACAAAAAAACTGCTGCAATTAAAGTTCCCACGAGCAGAGTGGAGAAGTTTTGAAACAACCAGGACTCTTCCAAGAGCTGTCCCAAACTCTTTTTTAAAAGATTATTTAATTTTATTGCCCTTATTATTTGATAGTGCAGCTGGAGAGAGACAGAAAAGTGGGGGGAGAGAAAGAGGATGAGATGCGGCAATGGGCCAAGGGTCAGAATCAAACCCAGGCTGCTGCCAGGGTCTCAGCCTACATGGAAGACATGCTCTACCGGGTGAGCTAGAAGTCGCCCCCACCCAGCCAAACGCGGGGGGAGGGCCTTGGTAAGCAGGGTGTTCTCACTCCCAGCTTGTCAAATATGGAGGCTTGGTCAGTGGCCCTATGATTTAAACTTTGATGCTCCACTTACCTCTCTAGTAAAAAGTATGACAGTCTACATGGCTGTAGAAATCATGACTAAAGCAAAGGAGGAAGTCAGGCTGGATGGACGGGTCAAACAAACACAGGACTTTCACGCAAGGGACCAGGACTTGTGTCCCATATGAAACCACACATCCCGTGTGTAAGGTACTTAACAAACATCACATATGTAATGCAATGTACATACCTTAACTTGATATAACAAATGTACTTATTTTAACCCAAACCCTGATCTTTTCTTAAACCTAACCATGTTGGTGCCTAAACCTAACTGTATGTTTATATGGCAATGACACTACATGCATGTAATGAGCAGAAATCAATGTCCAAAACTGATACTAAAGATGACAGTGGTGCGCTTGAAGCATAGTGCCACTGACCAAGCTGCTGTATTTGACAAGTTGGAAGTAAGAATGTGGTGCGGTAAGTGAGGTGACCAAGAACCCAGTGGTAACTCTGGCTTAACTCTAGAGCTCTTGTATGGATATGGGAGAGATTTCCAAAAGGACAGCCATGTCTGCAACACTCTGACACTGATCTGGGCTTTATGGAGAGACGGAAGCTTCTGCAAATCGAAGACCCATGAAAGTCTGCTTGGAGTTGTTAAAAAAAAGCACATAAAGGACTCTCAGGCTTTGAGACATAAGATTCTCTGGTCTGATGAAACCAATAGTGAACTATCTGGCCTCAGTTCTAAGGATTGTAACCGGAGGAAAGGAGGCACTGCTAGTTGTCTATGCAATACCATCCCAAGAGTAAAGCATGGTGGTGGCAGCATCAGGGTGTGAAGGTGTTTTTCAGCAGCAGGGACCATGGGTCTGGTTAGGGTAAGGGGAAAACTGAGAAGCAAAGATCCTTCATAAAAACCTGGTCCATAATACTTAGGACATCAAACTGGGCCAAAGCTTTACCTTTCAACAAGACAATGACCCGGAGCCCAGCCAAGACAGTCAGACAGGTTTTGTTTGCTGTTTACACTGGTGACCATAAAAAAAACCTAATACACCTCCAATGTAAGTCATGGAAGACAAAATCTAGATTCCCTCTTACGAGTAAAAAATACATCCAAAGGTTTATGTGAAGTCAATATGAGGCTTTAACAGTGTGAGTGGGACAAATCATGTAGTTATCTCCCAATGTGTTTCCTCAATGTGTTTCTTTGCTAAGCTGCAGTCGACTGATAGCAACACAAAGAGGAAATCATGCACTATAAAGACATCCATTCAGACTTTCATTTTTGATGATACCCACTCGATTTGTCTAACTCAAACTGTTGCAGCTTCACATTAGCTTCAGATAAGTGTCGGAAAATGTTCACACAGAACGAGGACAGTAGAGTTTCTCCCCCATCACTTAGACTGGAGTCACATTAGAAAGGGATTTGTTAATTGCCAGTATGAACAGAGAATAGATAAGTGCATAAGAATAGTGTTCATATGGGCAGCTGACGATTGTTTTAAGATAGACTTGAAAAAGTGTGAACCTGTCAGATCAATGCACAGAAGGCCCATCGTAGTCATTGGTTGCATGAGCCATAAGCTGAAGACCTCCCATGTATAAAGAATCATCAGGTTGAGTTGCTTAAATGAAGAAGATGCAAGCCACTCTTTACTTCATATTTTAGCAAGCACAAGAGTAACGTTATCATGACAGCTGTGACAATTATAGGCCATTGTTTCCATACCTGTCCATATCTAGTAATCCATAGTGTGTAGTGTGTCTCTGTATTGCAAGATGTAGGCTATCAACATAATATAACTTAAACAGTTGGACAGCCAAGCAGTGAGAAAACATAAAAAGTGTTGTCCAGTCAGTCTTTTCAGCACACTGTTTATGGCCTGGCTTGGGAATAATTTTCTGCACCTTTGTGGACACCTCCTTGAGGCAAACTCCACCAGGAAAACAATTTAATTTAATGGCTGAAAAAAGACACATTTAAATGATGTGGCTTGTGCTATTTTCTCTTTAATATTACCAGTGATTGCCCCAGAGAGATGAAGTATTGTACTGATATGACCTGATGTAACATTTGTCTCCATTTACACTCTTTACAGTATCTTCTATCTAAATTAAACTTTTTCAGAGATTAAGCTGACATGGGAATGCAAAGACTGCCACTGCTCCTGCAGGTGTCGCAGCAGATGGCAGCTTAAGAAGATCTCCAGCGAACCATCAGCCTATGTTCAGGAATTACAGAACACACTTTGAAACTTTTTTTTTTTTCAACAAAAAGAAAAAAAAAGGTATTTTTCCATTAATAGGTTTGTCAACTTTCTTTCTGCATCTGTCATGTTGACAAATTGCAATTTTGATAATCTTCAGGGACTCTGATTGTGATTTTGATCAGAGAGATATTTCTATTCATTGTGTAGGAAAGTTATTGTTGCATATGCCAAATAAACGATATTGTCAGACAGTTTCAACAAAGATAGACAGAAAGGAAAACAAGGCTGAGTAACAGAAGCTTGGCTGACGTAGGCACCAAGATGCCCAGTCACTCCCCGAAATTAGAGCATCATTTGTGTTGCCAATCAAAATGACTCCCACATGGATGTCAAGGTTATTTCAGTGTCTTTTAACACAGAATAGCAAGACTGCACATCATTTGTGTTGGATAAAGTGCCACACTGAAACTGAGCTCTGTGGATGAGCACCACTTGTAAGGTGTCACTCACAAGTGATACACAGCAGAATAGGGTACGGAATACTATATTAACCTGCCTTTCATATCATACAAACTATAAAGTTATATATGTATTTCATTATTGAAAAATGGTGGAGGCTCAACATCATCATTTGGTAGATACACAGCCAAAAAAAAGTCTGTAAACAGACTTAGGATGCCCCAAAGCCCCATATAAGACCATGAATGATTCATAAGTAATTGCATTCACAGTTTTAAGAATCATAAAACCCAATTTTTTGTAAGAGCTAATCTAAACCCAAGGGTGGATTCATTTCCTACCCAGCATGCCTTGCAATTTGCTCTGAGACTACTGAGGAGACCTGCGTCTTTATTTATGGGACAGAAGGCAAATGGCAGAGCAAAAAAAAAAGTGATGTGATGAAATAAACTCAATCTTAATGAGAGACATCGTGTCACAGTTTGAACCTGAAATCTTCTGAATATCGACCACTTAATGCATCCATTCTCATGATGCACTTTAGACATCTTGGTGTGTTAAATCTGTTAAATTGTACTTTGCATGAGTTGTTGTATTGACATCAGTAAAAATGCTGCCACCAGAAACACCGGTTAAAGGCCTTTAAGCAAAGCTAGGTGGGGATCTTGATGTCAGTGTGTGTTTTTCATTATAAATAACTTGAAAGATGCCCTCAAATGTCAGTGGAAATTGATGGTCATGTTCGAATGCTCGGGGGGAAGTAATGAGAGCATTAAGGCTTAACATTTATGCAGCTAAATCAGTATTTTTGAAATAAACAGTGTGTCACATGACAACTTATTTGTGACAGGAATCATCCTGCAGTTCCCTTCAGCTCTACAGAGCACTTTAGCTTGTTTCAGCTCATGTTTTGGTCTTACAACCTACAACTGAACTGTTTTGGTTCACTTTCACTGCCTTACGCCTTGTTATCAGCTGCAGCAGGCAGCTGTTTTCAGAAGAGTGTAAGAATCCACTGCACGCTACCGGCTCAGCACCAAATGACAAACGTATAAGCAGCTGGTAATCATACAGTAGTGCAGCTTTTAGCTGCTAAAGAGGCAGATGTTTCCCTGAAGACAAAGTGGAACCTAAAAGGAGCTAAAAAGAAAGTGGGTATTGGACTTACATTTGTCATGTAACAACATTAGCATTCCAAATAAATGCTAATATTATTCCATATCTGCTGGATGTGTAAATAAGCAGCGCCCGTTTTGCTGACACGTTTGCAATATCAGCTTCATAAAGTGATGACATGTCAGTGTTTTCAGCTTGCTTCCACTGAGCCTGAATGGCCAAATGCCAAGTTAAGTTTAATAGAAACCTCAATAAAAAGCAAGGGATCCTTAAAGATACCATATTCACCATAAAACTTTTTTTTTTAAACATTCTAATTTCAAAATGAACCCAAGCTCATAGATTAATTATACTGGGTCGTGGAATCTTTAAATTCAAGTACACGCTTGAGCAAATTCACTAAGAATAGACTGCAGTGGCTGATAGCACAATAAATTGCATACCTGTTGCAACTGCTATCTGCAGAGTGGGCAGAACAATTACAGAGAGAAAAAGAAAATTTTCAGACTACAAGCTACAGGTCCTGACCAATGAGGTGCAAAGGTATTAGTCAAGAACTTCAGGCAAGGAATTTAAATGTGACAGAGAGAAACCATAGTCAGGTCAGTGCTGGGCGTGACCCCCCCTCATAAATGCGCTTTAGTAACCGACTCTCTGAAGATGCTAATAATTCTGTGATAACTGGGTGTAGCTACAAGTGCTGATCTTTGTGAATAAGACTGTTTTGGCAATGAGGTTCATTTGCATAGAAGGGGGCCAATATTGTGCCAAATGTATTCATATTACCTAATTTTCATACCTGCAAACAGCACAACACAATATGCTTGGCAGTGCAGTTAGGGGTTCACCCTTTGTGGGTGTTTTAAAGTTTTTACTCTTTCTCTTTGCTTAGTAAAACAGTTTAGTAGCTGCAAAGCAGCAGAGAACTTTTGTGAATACACCGCTGTGTCTTTAGCATCAGGAGAAGCGACAAAGGTCCCCGACTGGGGATCATATTTTTACTTAAATGCATGTCAGGCCGCTAGCAGGATGTAGCAAGAATAACAGTTATGAGAATTCATCCATGAAGGGATTCTGTACCTACAAAGCTCTGTAAGAAATGCTATTAAAATTGAAGTTATAAGGGTTCATTTCTGCTTTGGCGCTGATATGAGTGGACAGAGGTTTCCAGTGTTTATCTGTAACCTGTCAGCAGTGCCTAAATGAATTTGTCGTAATCAATATGCAGCAGACAGCCAAGAGTATGATGGTTTTCATTCTAACCAAACACTGCACCATCTGATTTCACTAAGCTGCAAAACATTAACCACAGAGGCTGTTTTACCCCATATCGAGTACCAGATGGATGGGACCCAACACACCAGAGCAAAGCAGATTGTGTCACATAAGCAATTAATTATAGAACATATTAACGTCTCAAATAATTCTCCATGATTAGTTTCTGGCATCCAGAGTGCTGTCCAATATTTATTTTTGTAAGCAACGCTCATTCCTTCAGTCAGATTGGTTCATATTTTATTGAGCTCCAAAGCTGACTGAAACAGTTACATATGAGTGAAAAATGAATACCCTTGAGCCCTTGGAGTCCCAAAAGGTGTTTTTTTTGGTATAGAAATAAACCCCTCTCTGGACTGTAGGGGACCCGTACTTTAACTTCGATTTGAATGGACACAAGCTTTTTAAATTTTCCTTTATATATAACAACATTAACATAAATAAAAGTGTACATTAACCTGCTTGCACTACCTAATTTCCTCACGCTTTACCTACAACAGCTTGAGCAATCTTAAAGGGATAGTACACCCAAAAATGTAAATTCAGCCGTTATCTACTCACCCATATGCTGAGGGAGGGATCACCGCGTTCATGTGTGTTCACGTGCTTTCGCTGGTCTCGGTCCCCCTCTCCCCTGGGATCTCCGCAAGGGATGTGAGGACTCCAAAACTTCACCTGCGCCTCCCTCGGCATATGGGTGAGTACATAATGGCTGAATTTACATTTTTGGGTGTACTATCCCTTTAAGATGGCTCAAGACGGTGTAGGTAAAGTGTGAGGAAATTTGGTAATGCAAGCAGGTTAATGTACACTTTTATTTATGCTAATGTTATTAGGCCTATATATAAAGGAAAATTTAAAAAGTGTGTGTCCATTCATATCATCGTTAGAGTACGGTGCCCCTAAAATCCAGAGAGGGATTTATTTCTATACAAAACAAAACAAACAAAAAAAAAAGCAACTTTTGGGACTCTAATGGCTCAAGGGTATTCCTTGGCCATTGGTGAAAGTTGGCCCATTGATGAGTGTCTGCCGCCCTCGTCAAAGTGGCTTCCCCAACACCATTGCCCCTCGTTGGCCCCTATCTTATCTTACTATATAATGACGAAAACTCTGTCTGTAGGTCTGTTCCACATTTTTCTCCTCACTGACTTGGTCAATCCATGTGAAATTTGGTACAGTGGTAGAGGGTCATGGGAGGATGTGAATGAAGCAATATTACATCAATTGGCCAAAGGGGGGCGCTATAACAACCAATTGAAACTTTGCATGGGGAGATGCCTCTCCTCATGAGGAACATGAGGAATTTGCCTCAAGAACCCATAACTTCTGGTTGTATAGATTTTCCGCCATTTTCAATTTTTTGAAAAACAGTTAAAATCGATCTCTTCCTAGGAAGTTTGACCGATCTACATGAAACTTGGTGAACATAATCTAGGGACCAATATCTAAAGTTCCCTCTTGGCAAAAATTGGAAAACGTACTAAAACTGAGCTTCTATAAGGCAATGAATATTGCGGAGGGCGTGGCTCATCACATAAAGGTGTATAACATCTCAAGGGTTTCACTGATCACCACGCAACTTTGTAGGCATATGACCACACATAATCTGAGGGGACCCCTCCATTATTGACCTGATCAAACAAAATGGGGGCGCTAGAGAGCTAATTTCTTATCTAGGCCTAACCGCCACATGGATTTTTACTAAAGAAATGTAATTCTAATTGGCAACTGGGTGGCACTATAACAACAGAAAAATGCTTAAAAATGGCTAGAATGTGACCGATCGCTGTGGCTCCCCCTGTGGCCAGATGTTGTTGTTTTTTTCAAATTTTTGGTATGACTAAGTCATGGTATGGTATGCTGTACTCAACTGGTATGGACTAGTTGGCTTAATTTTAGCGGCTTTTTTTCCCCGCCAGTCAGCGTCCATAATAGTGGAACCTGTTTGTGAATGAAATCACTCTGATTGGCCGTTCAGCTCGGTGCACAAGAAGGGAAACAAAAGTGAGAAAAAGAAGAGTTTAAGTCAAGAGGGAGTGAGACCAAAACAAACTTGTCACATAAGGTGAGATTATTTTTCTGTAGCCATTGAGCTATTTAGGAGAGACGTTTCCTAATGGTTTGTGGTATTGTTCACTAGTGCATGGTACATGTGCTCTGTTCTTTCAACATTGTGTTGTTAATGTGCTAACTGGCTTGACTACAGACTACTGCCGTCTGCTGCTGTGGAGAGTTATTTTCTCTCATGCAGGTGCAGAACATACATGATGGTTGACCATCAACTGTAGTCTTTGCAGTTGTTCATGTGCAGTTTATTTGGTGACACAGCAACACGAGGCAACGCAGCAGGGGGCTTTCATCACCTCTACTCCTCTGAAGTCTTTCTGCTGGGTCTGGGCCTTTAAAGGGCAGTTCACATCAGTGCAAGCAACCACTTCTTCCTTGACAGGAAAACAGCAGAGGAGTCAGGATTAAGTTATTGAATGTTGAAAAATCCCAATGAGCTTCATTTGGAGCTTCCTCTTTTCTTGGCAAGGTTGTCAATTGTTAGCATGGGGATTATCTCTCCCTATTTAGACGTGGTGAATGTGTTACTAAATGCAATTAGGGACTTTGGGAGCAGAATCAAGAGCTGTTTGAAACGGGGCATGTAACAGCTATGGAAGATTCTGTGAGGTGCTGATGGTCGAGCTGTACACAAGGTGACCTCTTGTCGCCCCCAAAGAGCGAAGAGCGACAATGTTAATTTGGAACATGCCAGTGGACAAAAGCGTCCCCTGTGGCTCGATCTCTCGTGCACACACTCTGGCTGAATGTCAGGCCACAACATAGCTTCGTCCAATTAACAGCAGTGCCTCTTTTAGACAAAACTAACACTTACAGTGGGAGACACAAGACCCTTTTTTTTAAATCATGCTTCCATTTTGCATTCAGACTGTGGTAAACTTTGAGAATTAACAGTTCAGAAGGCACAAATTATTCTATTGTTAACTGTCTCTCAAGGAGCTCATGGAGAAAGCGGAGAAAATTGGAACTCATGATGGTGTTTTAGATCATTTTCTTTAATTAACACTTAACTGTGGCATATAGTTGCTTACAATCTGGGCTGAGAGTGGCAGGCAAGATCAGCATGTGCTTGAATGCCATAAAAACATACCTCACAAATTTACATATAGTTGAATCAACACCTCACTGACAGTGTCAAGAAAAAACTGAACGTTATTAACTTCATGAGTTTAGAATTCTTTGCAGGGATATTGCAGCTGATTGCATCATATTGCAAGGTGTTCCTGATATTGTGTCCACCCCCCGAGACATTGCTATCTGTTGTTCTAGATTCTGACAGTCTTAAACAAAAACAGATCCAGACAAGCTTCTGGTCAAAACACAGTGGACGAAAAGGTGCATTGAAAGAGTACAAACCCAAAACCTTTAGCTTGACAATCATAAAAAAAATACTACATTTCCCATTAGTTTGTATGTAACTTTCATTGTCAGAGTGGCTGTGAACATTTGGCACTGTGGGAAACCACAGCCTTTGTGTGCACTAGTCAATCACAGATTATTTAAGGGAAATGAAGCCAAAAGTCAGTAAGACCTTCTAAATTGCCATTTTGCTTGTCGGCAACTTGCATTTCAAAGATCTACTGCAGCTGTTTGCTCCACTTTATGGTCATTAAGTTGTGCATAAGTATTAATTAACTGACCTCATGCAGGGTATCTTGGTCTTATTTGGAATCATTTACACCCAGTACTCAAGATCCACTCATTGGGGGCGAGGTGATATTCATTAGGCGGGGATAAGCTTCCTTTAAACTGACTCAGGTCTACACTGCCCATGTGATGCCACCCTGCTGATGTGTTCTTGAGCAAGACATAAGGGCACTGCTCTGTGTCTGAATGTGACTTCTCTCCCCGTGGCGGGGGTAAGAGAAAAGCAGTGGGAATCAGAATGAATAACATATCATTGCATTAGATACTGCAGGTGTAGATTTGAATGCTACTTTAAAGAGGTTTTGATCCCTCTCCTACTAAGAGGTAGGAGAGGGATTAAAACCTTCCTTTTTCATTATGATCCGATTTTACATGTCTGTAGATGCTTTTATAACACCCAGAACTGAATACTGAAATGCACTTTTATCCGGTCTATTCATGACAACAACATAACAAACTCAGCTCCCAGAGTACCTCTAAAACTGAGATGTTCTGTAAAAGATTTCACTTGTCCTGATGTCTCTACATTAGCCATCAGAGCCAATCATCCTTCTGCCCTAAACAGACTCTGCATTTCTTATTCCTCCATATACTCTGTTACACCCCTGATGCTTTCTTGTTACAGATATTTAAAGACCCCCTCCAGATATGTTAGAACACAGTAAAAGTACCTTGCTTTGAAAGATTATTATCTGTTATAGACTTTCTACAAACCTGTGCAATTACCTCTCATCTTCTCCCTCAATGAAAATCCACTCTCACTGTATGTGCGCTGGAGATCCGTGCACAGTGTATATTGGACCAGGATTGGCTTAAATCGTCTTATATGTGTACGTTTTGAACTGAGATTTAATGTGAGCACAGGGGAACTTTGCACCTGCAGCAGATGAAAGTAAAAACAGCCTCCACGTGTCAAACTCTGCACATTCATCATTCTGCACAGTGAAGGTCAAACATCACAGTGGAGTCAAAATAACACACACTTGAATACAGGGGGACTTACACTGTTTGACAAAAAAGTATTTTGAGGAGAAAGCGTTTGCTCACAAGTTCTCCCTTTCCTCCATATTGCAATTTCAGTGTGTATGCATGTGAGTGCCCATACGGTTGTGATGTTGCACCACAAAAAAGAAAAAGATTTCACCATGTGTATTGATAGATGTTTTTTTAAGCTTAGTGAAGCCGAAACTTAAGCTGAAAATAGTTTAGTCTGTAACTTGTCATTGGAGGGTCCTCGGGTAACAACCCAATCCCCAGAATTAATGTTTTACTGCAAATCCCAGATACATTTTATATGTAAGTTAGTATGTAGAATATGTTGAAACTTTACATTTCAACAAGGCTATGGTTAACATGTGGTTATATTTGGGCACAAAAAACACTTTCATCGCATTAGGAAAAAAACATGTTTGGGTTTAAATTAAGCCATTTTGGTGACACAGTCATGATGGGAAATGCTGCAGGTGTCTCGCTAAAAACACCCGCTTTTGGTGGCACAGTTACCACTGGAATTGCCACAGATGTCTTGCTAGATAACACCTGCATTTGATGGCACAATTGCAACTTAAAATATTGCAGATGTGTTGCTAAAAGAAACACATGGTTTGAGTGGCCACATTGCTGGAAATGCCTCCAATGTCTTCCTTAAAAAGCACATGGTTTTGGTGGCATAACCACAGCTGGCAATGTAACTGCACCAATATCTCATATCAGTGCTTTTCAAAACAGACTTACAAAGCAACTGGGCTGCCACAATGCCCAATTAAATATAACAAGATTTTTATGATTTTGTAATAATGAAGAAACAACCCAATTCACAAGAACTTGAAAAAAATGACAATGATCCAAGTGAAGGGAAAAAACACAAACTTTATTCTCTTCTTTTTACAAAACATTTCAGAATCAACCTCAATAAATAATTATAAATCTATTACAGACCTTCAAGAAGCAAATGATCAAACTTAAACATGATCAGACACATTTGCTGGAACAGCATCATATAGTGCTAGACTTTAATTTTTTGCTGTTCTAGCACAGTAACAAAAGAAGTGTTAATGCATCAGTAAATGACAAAAACAACACAACAAGAGGTGTTTGACGTACACAGCTTTGTAGAGTGATGAGCACATGAGCGATGCCATGATTGTGAAAGATATGACAATCTAAAAGGCAACTGAGATGTTTGCAAATCAGCCATACTGTACAGTATGACTGACTGCAGGACTTCTATGGTGGCCTGCCTGCACACAACCAGCAGACACCTTAAACCTACAAACACAACTATTAATGTGCACTTTACAGAAGATTTTAAACAACTTTAATGATCAGATTCTGCAGAAAATGAAATGTTTTTATATGACACAATAATAAAAACCTGGTAGCCCTCAATCAGCGATTCCTTAGTTTATTCATCTGAAACACATCTGAATGCAGCCAGATGAGCGCTTATGTACAGATTTACATTCGTAATGTAAATGTGAAGCGATGTATACATGTGAAATGTAAATGTATCAATGTAAAGCAGCCTTGTTTCAACAACAACAGTGTATTACTGACTTGTAACTGATGTATAATCAATTCAAACCAAAAGCCAAGTACCTGAGCCTAAATTGCAATGACGCAAATAATATTCCCCAAACATCATCTCTATAGTTATTACTGTAAGTTATGCATATCCAGGCTTTGGGATTTAGTTGTATTAAGATTAAAAATGGTAGCTACCTGCAATCAGTGAGACACAGCCATCAGATTAACATTATATTACTTATTGGAGTGTCATGTTTGACTGTTAAGTGATTAGTATAAATATCATCTTTTTAAAAATCATATAGCCTATATTTTTGAAGTAATCAACACGCTCTCACTTCCAACTCATCAAATATGGCAGCTTGGTCAGTGGCCCAAAGATTTAAACTATGGTGCTCTAGGTACCCCTCTAGCATCAGTTTTGGATGCTCAGGGACGGCATGTCAATATCAGCTTGTTACATGTAGTGTCTTTTTAAAATAAACCTACCAAAACTACTTAAGGTGTAGGCCTGAAACTACTTTGTTAGGTTTAGAAAATAAGATCATGGGTTTGAGTTAAATAAGTACGTTTGTTACGTGACTTAAATAAGTCAATGACTGTGTTTTGTGGTGTACGTCATGTGACATTATGTCATTATGTTAAATGTGTAATGTAGTTGAAAAAAATAAACATTCACATGAGACACAACAACCTGTTGTTATTCGCAGGTTGTGAAATACCAATGCTGTATCAAACCCCCTCTGCATCTCATACCGACACAAAGGCTTTCCTCTGCGTAAAACATGAAACACGTGGGTAACATTGTCAAACAGTCACAGTTAGTTTCAGGGGACAAAACTACTAGATTAGGTCTTGAAAAAAATCATGTTCTGGGTTAAAATAAGTATGTAACGTGTCGGAAATACATCACATGAGTGACTTAATTATCTCATGTGTCTACCTAAGTTATGTAAGGCTACATTAAAACAAAGTGGACTTTTGTTTTTACACCAGACACTAACAGTGGTCTCCTGGATTAAAGTCCATGTTTGTTAGACCCATTCACCACCACAACCCCTGCCGCCCTACTTAGACATTTTTGCTCTCTATATTACGTTGTTGCGATGGAAGGGTTGACATTATGGTCAGCTGAAAGCACAGTGCATCTCATAGAGATACTAAAGGGTGCCTTGTGCATCAAATTCAGCTGCTGATGGCAACTGACCAAGCTTTTGTATTTAATGCCCTAGGAATGGCATCAAATACAGGGTGAAATGAGAGCTGCAAATACTGATGAGGCCATCTATTGAAATGTTTGAAAACACAAAGGAAAGTCTTTGTTTATATTTGAACTCTAACATAATAGAAAACAATCAGATTACATAACATTGTATGTATCTTGTCTTAAAATTTGCAGATTACAATTTTAAATAGATCATCTATAACAAACATCGTTTTCAGAGTAAACTGCCCAACCTTAAAAAACTGAAAACTTTTTGATAAATAAGCATCTCTACTGTATTCATCATTATGCATCATATTTATTTTACTTATTTAAATGCCAAAAAGACACCGTCAAAGGTGTTTTGATCGAATATGACATGTTATTGATAGCAGTTAAAAACATTTTGAAATACATTCAGCTTCAGTTTGAGCAGGGATGCAGGTTGGGTGTGTGTGTGTGTGTGTGTGTGTGTGTGTGTGTGTGTGTGTGTGTGTGTGTGCATTTATTAGTAGCTAAAACATGGTGTAACCAAGGAGATTCTGCACTGCACGTCAACCGCAGAGAGTCATACATAAATGTATATGTAAGCCTTGTACGTATGTAGCTTGATGAGCTGACATAACCTGCAATACCAGCTAGCTCATTGCAGATACATATGTAACATATGTTTCCAATGAGTCATAAATGCTAACCAGAAACACAGGCTTGCAAACAGATGTGAAAAACAGCCCTTATGGCAAATACTGAAACCTTAAATTAAGTGCAAATATATACTAGATGATTCTCAGCTCTTTATATGGCCCATGCCTCTTATACATAGCTGTTATGATGGCAGCATGGATAACATGATTATATTATGTTGGTTGAGCATGGGCGAATAAAGTGGGTTTTATTTGTAGCATGCATTTGGATTTCGCTCTTCACTGCAGTCATTTACTTGGCTTATTTTCATTTTTTTCCACCCAACCTTCTCGTCAGGTCTCACATGAAACTCAGAAAGACGGATATTTGTGCATTACAGTGGATGTTTATTGGCCTGCGCCCATGAGGTCATTTCAGATTGGAGTCAGAGTGACACATCCAGATCATAAATAGACGTTCACAGCTTGTTCCGTTCCCCTTCACCGTTCAGTCTCCCTTTCTACCTGTATGATTTTGAAATAACTTGGAAATGCAGTAGGTTTCATGTGTCATGCAGATCAATCTATAGTGTACACACAACACTAAGACAAGCAGGCATATGTCTACAGGCACACAGTAACGCACAGTATAAAATAAACAGGAATAAAATACCTGGTTTAGAGTTGTTTATTGAGCTTTTGTGTGAGTAGCCTAATGCACTGACACAGGTTGTTAAAATATGGAATAAAAATGTGTCAGCATATTAGATTGTGGGGTGGAAGAGGGACAACCTTGGTTTAAATTGTCATACCAGTCTTTAGGTTTACTTTGCATTTACTTTCAGGTGCCTGCAGTGCAAAACAGAAAAGTACAGTGATGTGCTACAACATGAGGTAAAAACAAAATGGTGCAGTGCATGAGATGCCATGAAAGGTACTAGAGTGATAAAAAAGTAAAGCGACCTTTCAGAAACAGAAACAACAGGATAGGTGTGAGGAATCCTAGTAACAGTGCAAATACACGTTTACGGTAAACACTAGAAATCATAAAGGTTGAAGTCACGTAAATATCAGGACAGTCAAATACAGAGAAATAATAAATATACTAGGTGCAATGCCATTTGCTCAAAGGTCATGTGATGCACTGAGGGAAGATGGGTAGAAATTAGAGTGTGCCCATTCCAGTGACTTCAGACGTCAGCCTAGAACAGTTCAGGGGAGGCGGGAGAGGAGGAGGAGCAGGGGGAGGGGAGGGTGGGGAGGCAGACAGAGAAAAAATAAAAATACAGCTGTGAAAGAGGAACTTTCGCTTGAAAGTGAAAGTTATGCTGCAATGGCTGGCTTTGTGCTCTAGTTCTTGTTGGCACCAGTTTGTTTGTTTGTCTTTTCACACAGATTAGATACCATATTTTCATTGTACCCTTTGACATAAAACATCTTAACTTCTAAAAAAAAATATGGTAACATAACCATGCAATACTAACCCACTCATGAAGCCATGCAGTGGACAGAAAAGAATGGTAGTGTAATGAAAAATGTCTAGTGTAGAAATTGCTGTATTCCCTGACAGAGGCATCACATCACTCTTCTCTCTAACAGCATTGCTCAATTGGCAGTCATGTGTTTAGTCCTTTTTTTTTTTCTTTGCTTTTTTTGTTCATTTTACATTTTTTATTCATTTTACTCTTTCCAGACACAATAGGAATTAATAGGTAAATGTATCTAATATAGTAATGACAAAAAGAAACACAATATATATTGTTCCTGGAATGAGGCATGCTAAATAAATACTTGCAGGAATAGTGTGACATTTGGGAAATACACTCTATTTCTTGTAGTAAAATGAGAAGATCAGTACCGCTCTCAAGTTTGCTCATTAAAGTGAGGAGATGGTTAGCTAAGCTTAGCTTAGCATAGCATAGCATAGCATAGCATAAAGAGTGGAAACAGGGGGAAACACCTAACCTGGCTCCGCCTTAAGTTAGCAGACTCACCAACACCAATAAAACTTACTTACAAATCAGAGTTTGTTTATTTCATAGAAAAAAAGACGTGGGACAGAAGGGAAGTAAATGGGTCAAACAAACACAGGACTTTTATTCAGGAACTGCTGTTCATGTCCTGTGTGAAACCAAAAATCAATATGGATGTATTTTAACAATGTTACACAGACTGTCTTAGTATGTGACGTGTGTCATGTGCGATATGGACTTTACGTTTTGTCAGTGATAGATGTACTAATTTTAAGCTCAACTGTGGTCTTTTTTTCTAAGCCTAACCAAGGAGTTTTGTTGCCTTAACCTAATCATGCAGTTTTGGCGCAGCTGTAATGGTTTAACAATGTTGATCACATGTTTAAACCTGCAACCATTACTGTTCATATACAAGCTATTTTATCGTCCACCAATAGGAGCGCCAGTTTAGGAAATTCCCCAGTGGATAGTATTAGATAGTAAGAACAAAAAGGCCTATGAGGCTGTATAGCTTGGAAGACTTTTTACATGGGGCTGTGTGTCAAACTACATCTCTGAGGGGAGCAATGAAGCCTGAAGCCTTGCCTTCAGTGTGAATCAGTTAACTTTAGATGTGCTGCTATGAATTGGGAAGAGTTAGGCTAGCTGTTTCCAACCTTTGCTATGCTAAGCTAAGCTAAGCTAAGCTAATTATCTCCTAGCTTCATATTCAAGTGACAGAGATGAGAGTGGTGTAGATATTCTTATCTAATTCAATGCAATCATATTAATAATCTTAACTGAATATCCCACAATGTCAAACTATTCTTAATGATACACTGGCTACATCCATTTAAAACAAATCCCTGTGTTGTTAGTCTGACTTTTACTATAGGTCACTCACAGGCTAATGTTAAAGTGTTATGTAAAACCAAGGGAGTCTAAGGAAAGTTCCATGGGATAACACGTAGAGGTTAATTGTGAAGCAGTTGTGGTTTTGATGTTAGCTTCTGCAAACAGAGGCAGATTTGGTGTGACTTCAGGATGTAGTCATGGATGAGGGGTCATTCCACATGGCAGCCACGTCCCTGAACCTGCCATTGGAATTGTGGGAAAGCAATAGCCATTAGTTTCTCAGCGGACCGTTGTCCGAAATCCCCTTAAAAGTCAAAGACATAAAGTCCTGTGTGTTGAGTATGTGGGTTCTCCTGCTCTGACACTGATAACATTTGACTTTGAGGTGTGGGTAGCCTGCGGACATCAGTGAGGTTCTGTTTTTTTTTCCAGAGTTGTGGATAACACATTTATTTTCTGTGTTGATAATGAATTAGTGGGTTCAGTGGATAGAGGAGGGAAAAAGAGACAGGGGTGGTAGGGCATGGCAAGAAAATTCAAATGAAAAATATATTCCTCAGTATTTTACTGGTATAAGCAGTATCTTACCTATCCAGACCCTATTTATCTTAGTCCTGGGGTTCAAAATATTTAGTTAGTTGCTTTAAATTAAACAAAACGATTGGCTTATTTGCAAATACACCATCATCTTCGTTTCATCTGATATATTTGTCTTGTTTGTGTTGTTTTACAGATTTATGATGAAGGTTTTGTCCATGAACTTTCCAGACCAATGTTAGCATTAAGCATCTGATGATTCATTTATTGAACATCCAATTTACTAATCTGCAGGTCTTGTTCAAAGGCACAGCTTACTTGTCTCAGTAGTTGGCATTGCTCCCACGAGCCACTTACTTGCAAAGAGTGTACTGACTGAAACTTAATGCATAATAATGTCTACACCTGGGTGGAAATAAGGAACCAAAGTAGAAAGGAAAACCCAAGAATATAACATGAATAGTCACAGTCTTCATGGACCTATCTGTCACTTGTCAAAACCTGACAGATATTGTGCTTTTTCTGGCAACTCATCAAAGTATCAGTGTCATGAATGTCAAACTAAACTACCACGCTTTCTTCTTCTTTTCAAACAGCACAGTCACCGATAGCAGTGTTCTTGGATCTTCACTATATAAATGGACATTCAGGTGTTGCTTTTATCCTTTAGATTGTGCTGGAGCCCAGCAGTTAAAGTTAAAAGGTTACCTGGCATTGATGAGATACTGGGCCAGGCTGATGTTAGCTGGAGTCCCTGTTATGGTGATCTGGCGCTCTGATGAGCCCTCCATGGCGTTTGCAATTTTGATCTGCGCTCCAGACATCTGTCGAATCTCATTTATTTTGGTTCCCTGGCGTCCAATGATGCAGCCTATTAGCTGGGGAAAAGGGCAGAAGTCTTAGAACATGGAGCAAGGAATCCTCCGTGTTGTCTTAATACATTTATACTTAATGCCTTATACATTTGACGTTAAAAGGAAGTTTAATGGGTTATAAAATGGTCTGGATTTCATTTAAATCCCATCATTCAGGAAGTTAAGTTTGATTAATGATAGCATGGTCAATATACCAGCTGAATGGGGGTATTCTGCTGTGCAAACAGTAAGAACTGAAGTTTGCAGGAGTATTGTTGGTAATGATGTCAGTCATTTGATCCTATAATATCAATACCTTTGAAAGAACAGTGCATGCTACCATTTGTAAATATTTTCCTTATCAGTTAATTAACGATCAAAGCTACCATCTACTCTCCTAAACTTTAAGTTAATTGGATCAAGTGTGCTCTGTGACAAATTGTAGGTACTGCACTATGACATAAACCACAGTCTCACATAATTTGAAAAGTACAGAATTTTTAAACATAACTCTTAGTCAGCTGTCTACAGAAAGCATTACTCACATCATTAGGAATGGTGAGTTCATGGGTGCTGGCTGGTGGACTGGCATCCAAACCTGAATTGGGGAGTAATGGGATAAGAAAGGAGATTTGACTTTAAAAAGTCATTTTAAACTTTTAAAGGACTACTTTGACATTTTTGAAAAATATGCTTATTTGCTTCTTCAGATGAGAAGACTGATACCACTCTCTGTATGTTAAATATAAGGCTACATCCAGCAAATGGTTAGCTTACCTTAGCACAGCTAGTGGAAACAGCTAGCCTGGCTCTGTTCAAAGGCAACAAAATCTGCCTACCAGTACAAAGCAGAGGTAAGAACAGTCTCTTGGCCCCAACTTCACATTTAGCATACAAATAAAAGGGTCAGTGTCGATTTTCTCAGCTAGCTCTTCGCTTACAAGGAGCTGTATGCAACAATCAGAGCGCATATAGAGACTGAGCAAGAATTGCTTGCACACGGCTCTGAACATGTAGGTGGCTACTCAGCAGCTAGCAGCTAACAGTGCTAACAGGGCAAGCAAAGCTAATCGCATGAACACTGCTATGGCAATAGTGCTGACAGAGCTAATAGTGATAACTTAGGGGTGGGGGGTTGCAGAGTCTGGGTGTTTTGCTTTCAAACAACACGCGGTCTGGACACCGCAATCAGCAGTATCTGTCGTATGAGCACGCTGCAGAGTGGCGTGGCCAGACCGTCTGCCACACTAAAGAACAGAAAAGCTCAGATTAGTAGAACACACACAAAGGTAGCGAGACTTCATTCTCTGCACAGGACACCATTTTTCCACGAACGCTTTTGCATCTTTTTCAGTTGTTTCCAATGAGGAGAGAGCATATGCAGCAGCATGCAGCCACCAGGTAAAAAGTGGCGCAGCTAGGGTTCACACATTTGATTTGTGAAAAACCGGGACATCTGACGCACAATATAGGGCGATAAACCATATTTGCAAATATATCATGTTAACAGTTGTAGGAATCCCCATTGCCTCCCTTACCTCTATTAGTCCTGATGTGCAGTCGAGCTCATAACACTCAGCAGTCAGATACAGCTATTGCTCTCCTCTTTGAACATTTATGGATCTAAGCTTCACTAACTACACCTGACCATTTACTGAAGTAATAAGACAAGTTATAAATGTTCAAGTAATGTGAGTATGCTGGGTTTATACCATGTCCATTACAAAAACAGGAGCCCATGATCTCCATCCAGTCACACAGACACACACATCAGTGGCTGGAAAATAATTGATCACTGATCATAAAGTCGAAAAACGTACAGAAACCTACGGACTGTTTTTGTCAAATCATTTCCGAGCTTAATCATCCTAATAGCAGCACGAGAGTAGCCTAACTGAGCAGTTGCTAGGTGATAAGGTAAACTTTCGTATTACTGCTACCAATGAAAAAGATGTCTAAACTTATGGCCAATCGTTGCTGTGTGCTACTCATTGTTACCTGTTTACGGACATGGGATTGGATGTCTAAACATAAAGAGGAAAAAGCAGAATAGCAGTAGTAGAATCCGGTTTTATTTGGAACTCTGAAAATTTAAAGTACATTTTCACATTTTCTGGGGCAGTTGCTCAAAAAAGAGAACAATCTGGGAAAACCAGAACTCATGGCAACCCTAGCTGTACCCAGAGACTTTTTTACAGAGTGCTCCAGTTTTGTTTTTTTGTTTTTTATTTTGTATGGCTGCTCCGAGCATGTCCAGTTGAAAATCTCTAAACTTTCCAGAAAGGCACCGGTGACATCACTGCCACTCTTGTATCTACTGTATAATACATGTCAGTCTGGCGCTATCACAACAAAGACAGAAAATCCCATTTGTGGGAGCATATCAGCCGGACACTGAATGTTGCAGGTGAGTGTTGTGCTTTTATCACCATATGTATTGTAAGCCTGTTTTTACCTGTGTAGTCAACCCTCTGTTAATGTAGTGTTACACTAGCTACCTAGCAAACATTAATGTCAAGATATTGTTGCCATAGAAATATACCCACATTTTGCACATTATTTAAAAAAGCACTGGGATAAAGCACTCCCCAGCACCCTGCCACCGCTTTTCTGCTGAGTAAAAACGCTATGTGGACACACATTTACATTGCAAATAGTTGTTTGCTGCTGTATCAATGTTCTGAATGTTGCACACAGCTCATTTAAAGGTGTTGGTAGGCAGATTTTACAACTATTCAGGATAGCTGTAATCGTTTGGCTAAGCTAGGCCTACCGGCTGTTAGATCAACTTTTCATTTAAGTATGTAAACTCATCTCAATGGAACCTTTTAGCTGTAGTTTTTGTTTTTTTTTTCCTTTTTTGGGGGGCTTTTGTTTTTAACACAATATTTCCTTATTAAATTGTGTGCATGATTTAATGAGATATCAGAAAATCAGCTAAAACACATTTGAATGAGGGAACATTTTTAAACAACTGCTGTTGATTCAATAAATAATTCCATGTATAATGGTAATTGCCACAGACTTTTAGATCAAAGTGGTGAAAAAATATACATATTTCTGAGATGTTCAGTTCATCTTTTGCAGTAAGACATGCAGGACATATTTCAGGAAGAATATTACATTTATATGTACCAAGGTCCCTTTGAAACAGTTCAGTTCAGATGTGGGGGCAGAATTTGTTTGTTATTGCAATATAATGTGGACAACCTTTTTCACTGGAGGTATTCATCTTTAATAGAAAGGAACACAACCTAAAATGTGTTAGAGGAAGGATAAATCCTGTTGCCAAGTGATAATGCAATGCCGAATACATTGTTTAAAGTGAAGCGATTTTCCTTTCTTTTCTTTTCTTTTCTTTTTTGCATTTCACTGGCACAATATGAGACAGAGCCAAGAGAAAAATATATATGAAAAAATCAAAGAAGGAGAGAAACCACAGGGGTCAAGTCATGCTGTGCCAAAAGAGAGATAAGGTGGAAGGTAGGGAAAGAGAAAAATGTTTCTCTGGATGCAAAGAGAAGGAAATATCTAAAAGGGCCTTGTGGGTACGTACCAGGGAAAGCAGGGGTGGTCTGTCCGAGAGGGGTAAAGGGGGTTTGCTGCATAGCCAACTGGTGGAGCTTGGTCAACTGCTGAAGGGTTAGGAGGGAAAGTAGAACTAAGAGGTTACTGTTACACAGGTCACACCAAGAAATGAAACCAACAAAAACTAGAGTGAAGAAACGGTGAGGAGAAGGAGGCCATGACACAGGGTGGTGGAGGACGAAAAAGTAAGAAAAAGAGGTACAGTGATAGAGAGATTGTCTGCCATGGGGTTATGAATTGCTATGTAATTTGATTCTTCTTCTTTTTTTTTTTTTTTAGCAAATTCCTTGTAAATTTCACATACATCAATGTGTTTTTTTTTTTTTTTAATTTACAAGATTGAGAGACAAACAACTCCACTCATGAGCACATTAACCAAATGCAGGGAATCACCGAATTCCCATTTGCCCCCTCAGTTATCATGTGTCCTTCTAACTGGCACTTGTGACTCAGAACTGAGAACCTTTGGTTTTACATGCCTGTCAGAGCAGCCACTCTACCCCCCCTGACATGGTCACAGGATGTCCATCCCCTGCTGTGGATCATTTCCATGGGGAACGGGGGAAGACGGATGCTTTCAAGCCTTCTTCTCCTTTTAAGAGGAGTTTTAATGAGGGTGGAAGAGGGTGTCAAGCCTGCACTTGAGCGATTGTACCGTCAACCACCACCTCCAGCGGCATCAATCATTGCCCAACTTTGAATTAGTGGATCTGACACAGGGTAGCTCATGAGATGCTCTTATGACAAGGACAGATGAAGGCAGATTATTAATGGAGACTAGATGGTCCACTGGAATTAAAGGGGTGTCTACATCAAAACTGCCATTACTGTCTTTGCCTTTATCGTTATCACCAATAGTCACCATTTTTTTTATCAACCACATCTGTGAAGAGTTCTTTCAAGGGCTGAGCTGCAGTCCACCCTCTAACCAAAAGGACAGAGAATTGAAGGACACGATTTATGACTTGTGTCTAAATAACTTTAAAGAGCTGCTGTGTCCAGGTATGAAAGCCGAGAACGGCCATAATTACAATTATTTTTTTAATTCCATTATCTCAAGATCACAAGTTAATTATT
Source organism: Epinephelus lanceolatus (assembly GCF_041903045.1). Lineage (NCBI taxonomy): Eukaryota > Metazoa > Chordata > Actinopteri > Perciformes > Serranidae > Epinephelus > Epinephelus lanceolatus. The sequence continues at coordinate 10,275,034 of NC_135747.1, forward strand.
TTGTTTTCTCAAGATATCAAACCATATTTTCTCATTTAGTTATGCCAATAATTGAGAAAACAAAAGGCAGATTTCTCGAGATAATTAGATAATTTATCTTGAAAACATGACCTTTTTTCTTGAGATCAGGGACTAATTATTGAGAACCAAAAAATGTTTACCTGCTCCATTTGATCACACCTGATTTCAGCCTTCAAGATCACTGTCATAACTGAACAGTAAGTCAATGCAAAAAGGTGTAGTTTTGTTTATCTTAAATCAGTTGCTTAAGTTAAGACATTATCTGTGCATGCTGGCATGGCACCCCTGATCTCTGATACACCATAGACTGTATCAAAATAATGGATGTAGGCACGAATTGGCTTGTGGACTGCCATTTTAAAGCCTTGAGTTTGGCATTTTGGCCATTGCCATCTTGTTTTGTGGAGCCATAACTGACAATGTTTGGATGAGAACTGCGCCTGCCCTTAATTATGCATAACTTTAGGCCTTTATAAAATTTAAATGGGTGAGTTGCACAAAAATGTCCCTTCTGTACGGTTGTATAAAAAGGGAAGTTAGTTACAGAACAAACTTTTTTATACCAGGCTGTAAACATGTTTATTATTGCTGTAAAGTTGGGCATTTTAACATGGGGCTCTATGGGGACTGACTCGGTTTTGGAGCCAGCCTCATGTGGCCACTCAAGGAACTGCAGTTTTTGGCACTTACGTATTGGCTTCATTTTTCAGCCCCGGAGATTCACACTTGTGGTCAACATAAAGTAATATGAAGAAACAACTTTTCATTTTTTGTTTTTTGATATCAGGATGATTATTGCCTATTTTCGAGATATGATCTAGAAAAAACAACAACAGAAAAAATTTTTTGCAAGCACAGCCATTTTTTTCTTTTGTGTCCATATAATAAAATTGCTGCTGCTATTTTTGTAAGCTGAATTCTTGATTAAGTTAGTTACTCACATCTGGGTGTGGTATGGCGTACTGTCCCTGAATTGTATAGGCCTGTAAAGACAAACATGACAGATTGAAAATTTTAGCATCTCATTTACAATAAGAAGGGTCGCACATAAAACAGATCAAATAAACTGTCTTTACACTTTTATCTCAAACAATCATAATAATATTTCTATTGCAAATATATCTTATGATTTAAAAAAACAGTAGGGGATGATCTTGATCTTGTTAATCATATTCATCATTACCACATTCAAGTGTGAAATGCAATGAGACTTTGTACATGCAAGTCTTAGAAATCAGTGTGTTTCTATGATAAATGAATGCAAAATGAACCACTTCTGAGTGTCAGCCAAGATCATGTCCTATACAGTGTAGTGCACTGAATGCAAAAACAGGATTAGTATGTTCACTGAGGACACTTCATTATCTGAGAACAAGTGCAAATATTTCATAATATACACATAGTGGCCACCAGTCATCTGAAGAACAGTTATTGTAAATGCTGCTTCATAATTCTACACCTTCAGTTGTCCTGTGTAATTTTTTATTCATGCATTCAATCCTTCAAAGAAAAAGATGCAATCCAACATGACACCATTAAAAACTGCAGCTTTGGAAATAACCATAATGTTGTATGAACACACCGAACGGAACATTCTAAGCTTCATAACAGTAGTATTTATTCAGGGGTCTGTGTTATATTGCAAAGGTGTATCTCTGTGTATTTCTGTGTAAACCTGTGTGTGTGTTCACTCTTCAAAATTTTCCAAAGCAGGCTTGTGTATTATGTTGTCTGCTGAAGACTTCCATTGTGTCTTACGTTCCATTTAATGTCCACTGGGTATAATTTCCCGACAAAAAGAAAAGCAACCAAATTGGAGTCATTACAAGTGGTTATGTGAAGTGTTTCGCAAATTTACCTCTTTTGTTTGCCACATTTTCAAATGCATTCAACGGCTTTTAGCCCAGATCTGCAACTAAATTATCTATATTAGCTGGACAGACATTAGTGTTTGCTGTGCATTTTGCTGACACTAATGTCATTGTTGCTGAATCAAACATTGTGGTGCGACTTATAGCTCCCTACCTCCCTCACTGCACTCTGACTGTTGATAGGAGACAGCACATGCACTGCATACTCTAGTACCAAAGTCACATTTGTTACATACATCAAACCAAGCCTGGCCTACCTCCCTAGGTTTCTAGCTGTTTAATAATGTCACACTACTTCTGCTTTTGCTACTGAGAGTGTGTGGGCAGATTAGCATGACTAAAAGCGGTCGTTTGTCAGGAAAATGTAAACACAGGGCATTTTAGCGGTTTAACAAACAACCAACGCTGTCATTTTTCTAAAGAGGACAGCCTCATTTGTAAAAGCGTTGCAGTGGCATGTACATGTGCACACAGAAAGTAGAAAGGCTTGCAGGAACAGGCAGGGGCTGATGCTGCAGTAAAAGTGTCAGGTTGGCTGTAGGCACAAACAAGCTAGAGCTAGCTCAGCTCTTACCTGGCCCCCAGAAAAAATGACCGGGGTGGAGGCGGGCTTTGGGCGATAAGGGATGGTGGCACCTTTTGGTGGAGACTAAGAGAAAGGGAAAAGAGAAGAGTGTCAGCATGTTCTACTTGAAAACGACAAATGCTCATTCAACATTCTGGGAAATGTGCTTATTCCCTCATGCTTACATCTGTTTGCCAAATAGGCCATGTTAGCTTAGCTTAATTTAGCTTAGCTTATTTTAACATAACATTCCACCTACCAGCGCCTCTAATGTTTACAAAGTAACAGATATTTTTTTTTACCTTTGGACAGAGCCAGGCTAGCTGTTTCCCCCTGTTTCTAGTTTTTATGCTAAGCTAAGCTAAATGTCTACTGGCAGTAGATTCATATTTAACAAACAGATATGAGAATGGGATTGATCACTTGGAATACATTGGATATTAATGTGGATAGATCTTGATGTTAGCACACACTGTGTACATTCATTCATTCATTCATCTAACTGCTTCATCCTCTTGAGGGTCGTGGGGGGGCTGGAGCCTATCCCAGCTGACATCGGGCGAGAGGCAGGGTACACCCTAGACAGGTCGCCAGACTATGGCAGGGCTGACACATAGAGACAAACAGCCATTCACACTCACATTCACACCTACGGACAATTTAGAGTTATCAATTAACCTAGTCCCCAATCTGCATGTCTTTGGACTGTGGGGACGGGGAGAACATGCAAACTCCGCACAGAAGGGCTCCCACGCCCAGGATCGAACCGGCAACCCTCTTGCTGTGAGGCGACAGTGCTAACCACCACACCACCATGCCGCCCCCACTGTGTACATAATACTCCCATACACAATTTCTTTGTTTCTGAACATTATTTGCTTGTAAATTATTTTGGATTACTAGAGAGCTCCTTAAGTCCTGAAAGGTGACATTTTTTGTGCACAAATTAATTATCTTGTGGGAACAAGTTAATGAACTTGTAGAAACAAGATACTTTCTTAGGAAAGTATAAGATAATTAACTTGCTCCCACAAGATAATAACTGGTGTGCACAGAATAATAAAAATCTAGAAATCTAACCTTTTGGGACTTCGGGGCTCCAAAGCTTATCGTTTATATTAATGTAGGAATATGCATTTGATTTGTGTGCATTTTTCTTTTTTAAATAAATTTATTCATATTAAGGATGCCCCAATCAAGTAGCCTGGAAATCCAGACTCAAATCTAGAAAGATTTTGAGTCTTCTTGGCTTTTTGCTCTCGCAGCTTTTGTTGCACTTTGCAGTAGCATGGTGAGTGTGGTTGTCTTTGGTTCTGAACCACTTTGCCAGTGGTGAAACACAATGGTCCATAAATGCAAGATACTTTCACAGTGAGCTGAGATATAATGAGAGTTCATAATTTTGGTAAAAAAAACATAAATAAAAACAGTCTCACATTGCATTTTTGTCGGTTATGGCGTATTGTGTTTTGCTGCGGGCATGGCTCAGCTGCTGCCCTTACAAACACACACAAGCACAGCAGAGTGGAGGAGAAAAGGAGAGCTGAGTGGGAGATGGCTGAGCAAAGTGTGTCTTTGCATGAAAGCTTTGCGAGTAAAAACACCTGTGTGACAGCTGACGTGAAACAAAGGATCATTTCCACTGTATAACTTAATATAGCCAATCCTGATCAGTTAAAAAATTCCTTGATCAGCCCCGATCCCGATCTCTGAGATCGGATTGGGACATCCCTAATTTATATATGTATTAATTTGTATTTGTATAAGTTACTTATTCAATATATATGAGTCATTTGTTGACCAAAAAGTGATATTGTTTTTATATATATTTAAATAAAATACTAGTTACCAAAAAAAGAGAGAATGTGGTATGTTTAGTTGAGAATTGATTGTAAAAACAATAATCCTTATGGCAAAAATACAGCACAACATTCATTCATTTACTTGGTGTTTCTCATGTATTCACTCATCACATTTCTCAAGGTGCTTCATATGTATATTGCATCAGGCTGCATCAGAGTAACAGAAGAAAAATCATAAACAACACTTTGTCTTGGTAACTTTGTGTTCTTCCTGTGAGAAATGTTTTAATTTGCTGACAGCTTTTGGATGTTGAAATGTTGTTCATGAAAACAAAAAGGAGCCATGGGGCTCAGAGGTATGAATGGTCTCTATTCAGAGATTAGACGAATACAAAGACCCAGCACATGTCATGCCTGATCATCACAGATTAAATGCATCACCACAACTCAATTCTAACTCACAAATGCGGCAGATTTTGTCTCTAAGTCAGCAGGGAGGTGAATTCAGCGAGAAGGCAGGGGAGTTCCAGTTTGCAAACTTACTATAATGACACAGAGTTATTGATTCGTGCTGTGCCACAGCAACAAGGCTGTTCAAGACAGTGGAGAGGGCTTAATCAGATTTCCTCTGTAGCTGCTGCGCTGTTGAGGGAGGAGTATCCACTTAGGTGTGTGCTTTAAATAAAACATCAAGAAACAGTAACTGTGTTCTTCATGTTACAAAAACAGGCTTGGGGTTTCCTGACAGTTCTCCTGGATAGTCAAAAGCAAAAATGCTTAAGTGGTAATTATAAACTGCTACCTTTAAACTCTAATGAGATAATTTCTCTCTGTATTTAAGTAGTTGCATCACAAATAATTCCAGAATTTTCAAAGCCTATCCAGATGTACAAAAAAATGGACAAAGGTTGGCACGACCTGCCCTCTCAGGGCCTCAATCAGGCAGGCAGATTGCTTGCTGAGTTGACATTTATGGACAACAACGTCTGACCCAGACAAAGCCTTACTTGTATTTCATCTTATCATTCCTCCTGCAAATTTAAATCACTGAGGCCCATTCAAAAATTGATTCCTAAAAAAATGTCTCACCACAAGCAGTGAATCCAAGCACATTCAAAGACATGGTTTCATTTCTTGCCAGTATTACAATACAACTGTTCAATACTGACTTCTTCTGTGAGAACACATAACTGGACTTAAAATGAGCACTTGAATTACAGCTGTTTTGCTGCATCTGGATATACTCTACCTCCAGCATGACCACACAGATCTGTTTGACACATTGGATGATGGCTTCTGGGGTTCCAGAGATTGTCACTGCACGCTCTGTGGAGTTGGGCAGCATGTCTCCTGCCACCTGAACCTGGGCCCCTGTGGACTGGAGTAGAGTAAGGGTCTTTGAGGGACTGTGTTGACAGAATTCAATTCTAAGTTACACAGGCTGCGCTTAATGATTTTGGTGAGTACAAACAGCTGCCCTGGCCTCTATATATTGAAAAGGTAAAACTTTCTTGAGGCTCTGACATCCAATATCACAACTGGGTGTGATGTGGTGATGTGATGTCTTGTTGTGAGGCGACAATGCTAACCACCACACCACCGTGCCACCTGATCATAGATGCATGTGTATTTATTCCTAACATATATTATGCCCCTCCCACCCCCCAAACTTCCTGCACCTGGGGGCAATCACCTGACTTTGCTCCCATATGCTTGTAGACCCTATAGAGGACAACGCCTGTGTGAGATAGAACAAATGTTATGCATTGTAGCTCTACTTCTATAAGCACAGATAGAGCTCTCTAGCCAGGTGGCCAAACTTTTTTGATGTATGTCACATTCAGAAAAAGACAAAGAGTCCACAGTAAAAATAGTACATGCATAGTTTTCAACAAGTTACACTTTCCATATGCAAAATCATTATGCAAAACTGTTTTGACATTACTGTAGTTTATTCACTGTAAAACCCAATTGCTCACTCAATTTAATTTTTAGAAACATTTTTTTTTTAAAAAAACAGCATGCACTCAAAACTTCTGACAGGAATTTTATGTCAGTTAAACATTACTTTTTTTTTTTATTATTTTTTATTTATTTCATTATAACCCATTAGAACCAGTGTGAAACACATAAACACTAATCACTGTGTAATGGGTAATTTAAGTGACTTAGAACACATTTAAAGACAGTTTTCTTTGGCTAATGGCCTTAAACATATTGTCCCATGGCATGCTGGGAAACTCCACCCATTTAGCCCAACGCACCACAATATGTTAAGTGCACAATGATAGTGTTGTCTATTGGGCTTAAACTAATTAGACGAAAGGGCATTATAAACAGAGGAAAAAAACCAACAGTCAAAGTAACTCAAAAATTGATGACGTTACATAAAAAACATGTCAAGCACACAAGGGATGAGTTTTTGTGTCTAGTGAACATAAAGTTTTTAAGTCATTTGACAATCCAGAGAATTTGTGTAGACTACATTAAAAATGTGTGTCACAGGTGGATTGGGGTTTACTGTGTTGGTGTGACCTCATATTACAAAAAGTATTTCTCTATCATCCGTTTTGCAGGTCCACTGCCATGTTAACTGAGGTAAATGTTTTTATCAACTAGTAATCAATAATTAAATGAAGTAGTGATATCTAGTGTTTAAATTAGGAAGTACAAAGGCAGGGCTTGCTAGCAGTAGTTTGTGAAGATGACAGCGACATTCTGTTTTAACTAAGTTGTGCACATTACATGCAGTTCAGTTTACTGGAAATATTCTCAAGCCATATTCTGATTTTTTTATTTTTATGTTTTTGCTGCAGGCCATTTAAAAATGGGCAGTGGGCCGCTGTTGGCCTGCAGGGTGTAGTTTGGCCATCCCTGTCCTTATGAGTATTGTTGTATTGTTGTTATTGTTGTTCTGTCCTGATGGTGACCAAATAGGTTAAAAGATTATTGTGAGTCCATCGAGAGTTGAATGGGAAAAGCCTGTTACAGGTCATTGCCTGTGCAGATTAAACTGGTGCTGCAATGCTGCTACAAGGTCAGAATTTTGTGCTGAAAGTGTAGTTGTGACGTTATCAAAGAGAACATTTGCCACCTTTTAAGTGGATGTATAATCAGTGTTGAGGGTAAATGAAGTCAAGTGAAGCAATAATTTCCCCAGAGCGTGCTATATTGACAGAAAAGGTCAAGTTTTTCTGCTCATGGAGCCATGCTGCCAGTGCCTACATGTACCAGCATGCATTGTACCTGAGCTACTGATGCCAAGCCAAAACATAGTGTTGCCTGCTTATGCAGGTAATAAAATGAAAACATGGAAGCTCTATAGTCAGAACTTACAGGGTCCCAGAGATAACATTTTTCATCATGTATGCACAAAATAATACATATAAGGTGGCAAATTTTCACTTCCAATTGCAAAAAGGCAAAAAAAATGAAAAGACCTACAGCGATTTATTCTATGTTATCCAAAAAAACATGTTTCATATCATACCTCTCTCATTTCTTTTATTTTGGAGCCTCCTTTACCTATGAGGGAGCCACACTGGCTGGCTGGCACTACAAGCCTTAAGGTGACAGGGGGCTTGCTGGTTGCTGGGCTGTTGCTCATGGAATTGATTATGTCCTAGAAAACAAGATCATACATTTCATTTTGCAGTGGTCATATTTTCCTCAGTGTGACCCAAACAAATCAATAATGCTTTTGTTGGTTATGACGATCCATATATATCCATTTACAAACTTAAGAGTCAGTGCAAATGTGCTGCAAAAACACCTGTGTTTCAATGATTCTTTCATATCTGGTGAACCAGCAGCTGTCTCTGGCTTTGTCAATAAGTAAGAAGGGCATCGTTCTGGCAGGCCAGATTTCACACAGGTCACTGCGGACACAGCAGTGGATTTCCTCTTCCAGTTCCAGTCACAGTACTTAAGTATATCAATTAGATAAATGGCATCAAGGACAAGAACAGAAGAAACGGTTGCTGACGCAGTTTAAATTAACCTATTACAGCCATGCAATACAAATATCTACCACAATAAATGTGTGCCTTAAACTAATCTACTGTACGTAAGTGCACTATCAGAAAATCCTGTGTTCAGTTTTTAATTTACTACAGCAACTGGAGATTGATTTTGAATGAGTAGAGATAAAGAGAGGTAAAAGGACAGTGCATGTGTGTTGTGGGCAATACTGCTGCCACAGTCTTATCGTACCTCCTCAAATTTGTAGGCGATCATAGCAAAAGCTTTGAAGATGGTGTCTGTTGGTCCGGTAATGGTGACAATCCTCTCTGGACAGTTCCCCTCAGAAATATTGATTCGTGCCCCGCTCTGGAAAAACAACATTCTGTCATTGAGGTCAATATAGCTGATGTAAGATCCAGGCATCCAGGAATGGATCCATACCACATTTGAATTATCTACGAATCACTGATGAAGTTACATGAATTCGTCATTTATTTGAAGCAGTTTGCATTGTCTATGGAACTTTAAGTTAATCGCATTGTGACTTGTTTAGGAAAATGTACACATAATTATCATTAAGTGATTTTGGTGCTTTTTGAGACTGAAACTAACCTCTTCTCGCATCTTTTTTACTGTTTCCCCCTTCTGTGAAGAAGTAAATTACAATTTAAAATTAAAAAAAGTGGTTTGATATTTGTATTTTTTCCATATAAGCATGTGCTCTGTAATAAAAATAACATACCTTTCCAATTATGCTTCCAACCTCCTGCAATAAAAAACAAACGAGAAAAAACATGGATTTTTTAAAATGATTAATTAAAGAATCATCTGGATAAATGTGTAGTACTAAAACTGCTTTGTTGTTGTTGTTATTCCCGGACCAGGTGCAAACAGTACAGGGGCATGCGGAGGTTTCACAGCTGCGCGGCGGTGTTGAGGGCCACACTTTCCATATGCATGTAATCACTCTTCATGAGCTTGGTGTGACACAGTGGAGAAAGGGCAGAGGGACAGCATTGGCTGCAAGCGTCAACACTCCCTGACCTCTCCTCGGTGACTGCCAGAGTTACATCCATCGTGACGTTAAACCTGCGGGCTAGTAGCTGAGCGGTGCCAGGTTCTTCCTTGAGCATTCATTTATATTTATCAAGTGCTATGAAAAGTCACACAGCAGAAACACTTTGTTGTTGCCCTCAAATATTCTTTGAGAAATGTGTTCTTCATTCAGGCATGAAGAACTTCAACTCCACTCTTTTGATAAAACAATCGACACTTTTACTCCAAAATAATTTCCCAATACTACCTTTGCTACATGCTGCACAATATTCATTTCTGTACCTCATGTTCCTGCTCTACTCGTCATTTAATTAGGCATGATTTAGTTTATTGTACAATGGGAGACATGTCCACCCGCAAACATGTCATGTCGTCTCTTTCCATGCATTCAGCAACTTTGTTACAACACATCACTCACATCTGACAATCTCATCAACACTTGGTTGCAGTAAATCCAGTCAGATGTAAATTTTTACTGCTAAAGTAATGCTTAAAGGGACAGTTCACCCCAAAATCAAAAGTACATTTTTGCCCTCTTACCTGTAGTACTGTTTGTAAGTCTAGATGTTTTGGTTTGAGTTGCAGAGTGTTGGAGATATCAGCCTTCTCTCACTTATAATGGTAGTATATGGCACTCGGTGTGTGGTGCTCAAAGCGCCAAAATAATAGATCTGAAAAACTCAACAGCAATGTCTCTTTCCAGAAATCATGACCCTGTTGCTAAAAATAATCCACAGACCTTGTTGTGAGCAGTTTCATGTAGAAACCTTTTTCTTTCTACCAAACTACATCCACGAACTGTATCACCACACAGAAGGGAGCATGCATCTCCTGCTAACTAACCTTGCACCACTGACCTAGCTAACATTACAGCTCAGTCGAGGAGGCGCCATTAATGTTTACATCTTGCACTGTCAAGAGCACTAGCCTCTCGGCCATGAATTGATGCAAGCTTCCTTACATGTGGTGATATGGTTGCTAGTTGCAGTTTGGTAAAAAGAAAATAGTTCCTACATGAGACTGCTCACAACAAGGCCTGTGGATTATCTTGAGTAACTGGGTCATGATTTCTGCATTTGCTGTTGAGTTTTTAAAGTGTACTTTTTTGGTGGTTTGAGCACCACACAGTCGAGTGCCATCTAGTTTAATTATATTGGAGAGAAGGCAGACATCTCTACTGCTGATATCTCCAACACTCAGCAACTCACACCAAAACAATAATTAGTTAAATAGCACGACAGGTAAGAGGAAACTTTTTTTTTTTTGGGATGAAAGGTACCTCTCATTACTTGAGAAACTCACAGCCAAAACTAAGAAAATAACATGACTCTAAAAAATCAACACATTGCTGTCCTGCAGAAACCAGTTCTGCTCATACAAAGTGCAGAGAAGGGTCACCCAGGACACTACATACTCCATCTTCAGGGACACATGTCTGCCACAAAGTCTTTCAGACGTTCTTGTGCCACCAACACTATGAAAGAGTGGGAATGCCGGGCGTCGGTGGCTTAGTGGTAGAGCAGGCGCCCCATGTACAAGGCTGTTGCCGCAGCAGCCCGGGTTCGACTCCAGCCTGTGGCCCTTTGCTGCATGTCACTCCCTCTCTCTCTCCCCCTTTCACACTTGTCTGTCCTATCAAATAAAGTTAAAAATGCCCCAAAAATATCTTTAAAAAAAAAAAAAGAGTGGGAATGCCCTCGTTAAGCAGTTGCACCTGATAGACCATTCAAGTACCTCAGCCAGCCCAACCAAATGGCTGCTCAGTTTGAGGGGGAAGACCCTTCTGCTGCTGTGGGCAAAAGAGCCAGACCGGGGTCAAGCTGCCAAAGTCCTCCCCCATACGCCATCTGCTGGCAGGCTCTGGGGCCTGACTGGCTGCAGGGTTATTCAAACTATCACTTGGTCACTGATGTCTCGAGCTCCTGCATGGGTAACCATGCAGCACTGGAATATTTGGCTGTAGACTGCTTGGCAAGCTTTGCAAAGACTTTGGCTCAAGGCTTTGTGGCGCATACCTTCATCAACATGATCAGTTCAGAGGAGATGTGTGGTGTGGGTTTCCAATTACATAGCAGCCAGCAGACCTCCCTTATGACTGAGGCATTAAAACAGTCATCCTGTTTCACTCAGACAATGCTCTTTAACAAACTCGTCAAAACGTTTATGACGACTCAGAATAAGTGAAGACAGTTGCTTGCAGCTATTAGCTATCACAAAATTGTTGACCATAGTTTTAACACTTTACTGTAAGGGCAGGAAAGCAATGGCCATGTTAACCGGGAGTGATGAATGTTAACCAGCAGGCCAACATACACACAAACACACACCAACTACAACCAGCTCTGAAAGAGTAGATGGGGAGAAGAAGGGAGGGAGAGTACGCTACATATAAGTGCCTGAAAAAGCAATGCTGGTGCCCACTTAGACTGTGCCCTGGGAAACCTGAAACCAATAAGACAAGAACACACTGAGCAGCATCTAAGGAAGCCTGTCACTCTTTGAGTCTGGAAGTCTGCTTGTGAGGGCTAATCAACTATCCTGATTGCAGAGTCTCCATCAGGTCAAGCCAGTGCCGGAAGCTGGACAGTGGCACCAGAGGATAAAAGACAGCTGCTGCCCAGCCACCAAGATTTTGTTATGCAGGGAAACAACAATCGGTAGAAGAGAGGAGGGTGCCATGAGTCCAACCTCTGTATCAGTTCCATCATACTGTATAAGGGCTTACGAAGGTGCAAACTATAGTTGGATCAGCCGCACTAAAAATCAAGCTCAGTACCTTCATATGTTACATTAAAGGTCATGTCTTTTTCCCAGGTGGATTCCACACGCTGCACAGAACCTGCTGTCAGAGGGAACGTGGGGCAGCAGGGGCAGCATTACTCAAAGGAGATAAGACGAGGACATGCATGTAAATGTCTCATCTTTCATGGTGATCTTTCAGAATGAATGTGGATACCGGGTTGGGAGGCAACACATGATGAGCTGGTTTATTTTTTGGGAGTCTCCAATGTGAATACGGATCTGCCAGTCAGATCAATTTACTGTACTGTTGTTGGAGAAAAGCAGAGGTATGGTAGAATAATCACTTTAAGTTAATCTTGGGTACAGCTGAGGTCAATCTACAGACGTGACTAAAAAGGCACTTTAGTGATTACAAGCGACAGATTTAGAAAAGAATAGTCAGCAGCACAGGCTTTTAGCCTCAAATATGGGTCAAACTTTAAAAACTGCTACACCCATATACTTCCCACAATGTAACTAACAGCATATTTCCATTACACTCTTCCAGCCTGGTGAATGCAAATGTCTTTTGAGCTCCATGCTGTCAGCTTGTAACAAAGATAATTTTCAGCTGGTATTGACATGTGTTTTGGTGATCCCAAAGCAAGTGGACAGCTGAGAAACATTGCCGTTCACACCTGTGTCTATCCATACTCTTGCTAGCTGCTCACTAGTAATGTTGGCAGTTGTATCGGTGCAGCTAGAGACGTGGGCAAATTATGAGACAATGGGCCTCTTGGCACAAGTCACACAGACTTTATGAATATCTTCCCTCTTTTGGTGTTGTTTTTTTTAATCTCCTTTGTAGTTGAAATGCATCTTTGTGTGGTTTTGTGTCTCTTTCTGGTCATTTTGTGGGGGTTTTTTGTGGTTTTTTTTGTCTCTTTGTAGTCTCATTACATCTCTTTGTGGTTGTTTAGCCCTTTTTTAGCTACTTTGTGTCTTTTTACAGATTTATTTCAACTCTTTGTAGACGTTTTTGTTTCTTTGTGGTCACTTCAGGTCTCTCCCTGGTTGGTACCTGTTAATTTGAGCAACATTTTGCAGGTGAAGGCAAAAGGGGGCTCTGGAACTTTGGACCTCTAGGCCTTGGCCCAGTTGGGCTGTTCACTAATGCATCCATCTATGACTGGAGATATTGCTGTCAGCAGGATTCAACACATCTCCTTCCATAGTGCAAAACGATGGACGTTCTCGCAACACTTTGTCCAACTTTTCATGAAATGGGGGAAATATAGAGCAATAGCACACTGTCACCAAAACAACCACAATGTCCTGCATTGATAATAAAGCCCTTGTTGGGGATGTATTTGTGTTTACACTATTCAAGATATGTGGTCAAGTGAGTCCCAGACCACCTCGGCCAGGTGAGTGAACAGAACACAATGCATCTTGGTGGTCTTTTACACTTGTATTTACCGCCATCAATTTCTCATTGGATCACCTAAGACGCATGTCGATACCAAGTGTACATAGGACCATAGGTTCTCTTTAAAAGATCAGCTGGTCCAAGTTCAATCAAAGATAACTGCAGATGATATTATCAGGGTTATCAGTTTAGTTTTGACAAAGCTCCCCAGACCCCCAGAGGACGTAACACAACTGCTTTCACAGACACAGTAGAAATCTCCATGACTGATATAAAAATAAAATCAGTTATGTGGCCATTTATGTATTGAGGCTACTGCACTTGAAATGAATAATAACCCTGGACAGGTTAAAGAGATGATTACTTTGATAAAGTTCAACCTCTTATTTAAAAGTTCATAAATAACTTAGAGGACCCTTCATTAGAGAAACTAATTCCCCACATCTTACTTTTTACTATGGCCTGTTTAAAAGTCTGTGCCTGCTTACTTTTCCATGCATGAGGAGGCGGATGGTAAGGGTGACATTGAGGCCACCCTCTGACTGGACTTTGGTTGGCTCCATGCTGTGAGGAAGTGAGAGCAAAGCACCGTCCTGGAATGGGATGTCCTCAGAAGGAGAAGGAGTAGCGTGGTATTCCAGCCAGCCAGTCACCTGCCAAACACACAAAAAACATGTCATATGTACTAGTATATATATATATATATATATATATATATATATATATATATATATATATATATTGGACACATCCTTAAATTCCCCCCCAAGACTTGTGCTGAGTTGTATTTTAGGATCCTTACAGGTCACCACACATCTCATGCTACAGCTGATAATTTTCCCAGAAATGTAGGACTAAAAATAAAACACTGTATTGGGAAGTCTGCAAACACAGCACAGTGAGACATCACTATTATGAGGTCCACATGATATTTGCTCCATGAATGATACATAATTCTGTAGGGTAGATCCACAGACAACCCAGTGTAATTAGATTCAGCTCCCCTAGGTTTTTGCTGTCTCAAAAATTAATAGTAAAAATTAAAACTAAGTAACCAGCTTGTTTGGATTTTAATTGGACAGTTCACATAACAGGGAGCAATTCGTCTAACCTTTTGCATGGTAAATATAAGAATACATTGGGGATGCTCAGTGATTTACAAATCATAATAATGACTACTACAGGGTCAGAAATGTTTGTTTGTCACAAAAGATTGTGCTAGAGGTGGAACTAAATGAAGATAATGAATGCATCAGCTAAACTCCTGAAAATGAATACCTCTGTGTAATAATGTTTATAATAATGTTCACTAGAAGGTGCAGCACGATGACTTGCAGAATCCATAGTGGCAAAGTCTTCACCGGTAAAAGGCTCTTTCCTATGAGTCAGACATTAAAGTTTTCCTCCAGTGCTCTCATTACAGTTCGTCAAATTACTTTGCTCCCCTTTGCCTTAGCAACTAAGGCAAAGGCAAACAGGACAGTCTGTAAGCATGGATGGCTCTGCTAAAAAAGAGAAAGTTACCTTTTTGTGTATAAGTTTTAAGAACTGACCCATTGTTCTGTTCAATGTATTGTGTTCCCTTACTACGTCGACACTATGTATATTACAGAGTAAACTGTACTAATTTGAGGAATAGTTTCTGCACGGTTGGCAAGTTATGTAAACAATATTAATAGCCTACTAGACACCTTCGCTTTAGTTACGACACTGCAAACTTCTCTTAGAACAGACAGACGGATCTTCCTGTTGACACTTCCCAACCCAACCCAACGCCCCCTCCAAAAAAATGAAACAAAGTTTTAAAAAGTGGTGGGTCTATGGTTGTAATGTGTTCATGGGTGAGTGATCATCACAGTCAGAACATGCTAGAGCACTGATAGGTATGGTGGAGGGGAGTTTATGTGGAAAGCATTAGACTAGCCAAAAAAAAGTAATAGCTATCCAGGACATAAGACAAAAAGAGAGAAAAAATAAAGAGTTCAAATTTGCAAATTTACACATACCATATTCTTTTATTGTTTGATATTTATTGCTATTGTTTTTCTTCTAATTAGCCCTTGTTCTGATTTTTAATAATTACAACGAATACAAAAGAAAATCCATAGTGTGGGGGCTTGCCTTGGGCCCTGAATGTGCTAGGTCCTGCACTGAATAGATAAATCAAGTCGTGTGAATTTAAAATTCTGCAGTGCCATGTGAAACAGAAACTGAATTCACTCTCATTTAAAAACAGTATCCCCTGTGGTTTGAACTGCTTTCCTTCTGGAGTTGATCTCTAATGATTTGGTCATTGACAGTACATACAAAAAGCATTATCTAAGCCTTAATTTCCTCATCCACTCTGTTGATTTTCTGCTCTTATCACTACCTGCGCAAGTTATCATTTAATTTTCTACAGATATCAAAAGGCTCCAGAGAATTCTCATAAATCTCTTAGTCTGCTCAGTGGATGATATTTTAGCAAATTCTAATATCTGTCCAGACACAACCTTAGGCTACTGTTGTTTTTGTGCTCAAACAAAAAGAAACTCTCACCCCGTCTGTATCTCAAAATATAGACTTCAGGCAAAGTTTGTAGTTATAATAGTTGTTTTTAAAATTGATAAATATTTTTTTCCTTCAAAAGGTGCGTTTGGCAATTATCTGTTATAGGCAACAAAGAAAAGATGGTAAAACAGCACCCTGTGGTTTACGAGGCAGAGTTAATGTCAGTTAGAGTGAATGGTAAAAGCAGTCATGCTTACGCTACTGAATTTTGGTGGGACGCCAGGTGAAGCTGGCCACTTGAATTAATTAACTGACACGAAATGTCAGTCCAGCTGTGAAACTGTGAATGGGCTCAGAAAACTGTGAACAGGCTCAGGAAATTGTGGAAAAATGTGAAATGAAGTTAGCCATGCAACGCAGCAAGTTGGAAATGAAAGAACCGTGAAGGTGAGCTAACGGGTGTCTTATTATGATGATATCAGCTAGCTTATGCTAACTATGCTAACACCAACAGTGTTGCAGATAGCATCAGTGACAGGTGGACTGCTGGACTTCTAGTGAAAAACAACGCCACAAAACTTTGCAGCAACTCCTCCATTGGGATATTAACACCAATGCAGATGTGAATATCAATCAGTTGGCCTCAATGATGAACCTGAGAATGACCTTCCCCTGAATATCGAGTGAAACAACTGTAAATAACGCTCTGTCTGTCTCTTGCTACTACCACTACACGTTCAGTGGCACCAGGAGGGGGCCATGGCAACCCTGGTACAATTGCTGCTACACAGCAAAACATTACTGTCTCTGAGATCCTGTGGTAGGCCCTTTTTAGTCTAGCGAAAAGATGGTGGCAACGACAGTGCTATAGACAACCTAAGGCTTCCTTTTCACAACGGACATATTGACTTGTCATACCAGAAAATGCACAGGTGAAACCAATAACCTTAACGATGGCTCGGTTCACAAGCAGTTACGTCAGTCGGAGACCTCCATGTGGGGAAGACAGACAGACGCTCGGTCCGAATGCAATGATTGGTTGGAGTTTTCTAAGAACCATATAAGAATGGTATAATTTAAAAAAAAAAAAATCCAGATAGGTAAGTGTTGCTTTAAGTGCCCCAGTAAGCTGTTCCAGTGAGCCAACATGCACATTACCATGGCCTGTCTTACAGCTATTTGTAATCTTATTAAACACAGATGTGCTTTTCCTACCATGGCCTGTCAAAATGTCTGCAGTGAAAAAGTTCTAATGGTACCAACCACAGGGCTGCCCCTGACCAAATTGGGGCCCTAAGCGAAATTTTATTTGGAGCCCCCCCCCACCCCACCTCTCCCCATCCCAAATTTAATTTAATTTAATTTAATTTAATTTAAGCGTTTATTTGGAAGGGACAATGCATATTGATGAACATCAGTATAAATACATCTGTAAATATGCCAGAGTTAGCAGAACTGCTAATTTACTTCCATTTGTTGTACTGTATCATAGGTACAAAATGACGGCACAAAAACATGCCATTTAACTTGACAACCTTTATTAGCACTAACAAATGTATTGTAGATACAGGAGTTTGGCTGTACGAGTCAAATAAAATAAAAAATTCAAGCTGAAATAAATAAATAAATATTAAATAAAAATAACTTCAAACTGAAATAAATAAATAAACAAATCTGAGTCACAAACAACCATCAATTACTCATCAAAAGAAAGTAGCCACTTTCAAAGGGATCTGTGGAATCTCACCTGAAGATATATGCATGAAAATGGGTTTCATGGGTCCACAAGTCTTAATTAAACATTTTCTTCCTAGTAAATGTTGTGTAAAATCAATGTCTATCCTCAAATTAAAGCTGTAAAATTGTGTTTTTAATGAAAAGGACAACCAGCATATTTGAAGAACACTGAATCGCCTAACACATGTACAGATACATAACATATTAAAACAGGATTGTTGAGGAACTCTGAGTGTATTTGTCTATGCACATCAGATAATTAGGAATATAAGTTATACTGTAAAGTAAGAACCAAAGTATATCAGTATGTGAATTCCTTAAGTCTCATAATGACGACTAACCTAACCTATAGCCTAGAGTACTTAACCATCATAACTGAATTCCTGAAATTCAGTTATGACTGCGTTTTGGTGTGCCACACCGAGATTTTTAGCCGCCCCATCTGGTCACCACTATAAAAAAATTCTGGGGTGCCACTGTATCAGTTCACTAACAGAATTGGGTATAGGAAGTGTTGAGTTTGAAATGACGATGCGATGCGATGCGATGCGATGTGTTTACTTTATAAAGACAAAGGGAGCGGATAAAAAGTAAAGATACAGAGGGATTAATAAATAACAGACCATCTATAATGTAGTCTGTTTCAAATGAAGCTGGGAGCCTCTGCAGTTGTGGTGAGTAAAAGCCCCGCCGCTATTTGTTAATGTTATTACTTTATGTCCGACCGTGAGGATGTACCATTGTTTGCTAGCTTGATGCTAATGACAGTAACGTTAACTGAGCGGGTTGACAAAGTGCCTCTGCTGTTTCACACCATCATTTCCCCCTTTTACTCTGTGTGGTAACATCCCTAGAGGAAATATTAAAAACGCTGGGGTGTTGTTGTCATACAGTTGTCTACAGCAGCAGATCATTCTGTGTTTCTACTGGTCAAAGTGATGGCTGTGATGGGAGAATTGGATCTCAGTGAAGGGCAAGTGGTCCATAACTTTAATTTTGGAGACAAAAAAATGTAGGCTTAGCGCCCTGTGGTCCATTGGCCAATAGGAAATGTACAATACTCAAAAATACTTTAAAAGTGCTTGAGTTACTTTTCTCAGGGAGTAATGTTGGAAGTACTTTAAAAGTACTTGAGTTACTTTTCTCAGGGAGTAATTTTGTGAAGTTACTGGTTACTTTTCAAAAAAGTAACACAGTAAAGTACTGATTACTTTTAAAGTAACCCTTACCCAACACTGATCAGTAAGTATTGGTTAAGTGTCCTGCCGTGGCTTCATGTGTTCACTGTCTGTGTAGTTCCTGACTTTTATGAAGGGTTATTGCTTGACTGTACAGTAAGGAGTGTTGCTGAACTTTTGAATGTGCCTTTTTTACCATGGTGGACAGGACCGACCTAGTCACTGTGTGTGATTGTTTGCAGACCATGTGGAGGGTCTGGTTGTTGCTTGTCTTGGTTTTGAAGTCCTATATAACCTGTAATGACAGGGTAATTAGAGGAGGAATGCTGTTAGCCTGTCTATGCTATTTCGTATGCCAAACAACTGAAGTCGTCAAAATCCAGCACTCGGGCAGTGACTTCCCGAGTCAGACACTGACAAAAAAGCCATCCTTTCACGTTGGCATGAAACACAGCCGGTTGCCATCATATTAAAAATCATTTTGCGGTGTTGTACCGACATAGTGCATTTTTTTATTTTAAAGGTTCATTTAACTGCCCCTTCAAACAGAACAATTGGTCCTAGTCCTGCCTCTGTGGTTTAAATGGACCAGAACTGGAGTCTGATGACATCAGCACTTCTAAGTCATAATACTGAGAATCTTTCCCACTGCTACATTATAGCTCACATCATACAGCATTTAGGAAATAAGATAAGATAACCTTTCTCCCTTGAAAAGATTTAGTGTTTCTTGTGCTATTTACTTTAGCCAAGGAAACACAACGTGATCAGCTCAGGATGTACAGCTGTGCCACTGCTGCTTGTTTTAACAGTAAAGGCCCAAACATACTCGGGCGGAACATACGAGGAACGGACTCCGCGGAGGTCCGCGCGGACTCAAAGCGGACGTCCGCAAGGCCTGTGCGCGCAAAGCTCAGATTTTACGACCGCACGGACTCCGCTCCGTGCACCAGTGACTGCTCGGCATGTATTTTTCACATCGTGGGGATTATTCACGGACATTTTTACAGGAAACTACAACGCGGAAGTGCGCTTGACTATGAAAGCCCGAATGACTGCAGACATTCCTCGCGGAGTCTGTTCCGCTTATAGTACGCCCGAGTATGTTCGGGCCTTAAGCCTACATGTGTTACAGTGACTTTTTATCTGTCCAGAGAACATTGACTTCTTAGGCTACTTGGTTGATATTTGGCTGCTTTATACAAAAACCGTTATGATCTCCTTAACGCCTTGACATGTGCTTCAAGTATTTGTGTGACTTCTTTAGCACTGTGTGTGTCATCACTTTTTCTCCATGAAGTCCTTTGAAATTTGAAGAAGTTCTGAAAAGAAATTTAATTAGAATTTAATTTAATTCTGAAATCATCAGCGCATGGCTAAGGGCATTCATTTATTGAATATATTTGAAAAATTTGCAAAATTGATAATTGGCAGGAGGTAAAATGTTCTGTATCTGCTCCTAATTTCACATTTTATTCCAATTAATTTGGTTACTGCAAAGTGATAAATGCGGTGTCAAAACAAATGACTCACAAACAAAACTGCCAACTTGGTGCATGTTAGGCTTTGTGCTTTTTGCACCTCCTGGTGATGTTTTTCTCTTTCAAACCAACTAGCAACACCTAGAAAGCAGCGAAAAAAGCATCCACCCCAAAAACCTATTCATGTGTCTCCTACCTGTCTCGGCTCTAATGACCACAGTGTGTCTGTTAAAAGGCGTCAGACAGCAGGATGTGTGCAGCAACCAAAGGTGCTAACAGGCTCAGGTGTCCAATAAACATTTAGACTGTCCACATGTGGATGTGCTCACTTTGGTGAACTTCTAAAGAGAAAAACTGCTCCAACTGCTCAAATATTAATGTTGGTGGTCTTGTTGAAAGCTTCTTTTTTTGTGGGTTCACCTTGGATTGTGGTTCATGAGAGGCTCACTTCATACCCTGTGAGCTGATTATTGTTTACTGATTCTTATCGCTGCATTATGGTCTTATTATACAGTCAGGTCCATAATTATTTGGACAATGATACAGTTGTCGTCATTTTGGCTCTGTACACCACCACAATGGGTTTTAAATGAAACAATGAATACGTGCTTAAAGTGCAGACTCTCAGCTTTCATTTAAGGCTTTTTTCAAAAATGTAGTATGAACCGTGTAGGAATTACAACCATTTCTTCACACAGCCCCCCAACTTTAAGGGCTCATAAGTATTTGGACAAACTAACATAAACATCAATTAAACAGTCAGTTTTAATACTTAGTTGCAAATCCTTTACAGTCAATGACTGCCTGAAGTGTTGGACACATAGACATCACCAGATGCTGGGTTTCTTCCCTGGTGATGCTCTGCCAGCCCTTTACTGCAGCCGTCTGCACTTCCTGCTTGTGTTTTGGGTGTTTTGCCCTCAGTTTTGGCTTCAGCAAGAGAAACGCATGCTCAATTGGATTCAGGTCAGATGATATGACTTGGCCATTGCAGAACATTCCACTTCTCTGCCTTAAAAATGTCTTTGTTTGCTTTTGCAGTATGCTTCAGGTCAATGTCCAACTGCACTGTGAAGCATCGTCCAATGAGTTTTGAAGCATTTGGTTGAATCTGAGCAGATAATGGTGCCCCAAACACTTCAGCTTTCATCCTGCTGCTCTTGTCAGCAGTCACATCATCAATAAATACAAGAGAACCAGTTCCACTGGCAGCCATATATGGCCATGACATAACAGTACCTCCACCATGCTTCACTGATGAGGTGGTGTGCTTTGGATCATGAGCAGTTCCTTCCCTTCTTCCTTCTCTTGTCTTCCCATCATTCTGGTAGTTGATCTTTGTTTTATCTGTCCATAGTATGCTGTTCCACAACTATACAGGCTTTTTAGATGGTTTTTGACAAACTCTAATCTGGCCTTCCATTTTTAAGGCTAACCAATGGTTTGCATCTTGTGATAAACCCTCTGTATTTATTCTAGTGAAGTCTTGTCTTGCTTACAAGAGCAGCAGGATGAAAGCTGAAGTGTTTGGGGCACCATTACCTGCTCAGATTCAACTAAATGCTTCAAAACTCATTGGACGATGCTTCACAGTGCAGATGGACATTGACCTGAAGCATATTGCAAAAGCAACCAAAGACATTTTTAAGGCAAAGAAGTGGAATGTTCTGCAATGGTCAAGTCATATCATCTGACCTGAATCCAATTGAGCATGCGTTTCTCTTGCTGAAGCCAAAACTGAGGGCAAAACACCCAAAACACAAGCAGGAAGTGCAGACGGCTGCAGTAAAGGGCTGGCAGAGCATCAGCAGGGAAGAAACCCAGCATCTGATGATGCCTATGTGTCCAACACTTCAGGCAGTCATTGACTGTAAAGGATTTGCAACCAAGTATTAAAACTGACTGTTTAATTGATGATTATGTTAGTTTGTCCAAATACTTATGAGCCCTTAAAGTTGGGGGACTGTGTGAAGAAATGGCTGTCATTCCTACACGGTTCATACTACATTTTTGAAAAAAGCCTTAAATGAAAGCTGAGAGTCTGCACTTTAAGCAGGTATTCATTGTTTCATTTAAAACCCATTGTGGTGGTGTACAGAGCCAAAATGACGACAACTGTATCATTGTCCAAATAATTATGGACCTGACTGTATATTGTCACAATCTGCTTCTGGCTGCTTTTCCTTGTGATGTACCGAACCAATATAACAGCACTTGTGCATTTGTCCTTGCTGTTTGAAAGGTGTGTCTTTGTTACTACTGTGTTTAAGGGCAGAGCCTGACTCGATGTGCATATTTTGTCATTTTAATTTTGGAGAAATGTTTTTAAACACAATGTAAGATTTAGGTAGGTGCAGTATATTGATGGAATAAAATGATGTAAGAAATCCATGAGTACAATAAGAACATGTAATCCTGCCAGCTATCTTCAACATGCAGCACACATAAAGTTTAAAGGAACAGTGCATCATATTATTAAAGCAGTGAGCATCTTTAATTCTCTGCTAGGTGCCTAACAACCTTACGGTGATGACAAGAGGAAAGTCCCAGCATCCAGGCAAGAATCAGTCTGGCCCATGCTTAAGTACAGCTTGTCATGTTTACATCCAATTTGTTCAGATTAAACAAACAAGATATAGCATGATAATTACTGAGCTTTAGCGTTGCAAGTAGTCAACAAATTTCATCATCACTAAGATGGGTCTATGTTATTGTTATGATGCAAGGCCTGTACTGTGGCAACGTCTCCACCATGTCCTAGCAGCAAGCACGCATCCATCTGCTCTCTGTCCACAATGAATCAGTAAAATATGCACTTCTGTTATGTCATGTGAACAAACCATGTGACGTACCTTTCAGCTGTGCACTCGAGATCAGACCGGAGATGTAACCCCTTAAAATATGGACTAAGCACTTGCTATCTACCTACGTTCTTCATCAGCTTTTTTACAGATGATGTGATGTTTGCTTCCATAATTTGCTGGAATTTAACTGAATCAATTTTTCCATCTACTTGTGAAATGTTCTCTGTGCCACTGGCGCAAGCCCAACGCAAGTCCAAAGTATGATCAATGCAACCTTAAGTTTAACAGTTGGACAGGTGTTTACATGAAACTCTGCACCCTCTTTTCTCCAAACATACCTTTGCTAATTGCTTCCAAAAAGTTCTATTTTAACTTAATCGGTCCACAGTCTTCTGACACTGAATTTTGTGGTGAGGACACAGGAAAGGTTTGTTGTCACTGCACCACCATTTCAGAGTCTGCTAAATCTTCCTGAAGGTCTTTTGCTGTCAAAGGGGGGCTTTGATTTGCCTTTCTAACAATCCTATGAACAACTCTCTCAGAAAGTTTTCATACTCTTCCAGACCTCAACTTGACCTCCACGGTTCCTGTTACAGTAACTGCCATTTCTTTACAAACTATGGAAACAGCTCCCTGAAAACACTTTGCTATCTTCTTATAACCTTCTCCTGCTTTGTGGGCATCAATTATTTCAGTTTTCAGAGTGCTAGGCAGCTGTTTAGAGGAGCCCATGGCAGCTGATTTTTGGGACAAGGTTTCAGGAGTCAGAGTATTCATAAAGCTTTGAAATTTGCATCACCTGGCCTTCTTACTTTGTGTGCCCAAAACTTTTGCATGATCTTCCTTTCCTTTTTACACTCACACAAAAATAATATAGTAACCTTGCTTAAAATATTGAAAGAGCACTGTACAGGAAGATAAGGAATATTTTTTAAATATATATATATAAAATGCTGGAAATAATAAAATGTTCCTTTCTTCTTTTTATTAAATCAACTAAAAGTTGTTAGTTACCGCCCTACCAGACTAGTTCGTTTTCACCCTGTTCCAGTCTTTGTGCTACGCTAAGATTACAACACCTGGCTGCTGTGTTATATTTACTGCAGTACAAGTTGGATCAATCTTCTCATCTAACTCTCAGCCAGACAGCAAATCAAACTTTACCTTTTAAACAACAACCATGGCTGAGAGTTGAAGTAGTAATTAGTGTAACTATTCCAGAACAAATCAAGTTAATATACCATTAATGTTATGTAGCACACTGCTTGTACTGAGGCATTGGCATTCCAGTTGCAATTAATTTGTTTCTCCTCAACCTAATTCGCTGCAGTTGCTATAGCAAAAGAACACAGAGGTCTAATCACTGCTATTTCTAAAGAGTAAATTGCTACTAAATCATCCATACTCCAATCATTCATGTGAAACAGATGTTTTTGTCTCTGTCAGCTGATGGTTCTAGCAAAGGCAAAGGCAATGATGGCAACAATGATTTTCTAGTCTTTGTAATTTAGTGTTGTTTGCTTTTTCAAGCCATCGATGTTGGCGGCAATGATTCATGGAACATGTGCAACAAGGTAAATCCCACTGTGACGTGTGATAGGTAGGGGCAGCTGGTCAATGTTATTTTTACAATCAGTTCATTTATTTAATTGTATTTTCATATTACTTTATCTTTTACTATGTTGTTTGCCATGTTTTATATGTTAAGTTGACCTTAAAGTTTGTATTGGCAATTTTCATCAAAAATCACTTTCACTGAGTGAGGACTATCTTTGAAAAGCCTTGCCAGAGTTCAGATAGAGCATGAATGTCCAATTTAATATTTCCATTGTCCATTTATGTTGGGAATTTTTTCAAAGTACAGTCAGTGCTTCAAGGATGCAATTTGTCTTGGACATACAATGAATTCAAAGCAGCAGCAACATAAAATTTAATCAGTGATGTCAGGCAGGAATACGAATAAAGAAAACCCAGGTGACTAAAGCCACACAATTATGGCACATTGTTGTCTGGCTGAATTAGCTGCAGACACTTGGTTATATTGAATAAAGGTGCCTGCTATACAGGCAATATCTGACACTGTTAAAAATGTGGGACTCCTCTGCATATTTGCTCTGCAAAACCCACAACAGCATCACATGATATGCACCATCAGCAACACGATGGACTGTATTGGCTCCATAAATCTGTTTCAGATCCTTATTTTCTCGGCTATGAAAAGCCAGCTGTCAAAAATTCCCTTTATTAAAATGCTGAACATTAAAAACGCTGCACATCATGCACATAGAAAGGGAGCTTTACCACTGTCAGTCAAACATGTCATAGAATTCAGTTCACAAAGCAGCTGAAAAGCATTCATCATGAACGAAACCCTCCATCTTATTTCTGCATGTTTGAGCTTGTTGGTCTCTCCACCCCAAAAACGACAAAATTGTTCCTGTCCAAAATTATTTTTGATATTGATATCTCATAAAATGCTTGATCAAAGTGCAGCTTATCACTAACTCATTATAGTTTGTGCAGATGAGTAATTATAAAGGGCAATATTTTAAAATGTACTTTTTCTAGCAGAGGTTTTGGCCAAAAATTCATCACATTCAAATTCAGAAACTAAGTATTTCAGCAAGCACTTGGCTTTTTTGCCTTTTGTACCTCATATCATCAGATCATGATGTGTTTCTAAATATAGCAGACAACCAAGTGCCATCGCTTGCCAACATCTTTGAGATGATAACCCTGAACAAGAAGTGCCTGTTTGTTTGGGTTAAACATCAACTGCTCTCTACTGGGTCCTATTAGCACATTCCCTCTGTAGCAGAGCACTTTCTAATATTTCAAAATGGTCTCTCGGCCATAAACAGGCTGCAAGCGTTTTGGAAAATGAGATGTAGGAAAGCGGAAGGAGAAGGTTGAAAATATCCGCAGATAGACATGCCAAGGAGTCTTTTGTTACAGTACTTCAGCCTGCAAGCAGCCATCCTGCCAGACCTATTTGCCCCAAAAGCTGACTGTAAACCTGTCATCTCTAATCAGTTAGCCTGGTTGAGATCTCAGCCTAAATTACAGTCACAAGCTGACGGCCCCTTGCATTGTCCCTATGCCATCTAGCATTAGCTTGGAGGGCTAACATAGTTTATTGGTGCGTGTCTGCTAATAAGCCATGCAAGCTGTCCTCTTTTCTTTAGTCTCACCATATAACTCAATCAAAAGACAATGCCATCATGCCGTCGTTAATTACTAACGGAAAACAAAAATCTATCCAAAACTGATTTATGAGGTAATGATATAGACACAGCTAAGGGTTTGCTGCCCTCCTTGTTTCCATATAAATAGAAAAGCTTCAGTTTTTCAGTTGCATCATGAATTGAAATCCATGTTGCAGACAATGTAAGACTATTGTTCACGGCAAATCTGCCACTCTGCAGCACACACCCACACTGGAAAACTCAGCACACATAACTGCCTGTATGAGACAAGTAATTCAAGCAAGTAATTTAATAGTTTTATGTTAACTGAGAGGATTTCCTAATAGCACCCTATTAGTTTTAGTCATTATCCTTTAAGAACAAGCTAAGGAGGTCTCGCTAATTTATTATATTGAATAATGAATCCATATCAAAAAATTAACACAACGAGACATAACATCTCATCCAATCAAGGCGATTCACTGGAAAAGTTTGAGTATTTTTGTCTGCTCTTATTACTCCCCCCCCCCCCCCCCCAAGATGTCACACTGCATAGACATAAAAATAGTCGCCAAGCAGACGGGCCCCAGGATAAGATATTTCCCGTAAGAACCACAAGATTTAACCACAGAAATGTTCAATGCTGATCTGTGACGCAATTAATAATTATTCAGAAAATATTTACCTTTATGCAGCTCCAAACGGGTGAACACCACTATGGCTGTTAACAAAAGATTATCAAAATGGAATTGAAATATTGTATCCCCCTATCATTAAATCAAGATGAAATACTCGCAAGTCATTGGCCAAGACGTGGAGTCATGTGGGCTATGCGTCGCAACTGGTGACGTCACCTTTGGCGTGTAACCCGAAGAAAAAAAATCCCCAGTTTTTGGACAAACACGAAAGCCAGTCTACCCATATCATCTTGCTTTGACCAATGCATTGGCAAGTGTGCTCCACTACATGGGCAGAGGACATGATGGGTGCCCCAGATTAGGACGCCCCTCAGGGTCTGGGGGGGGTGGGGGGGGGGGTTGTGGTTGGAGGTTGCAAACATTTGAGATGGGTGTCTGGATATTTTGACAGACATGTCAGCGGAGCCATCGAACACAGTAGCTTCATGCTGCTGTGAGCTTGCTTGCTTGCTGCTAATATCGGCTTCTATACTGCTTCTCTGAGTTTGTGTATTGTACCGTTTCCCTGCTGTACACACAATAAACCAGCTTCATACCACAATGGTTTGATTAATAGTGGAGTGGACTACAGAAGAAACGAACGCTTGTATTGTTAGGCGCTGGCCCCACAGGCTACCAAACCCCTAAATTTGATGGCCAAAGAACATTTTGATAGCCTTAATGTATTCTTATTAAAAAAAAAATAGTCTACAAAGGAGACAGTTTACTGCAGCTTAACACAGCCTGTCTTAAGTGACACTTCAATAAATGAAACCAAATTAACAGAATATCTCTGTAAACATATGGTATGTTCTCTCACAGTCTCTTTCTTAGTTCAGTTTATCATTTCTTTACTTTGTTGTTATCATCTATAATTGTAAGTTTCAGACTTAAAACACCATTAAAATGTTAAGGAAATAAATCAGTATTTTGCTAGCCTCAGTAGAAAAAAGCTACACTAAAAGATAACAGGATTTGATTTAAAACAATCAGGATTATATCAGAGTTAACTGCTGTTTCTTATTGTTTTGTTCTCAGTTTATGTAAACAATTTGTGACCAATAACAGCTACATACACTTTTAATTATCCAAGCACAAGTACCTCAGCAGTGTATATAAGTACAGAATGTAATATAAATGTAAATGTAAATCTATGTGGTTACTTGCTTTTATCTCTGACAAAAAATTGGTAAAATGTAAAAACTGATGTTAAGTGTCTGGAACTCCAAACTTATAGTAATTTTAACATTACCTCAAAACTGTACTCAGATTAAATACTTGGGTAACATTACAGTAATTTACAGTAAATTTGTCATGTTGTCATATTAAACCCCAGTTCACTGTTAAATGCTTGATGTTCCTCCATGCTAACAGCTAACTAGTTGCCCTCCTAGTTATAACAGCATGAAGACGCGCTCTGTTGTATTTGCTCGATTCTAGTCATTTGCTCAGCAATACTTGTACAAACAAAAATCCCTTTTGTCCCCGAGGTGGCCCTGGGAAGAGTTTTGTTTGTCCAAAACACATTTCTATTGTAACCAGGATGAGGTATGCTGCTAGTCATAAACCCTGGCTAGCTGGTGACGAGTACTGTTTTTATAGAATGATGAACTACAAGGAGCAAATGAATCAGGATGTTTGTGAAAATGTAACGTTGCGTTGGCAAAGGTTCAGGGATTTTTTTATATATTTTGTCTTAATTTGGACCGATAATCCATTTGAAACACGCAGTCTCACACTCAAGAGAGACCTGATAAAACTCAGTTGTCACTGGGGGGCACCTACAGGTGATATTTGGTGGCTACAGAATAACCTTTTTCTGGCCACAGGCCATTGTGCCATGTTTAATGGTGAAACCTGATTAGTCACCAATGGACTGAAATATTTTGTTGGTAAAACCACTGAACACAACAATCATGCTGACTTTTCTTGCTACACAACAATGACCATACTGTTGTGACTCTTATGCAACTGTGTTGCTACAAGCAAACAGAATGAGTACTAATCAACTATGAAATTGAATGAATCCATTTCTCTGCCTAAGGACTCTGTCCCAGACACTCTCCAGCGGATTTTGTGATTGACTGATAACACATCTGCAATTACTTTCCAGGTCAATAACGACACTTGCAAGCCTTTTTCTTATCTTATTGTGTTTTTTAATGTTTGTTTTATTAATTTACAACCATTCTCGCTTCTGTTGGTGTCTGTGAGTCCCAGTATGTCTTGTGTTTTAACCATCCTGCATGCATAGTAAGTAGTGTTTTGTTGTGTGTGTTTCTGTGTTAGTGTGATTGTGAGTCTGCCCAACATGGTATGTCAAAGACAGGACCATGAAATTAGTGTTTCCAGTTTGACCTAAATCTAATACATGACATCAGCATTGTTAGCATCTACAGTTTAGGTACAGCTAAAATCAGATGTTGTAAGTCGATGTTTATTCATTTAGTAGATAATTAAGGCCTTTGGACATTACATAAAGTTATGATAAACATGTGAGGCTTGTAAATCTATTTAGCCGAGGGCTGCTCCAAATACAAGTTGTGCAAGTGCGATATTTAAGATTAAATAGATAAATGGTTAGACTATATTTGAGGTATACTGTGGAGAGATTTGTTTTTAACATGTCCAAGAGGTACAAAACTAAGCCCTAAACAAATGGACCTAAATATGACCTAATACAGCCTAGGAAAAGATATAGTAGATCTATGAAAGCATTAACAGTAGGCCTACATTAGCCTTAAGGTTTTGAAAATATTGAGAAAAATCTCAAGATCTTTAAGCTTAAGAGTCACAGGTTGAAAAAATTAATTAGTAATGCTTTGGGCTGATGTAATATATCTAAATAAGGAGGTCACTTTGTGTTTTGAGTGTTCCCTGGAGCCTTGTACAGCCAACTCTATCATAAGACACTAATGGTAAATTGTGCCTGATCCTGCATGTGGAAGTGAGTTCACAATATTGGTCATTGGGTGTTTTGTTAGCATGATTATTTATCTACAACTTAGAAAAACTATTTGCTGTGGCTGTGTTATAAATCAACATGCAGATGCAGAAGGTGGCTTCTCTTTCTACACCTTTATGCCCTTGGTCATGGGCTTTTTAGAAATGTTTGGCACTGTTAGACCCAAATTGAATAACAGACCCTTGGTAATCTCTCAGTAAATAGAGAGGGCGAACATATATGGAAAATTCTGTTTTACTTAAAAGGCATAACCATATTAATAGCAACAAGTTCTGTTAATCACATCACAACATCTTAAGGCTCAGACACACCAAACGGACATCAAAGAACTACTGGCAACAAAGGTGTTGCCTCATGATGCCTTTGTCTCACACCACACACCACAAAGACAGCCAATGACCAACCAGCTATGACACAGTAAAAGGGATGAAATTAAGACTACTCAGAAGCTGGCAGACGCTATATTCTTGCTGAAGTCAGCTACTGATCTGGCCAATGACAAGCCAGCGCTGGTGACTGAGAGGCCAGCAGTGGACAAAGAGTAGTCAACTGTTCATTTGACAAATGTGGTAACTTATGCATCTAACCTAGCAGCTCACTGCATTGGCTACTGGCCTGACAAGACATTAGCTTCTATATCATCTAAAAAACAGGCTACAAGGGCCGAGTAGTGGCAACAATGTGGGACACACCACAGAAACTAGGACGACGCTCAGCGACAGTCTGACATTGGCCAGTGGCTGACCGTGTGTGCAGGTGCTTAATCTAAGAGTTTTGATATTTCTGTACCAGTATAATATTACAATAACCCACAGACAACTTCCATGTGTTTGTGCTTCATGTTCCTATAGTTCTTAATGTAAGTTACATGGTCCCCACTCCAGTGGCCTCTCAGGTTAGAGCTATTATCTTTCCATATAGGGCCAACACAGTATCCACCTGAACCATGACCTTTTCAAAGAGGATGAAGAGGTGAAAGGAAGTCATAATCACAGTGAGATATGTGCAGGGATTTTTTTTCTACAAAAACAGAGTCTGTCTTAACAAGGTATTTGTCTGAAAGCTAGTGTGAAGGGACAGGTACAAAAAGGAAGGGCAGAAAGGTCACTTTAATCTTAAATGTATCACTTTCTCCTGAACATAAGATCATTCTTGTTCAACTTCAGGCTCCTGAAGTGTGGCTGAGTAGACAAACAAAAAACATAATTAGTCCGCACATGGATCCATGGTCATACCTGTATCCAGAGAGAGGAAGCATTAAAGTCTATTACAAACTGAACAGGAGTTCTTTTATCAGAATTGGCTTTACAATTAAGTGGGACAATTCACTCAGCAGGCTTGTTCAGTGGATAACAAATGACCTTCAGGCAGTGAATCTAATTTCATTCGCCATGATACATTTTTTTCACGACTGCTTTTTCAAAGATGAATCACAGATAACAAATGGTGAGCTCACAAATAATAGATAATATCTGCAGTAAGAACAAACACATTGCAAGTGTTGAGCCCAAAACAAAATGACTTCCCAAAGAGCACCATTCTTCTTGGCTCAAGCGCCCACGGCACTGTCTGAACTCTCTAATCACATCCTCCCTGCACAAGCCATGTGGGCCTACCTGTTTTAAATCCTCCATCAAAACATATTGCTAGTCGTTGTGTGTCCTTACATGGTAGGCTGTCAGAGCTCTTTAACAGATATTTTCCATGTCCATACCTCTTGTGTAAAGTCTACTGTACATTCTCAATTTTCTTCATGAAATGGTTTTGAAGGCTCTGACAACTGGCCACATGTTAACATCTGCCAGTGATGTTAGTGGACTCAAAGGGACATTTTATATATTATAATTAATAAAATTAAATAAAGTAAAAATGTATAAAATGTATTTAGATGCTCCGATTGCAATTGATTTGGGTGATTCTGATTTACAATTTTTAAAAGTCTGACTTGCCAATTCCAATTTTAGCTAATTATGGGTTTTTTTCCTGCTTGAATTGTGCCCTCAGACGAGCCTGGAAATCCAGACTCAAATCTAGAAAGATTCTGAGTCTGGCCCTCACCGATACACCCTTCCTACCCAAGGGGCGGCACTAACTGAGGCATATTAAATGCCGCCACATGCAATTGGATAGCACGATGGCCAATCAGAGCAAAAAATAAGGTGATGTATTCATTGCACTAAGCCACGTAGAAAAAAGCAAGCACTCTCAAAACTAAATACACTCGTAAGGTGCAAGGTCAAAAACAGTCCGGCGTTTTCCCTTTTCTTTCCATTGCAGTAAGCCCCATTTGTTTGCCGACCAGTGGGGCTAACTGATATATTTTGCTTTTGCCGTGTCCCGTCGGCAAACTGGCAAAAATGTCCTTCCTGGAAACAAAGGCTTCTAGGGCAGTCTTCTGTTCCTCTCTCAAGGAAAAAGATAAGTGTAGTTGGCTTAGCGTTTCTTCCAAAGCTAAATTGAATGGATGTGGTCCCTTGGCAGCTGCCATCTTAGCTGTTTACTTTTCGACTCCTACGGCGCAGCGCTTTTCTCATCACGTTATGCCCGCCCAGAGCCCGCCTCTGTCAGATAGACTGATTTGATTGGTCCAATTGGCGACTCACTGGGCTCTGCTCGTCTGGGCCAGATCCACGTGCAGTGCAAATTAGAATTTGCTAGGGACGGGGCATCTGGATTTCCAGGTCACTCTCAGATGGGTATTTTAAGTCAAATCATGATCTTTTCCAAACCATAACCAAGTGTTTTTGTGCTTAAACCTCACCGCACATTAACCACAGCGCTGTTGAAATTTAAAGCTTTAGCACATCTGTTGCATAATACCATGCAAATGTAACATCTCTATGGTTTGGAGAAATGTACAATCTAAACGTTTTTTTCTGGCATTTGGATTTTAATATGATAAAAATCTACCCATAATGTGGCAAACAGCTCACACTGCAGGATGAATTTCAAACAATTTTCACACACATCCGCCCACATCCACACACGAACACAACATACGCATCACAGTCACCATTATCTCTGACTGTAGACAATAAAGGGCACACTGAATTATGAAATCTCATTCTGTAGCTTTATTTACTGCATAATACTAAGGTCATTAACTAATTTCCCCTAGTGAGCCCTAACGAGAGAAAATATGCAGCCTGTGGACTCATATATTAACAGGAAAATGTATTAATGGTTGTTTGCATTTGAAGATGCTGCTTTCATTCTTCTTCTTTCTAATGATACATTGGAAAAAAAATATGCTGCTTTTGGTGATAGCGCACTCAAATAACCAAGTAAGTGACAGCCTCTGCCCTTTTCAATATCCATTTAAAGCTATGCTGGCAGCAGCACGTGGATGTTTGAAAAAACTTCAAAATCCAAAATCATGTCACATCATGTTTGCCAGTCCGACTGGTCTGTGAAGCTCTATATGAAAGGAAACTAAAGGAAGAAAGGAAGCAAAGAAGTGTAGGTTTCTCTGGATGCTGTATTTTCTGGTGTTTGATAAGAAGACGGTTTAATAAATATTCAGTTCATTACTTTGGGCAAGTTTACATACTCCACTGCCACAACTAAATGTCAATAATTATGTGATTATAGTGGGTCTCAGTCGCTGCTGTGTTAACGATGGTATCCTTTCATTAAAAACGTAGTAGGTATCAAACAATCAGATGTGGCCATTTTATGCAGCTGTGAATCTGTGAAAAGGTAAAGGGGAAACCAGCTGAAATCTGGCTGTTTAATTAAAGCAGGAGTCTACATCTGTTCCCAAGATGTGACTGAAACCAACCTGTCAGATTCAGTCCAGACTGTGGTCAGCCTTAATGCGTCTCGTCCAGTTGCATACATGATGTGGAGCAACACATCCTGTCATTGTCTTTCTCTGTGTGACAGCTGAGCTCTGACAGTCACAGTTTAAGACAGCCAAAATGAAAAAAAGAAAAGAAAAAGAAAAATGCAGCTGGGGTCGATAAAAAAACAGCTTGTCTACACATGAGGAAAGTTTGTTTTGCTCAAAATGGGCTACTTTGATTAGTCGAGACTGAAAGAATAATTTGTCAGGAAAAAAGACTCAGAGACACATTTAATAAAATATATGTACAGTTTGTGTACTGATGATTTGTGTCTTCACAAAGACATACGTCAGTGTCCTGATGTCTCTCCTAGTTAGATATTTTGGCAAAAACTTAAGGGCAACACACACCAGCACACAACGTCTATCAAAACATCCACTTTACATGTGAGCCCACAGCGGCGGCATCTTGATGTCAATCAAGGTGTCAGTCAGCAATGACATCTGTCAGCTTTCAAGAAAAGCAGCGGCAAATTTTTCTCATTTACTCCCTGAATTGGCACATCACAGCTACTGTACCATGACTACTGCTTATCTCTTTGTGACACATCCAGTCAAGGCTATGGGCGTCTTTTGACACATGTCAAGCAGCTGATGTGGGTGGAACTCTGGTCTGATCAGAGACAATAGTGGCCTTTAAGTAGATGTAAACACATCAAATCTAGATGAGATTCAAAAATAGATGTGAGCGTTTGCTAGGTTATCAGTTTAAAATATTACAGCGTATGTAAATACATTTTATCCAGTCAAACAATTTATGTAATTGATAGTTTAGTGTTCGATGCTGTTCATCTTTACTGACACTGTTGATTCTTAAAATCAGAAACAAAGCATATTTATAGAGTAAACTACCTCATGGTGCATGGACTGAAGCCTCTAATACCAATCAGCCAAACTTAAGAGACATCCAGTTGGAGAGATAGCCAGTAAGACAGGAGGGAGTAAGCAGCTGTTTAGCCGGCATTTGGTGCTTGGGAAACCCCCTGCAAGATTTGAGAGTTAAATAATGAGTCTCTGGGATCATGTCATGAAAGCAAATTTCAACCAGCTCATTAATATTTGACTTCATTGCATTGCTTTAGTGCTCCTCCTTGGCCAGTTTATGGGTAGTGCTGGAGAGGGTGTAATTAATGGCAATATAATGAAGGCAGAGCTGCAGTAGGATATGTTAGTGCATAAAAACTTGTTTAAGAACCGTAACTGCTACTGTAGAGTTGATTCATCAGGTCTCAGTGAGTTGTGTGTATATGTGTATGTACACGCTGTGTAATTGCCCCCACTGGTTACTAGACTTTAAATCCTACTTACATACTCTATGGATGTAATTGCCTAATTTATATCGAAATCTTTATGGGATTGAAATTGTACATCAAGAGAAGTCTGGAAAAAGACAGTATAAATGACCCACCCAAACTTTCTCCATGACCCTATCTATGCTGTTTATCTCCCAGTGGGTTTGGTAGTGCTCTGGGCAGTTAAGACTACAATGTAAGCAACTGTATCAAAGTCAAGCATAAAATTGCTGAGAAGGGTATATAAGCCAATGAAGCATTTTAGAGTGAATGTGGGTGAGTGCGGTCATTTTTGTGTACAACTCAGCATCATGCCTCCATGTTTTAGTTTGATGTACTGCACTTAGTGGCATTGGTTCATACTAATCCTATTATTAATCTGTTATAATCTTGTTCAGAATGAAGTCAACCAGCCGTCAGCCCTAACAGAGTTGCTACTATGCTTAGTGTAGTGATGTTTACTGAGATAAACCTCTTTCTATTATCCCCATTCATATGACTATTGAAAGAACAAAAAGCAACGTGCTTATAAAATCAGGGAGGATTAATTTCTGTGATTGTGCCTGAGCAAGTTAGGGTGAAAGCATATGTTACTTGGAACCATAAAAACAAATTGCTCTCTGTATAATCTCACCTGGTTGACTTTGCAAAAGCAAAACAACTTCTTTCAATAAAAACGATTTAAAAAATGTAATGTACTGAGTGGGGTGTGAAATGAACCTGCTCACACCAGACTGTGTGATGTATTTTTAAGTTGATTAATATAGTAACGGAACCTTATAAATACTGTGTCTAGATTTATTTGGGCATTCAAACACCTGTGCTGCAGTGATGGCATCTTATTAATTTGGCTGGTAGAGTTTACATGGTGGAGGCTTTCAAGGAAAGTTGTCTGAACTGTACGCGCAAGTGTATTTAATCTCCAACTTGTTTGTGTCTAGTTAATGTTTCTGTATGGTGTGTGCTACAGACTATATATTATGGCCAGTAGTAGCAGAGGCACAATGTACCTCCCCTATAGGGTTATGAAAGGAAGCCAGTATGCGCTGACATAGTTCCTATCATACCAAAGCAGTGCTCTGTAGAGGGAGCCAGCTTAGATATTTTTTTTCTGAGGATCAATCTATAAAGCTTGGCTGCAAGTATTTAAAAGTCAGAACACACAGACATGGGACGTACAAACATGCTCAAAGGATTTAAATACAAACGGGAAGACGGACACACCAATATATCCACGCAGAAAAAACTTAAAAGGAAACATGCAATTTCATTTCCTTTCTTCCTCCTCACTGTCTTGACGTTTTTACTCTCATATGAAGCAGTGATGGCGGACAGAAAGCTTACGTGAACTTAAAGCGGGGCAATATCAGTCACAGCTACATAAATGGGTTCCACTGTGACGTGGGAAATCATGGGGAGCAATGCAATATGCACTAACGTAAAGTAGTGGGTTGGAAATATGTGACCAACCTGACTATAGCAGGCAATTCTTCGCCGTGGTTATTTGTACCTTAAATCCTGCTTATAGACTTTAATTCCCTTGCAGGCATAATTTCAGCTATGTTCTCCTTAGCTTCACTTCTGTGATAAATGTTAGAAAGGCGTAAGAAATGCCTCATATGTCTAGCATGGCATCTGGAATGAATGTACAGCCCCATAAAACACAACACAATAGTTTATAAGTGAAAGTTTGGCTCAGCTTTATACACAGGTGAAACTGAGCAAGTCTCTGTTGTTACTGTTGATGGGCCTTTGATTCCTAAATTGACTTGACATTTGAGTCACAAGGAAAAGTCCCTTGGAGATGATAAAAAGAAACTTTGTTGCAGTTCAGGGGCTGCCTGTTTGTAAGTCCACAAATCAAGGCTGAATATGTCATTATGGCCAACAAGGCTGTGCCGTCCCTAGGGCTCCATACTGCCTTCTTTTGCCCAAATGCGAAGGTGTATCCTTGACAGCTCATGGTACAGTATCTCTCAGTCCATATTGCTACTGGTTGTTTAAAGGAGCATTCAGGCTCTCTAATCAACTCTGAAAGTTGGGAAATATGATGTGAACATGTCACATCAACGAGGTCTTTGCCATCAGTCACTGATGAATACATGACATAAACTGGAACAACAAAAAAGCCACTACCACTGTTAAGGCCCAATCCCAATACCCCCCCCTTGTCCACTACCCCTTAGCCCTTGGCCCTACCCCTAGCCCTTGCCCACTACCCCTTGGCCCTCAAAATGAAGCAACGAGGGGTAGGGGTAGAAATCTTTCTCTAGAAATTGGGACACCACTCACTACGTCACTGCGTCGGTTATGTTCACGCATACTTAACTATTTTAAACTGTAAGCTGCGAGCCATCTACATTTCCAACCGGCATCTACAATGGAGTCTCATTCATCCTACTGATCGCGTTTGCTGCATTCATCATGCTTTGTTTGATGAACAACAGACAACAGAGGACTTCTGCTAGCTAGCTAACCAGCTAACATTACAAGGCAGCATAGTTATACTAGCTGGCGTGTTATCGTAATGTGAAAAGTCCGACAATTTTGCAGAACAGGACAGATGACAGACGCCAGATAGTGCGAGCTAGCTAGCTAGCTAGCTAACAAGCAACCTGACGACGGTAACATTAGCGATGTATGAAATTTTTTCCCCGTCTCTTGCTCGGTGGCAGCCATGGCGACGTCTACCCCTCATTGGCAA
Source organism: Epinephelus lanceolatus (assembly GCF_041903045.1). Lineage (NCBI taxonomy): Eukaryota > Metazoa > Chordata > Actinopteri > Perciformes > Serranidae > Epinephelus > Epinephelus lanceolatus. The sequence continues at coordinate 10,312,819 of NC_135747.1, forward strand.
GTCAGTCTGAAATCCCTCGCTCCGAAGGGCTAGTTTCATACCCACTACCCCTCGTTATGCCCCCTAACCTTACACACAAAAAGGAATTGGGACACCCCTACCCCTCGCGGGAATGCACAAATGTAGGGGTAGGGCTAAGGGGGGTATTGTACTTCAGAAATAGATTCCACTCAGGGCTGTTTCAAGACACTCTGGGGGCCCCGCCTCTAGGGGGATCAAAATAAAATAAATAAATAAAATAAAAATCAACCAGCCACCCTCCTCCCCTGACAAGTAAAGAACAGTCCCTTCACAAGTGAAGAACAGTCCCTAAAGTGCAGTGAGGTTTGTCTACCGTTACCTGCCACAAAGAGAAAAAATGTGAACAGCTTGTTTCTCCTCTGACACATCACATACCTGTGTGCCGCCACGGCTTGGCTGTTCAGGTATTTCTGGGCAGTCATGAAATCAACAAAGAGGAAATTATTGGACCTGGAGCCGGACTTCTCTGTTGCCGGTAAGCCCTTATCTTGCACCATATTTGACAGGAATACGGCGTCTGTGACCCCCGTTCAACCCACAACCGGCAGGATTCGCCTTTCGTTTCTGCTGTTGGTTGAAATCTGTACTCACACAGCGTGCTCCTGAATGATTTGTTTTGCTTGCGCAAACTATTTTTAGTCGCAAATGCAAGTAAAATGCTTGCACCGTAGAGCTCTGTGGAAAACAAATCACTGTAGCATTTATAAACAAATCGAACCTACAAGTAAAAGGAAATAAATAATAACTTTCACTGCTTAAAGATACTCAATAGCTCAGCTAATACCTGAAATGTCACTGGATACAAACCACCGCAGCAGCATATCGAGTGCCAGGTGGCCAGCGCGCGCCGTTATTGGACAGTGCATGGACACTCACCCTCTTGCGATTGGACTTTGAACTTATCCCACAGTAGTGGTACCGTGAGGTACCGTAGTACTATGGTACTCCAACAATGCTAGCATGGGTGGCAACCAATCATGCGGGACATGGTCTCAATTTGCGTGACGCGTGAAAAGAGACAGAAATGCTGTGCAGTCCCGCACAATGCGGGACGTCTGGTCACCCTACTTCCACTGCCACTCACAAGCAGCAGCTAGTAGGGGGCCCCATTCGGGGGGATTCCAACATGTTGTCGTTGTTGCAGTGTCTATAGGGGTTCCATCATATTGTCATTGATATGGACCAATGTCAGCCGTCTCTGGGGGCCCCCTTCCAGCTCGGGGCCCTAGGCAATTGCCTAGTTTGCCTGTCTGGTTGCATCTGCAGCATTGATGGAGTTTATCACTGCTTTTTTTTTTTTTTAAATATTTTGTTGGATGTTTGAATGAAATTCCCTGGCAGTAAAAACAAACCAAAAAACATTCAGCTTAAGAGTTGTTATGAACAGCACAAATGCTCTTCTAATTTTGCTGTCTGTGACCTCAGATGTATTGTTTTGGGAGTGCAGACTAGACCATTTGCCTTCGGTCCAAGGTGGATTCATTCAGTAAACATGTTTATTGCTTCAAGCACAGTCTTTATAGTTGCAAAGAGCAAATGTTTCTCTGAGAATTTAAAGTATATGTTTCTTTTTTTTGGTTTTCTATGACTTCATTGCTTTGTGTCTTTTAGGGCTCGATGTTGATGTGCAATGTTTAAGCCTGACAGTGCTCCCTTCCGTTGGTTACTCTGAACCCTGGAAAGATTTCAAAGCTGTCACAAAGACAAAGGGTAAAGTCTGCCTTAAGATATCCCTGACCACACTCCACTGTGGAAAAGTGAGTTTTTACTTAACAAAACGGGCAGCCCAGTCTGTTGATAGATGTCACAATGAAATTGTCTTTTTTTAAGTGGGGTTGTATGAGGCACTTATCCATACTCAGTGTATTACCTACAGTAAATGCGGGTCAGCACATCCCCCAGTTTAGAGAAGAAGGCTTGAGTACCAACACAGAGGCTAAGCAATGTGCTGCTGTGGATGGGGTCAGCACTAAAATGTATTTTGGCCACCTGAAAAACAATCATCAATCAGTTTGGGGGGGTATGGCAGAAAGCGCCGTTTTTCTTGTGTGAACGTCGACAGGGAATTGGCGCCCCCTGTGTTATGCAGACGCCCCTGCCTGTAGCCTACTGGATTACAAAGTGCTGATGTTGCCGCACACAGAAATTATGAGAGAAGAAGGGCAAGGGGGAGGGGGTGCGGGGGACAGGTTCACCTCTCTATTGGAACAGGTGAAGTTAGGGGGGGTCATCATTGAGGACTTTGTGGTAAGGAAGGCCAGAAGGGTGAGGTTGTAGCTGCAAGTGTGTTCTTCTGATCAGTGCAGTAGTATCAAAATTTTACTCTGACTCGGCCCACTTGACACGCTGCTGTGTTGTGCTATGGCCTATAGTGCTGGAATTTGTTATTTACATGACATGCAATAGGGGATGTCGCCCAGGGCACCATTTAGGCTAGAACTGCCACTGCTATGTTGAGTACATTTTTCCACTGCTTTACCTTTGCATCAAACAGTGATTTTTAGGGAACTAAAGCTGTTATGTCACTTTCTTCAAAGCCAGACTCCATTAAGAAAAACAGTGATTTAACATTGCTGAAGATAGGAGCTGCTGGTCTACTGCTGCCTCGATCAGTTGGGGTTTTTTTTGTGTGTTACTGTGTAACTGTGTGACTGTGGCGTTTAAAGTGCTTAGTTCAGATTTACCAAAGTCTCAAAATAATTCCGTTGGAATGGGCTGTCTGATGGAGTGTCTCATACAACCCCACTTCAAAATCTCTGACCTATCCCTTTATATAATGAATGTGAAGGTCCATGCATATAATTTATTTCCCCACTGGCATTCATTCATCAACACTCAATTCAATTCAGCCTCCCAAGCATGAAATATTTTAGTGGCGGAGTGGGCTGAAAGGATTTTGAAAATGTTTTCTGGGGTCTGAACCTCAGTTAACTGCAGGGTGCAGTGCATGCTATCTCTGAGCCACTCAACTTCTCACTTCAGTAACAGGCAGCAGAGGCAAGCCATATGTGTGGTCAAGGCAGAAGACTTTGCTCGCTGAATGTTCAGCCAGGCAGCCTGTTCATGGCTATAGACTTAAAGGAGTCTTACTATCACAGGTTGGTGGTTCCCAGACAGGAATTGTCTCTGTTTTGTCTTCTCAAGTTAAGCCTACAATACAACTGGCCACAGCTGTACCACCTTTTCTCTGGTACTTTTTTACTTTTTACACTTAAGTATGTAAGCATGACAATGGGTCTCTCAGAACAGACATAGGAGTTGGGTATTAAAATACCATGTGCACATGGACGGTAGTGCACGTGAAATTTTAACTGTACACCTAATTCTCAGCTGTACATGTACATGTATATGTACATGTACATGTGCAGTCTCACTCCTTCTTCCTCTCCTTGCAGATCTCAAACTCATGCAACTAAAGTTATATCTAATATTACAACCTTTGTAATACTTTCTGCTTTTCTTTCAATACAGCTCACTCACAGAGCGGCTCCAGTCTCTTGGCCTGTCTGTAGCACAGCAGTCTAAAGTGTTGGTATTACTTATGACATGTAGTCCATCAGATATGCTATACATATTATATGCCATACTTTAGAAAACTGTGGAAGGGACATTGAGCGAGGCTACAGAGTGGTGGCCCATTGTAGCACATTTTACAATAGTTTTTTAATAATAACAATAGCAAAAAAAAGGGTGCGACCAACTGAGAAAGTTGGGTGCATCAGCGCTAAAAGTTAGCCTAGATCCTTTGCAACCTATAACTGATAACATTGCGGCATGGAAAGAGGAGACTGACAGACAAGATAAAGCAGCACTATAAAACACTGGGGTCAACTCAACCGCCGCTTGGATTCTGATGCACATTTATTGGTGTTGTTAATGATACAGCTGTGAAGTCCTAATTTGATTGTTTCATGGTTTGCTAAGTTCTGCTTAGGATTTCTGCTGAAAATGTTCCTGTGACCATGAAATACTTAACACCACTCACAATACAAGAAAACTCTTACATTTTGAAACCTGCATTTTTAAATTCATTTTTACTTTGGTTAAAAAATCTTCAAAGGCTACCTTTAAATTCCCCTAAAGACACATTTTAAATTCTGTAAAAAAAAAACCTCTGCTATGATTATATTTTTTTTTAATGTAACCCTCCCACATTAAATCAAAGCTTTAAAAAAAACTCTGGAAAAGGGGCTGGAAGCAGATCTACTCCTTCTCTCTCACTGAGAAACACTGGATGTGGCTTCTGCCAGCCTACCTTGCACTAGGTTTGGCATTCACTTTCCGCTTTCTCCAGTGCTGGCACAGTGCTAAGAAGTGTGGAGATAAGTTTGGCTATGTGAGACTGATGCCAGGTTGCATAGTGAGAGAGCAGCACACATCAGCATTGTTAGCATTAGCATTAGCAAGGAAACATTGGAAAGATTCAGCCAAACATGTTTTTATGTTGTTTGTTAGCTGTTAGCTTGTAGGCTAACTGTCAATGGCTGACACAGCATTAGTGCTTGTGAAACATAAAGGAATATTTTCTATGATGGGGTTTTTTTGTGGATAGTGGAGGGAAGCTATTTATATCCAAAAATGTCACACTCAAATCTATCACTGTGATAATGCTAACTCTGCTCTCTGTACTGACATGTCCGCTCTGTGCTGGAGATTTCAGTTTTCTTTGCTGGTCTTGTGTCAAAGTCTGTTTCCCCATTGATACGTGTTCCCTTATTAGAAAGTGATTGGCTCGCCCCCTTCAGTAGTGGAGTGGGAAAACACCTCTTTAGTGAAAAATGTTACACAGATACAAGTCAGTGTAGTCAAGGTCAGACATTTTAGGGTGACAAACAAGAAAAGCCCATTTTTTAATTCAGCTACAGGCACAGCTTATAAGATACAGGGCTAATTATTTAAACATACCATGGCAATGCTACATGAACACTAAATAGAAAACTCATAAATCACCTCACACATCAGTCAGTCATTATCAGTCAGTGTTAGTTTGACTGGGTTATGGTTTCTTGGTCTACACCCAAGTTTGGAAAAAGCATTCACATAATCAAATGTTTAGACCAGGGGTACTCAAAGTGTTGATGACTCAGTGCCAGTTTAGGGAGCTAGCATATAATTGAGGGCTGCACAGGCAGAGTGTAGTTTTGAATTGTCCATTGAAACCTCTGACTTTAGCTAACAGCTGACGGATGCTTGGTGGGGGGGGGTGAGTTTGATGCAGTCTTTTAATGGTGTATTAAAAGTAAGCTATTGAAAGTTAAAGTATATGGACCATGAATAATTAAAATATAATGCATACATTTCATGTCACATTTAGGGGCTGCACAAACTGTTACTGAGGGCCTCCATTGGCCTGTGTGCAGCACTTTGAGCAACACTGGTTTAGACGAACCACTACCGCATCAAGTCCTAACTGTGTGTAAAATTGTGAGACAGAACCCTAAAACCCTGAAGCTGATGGGAGATTTTGTTTAAACCCTCTGTGAAATGACATTGTGTTAGAGAGGCTAGTGGAACAGCAAAGAGATGAAGTTTGGAGAGACAGAGGAGTATATGCCTTGTTACTTTATCTGACAGTACAGAAAACTGAGACAGGTATTTAGGCTGACTGGGATGGTCTGAAAGGGGGAAAATATAGAAGAGGTAGTAGTAGTATATAAAACAGGGTGAGCAGTCATGGTTGTTTGATGTGCAGTCATAAACATTAAATATTTATTCTGTTAATGAGCAAATATTTCCCACATTGCGTCACTGATAGTTTGACTTACCTTCTAGCAAACACAATTCCATGATTAAAATTATCTGCATGTCAGTGCCAGTGCCACAGCCCCCCATCAACCACCATCCAGTCTAAAACTCCAAATCAAGGACACCTGCTTGTTTAAACCTCTCTGTAATGGAAGGAGTACAGTACATCCCATCAATTTACCATTGACAGATCAAATGAGTGTCGTTACTCACCAGATTTGCACTGGGCGTTGTGTTCCCAGGGCATACAGGACACCAGAGCAATGTGGTCTCACACGGACACAGATCAGTTCATCAGCCTTTGGACTTCCCTTCAGGTTGATAACCAGCCCATGCTAAAGCCAAGGAAAAACAATAGACAGGAAAAGAGAGGTTGCAACTGGGGCTGGGCCATATGAAGACAATCAAATATCACAATATTTTTTAACAAATACCTTGATAATATTTGATAAATAATCATCAGTAACGTCGATTTAATAATTAAGTGGGTAAAGACAAATAATAGAACAGCTAGAACAGTCTGGTGAGTTCATGACATTACATCACTTCACTGTAATGTAGCCTTTAAAACCAGGAAAAGACAACAGATTCATGACATCTCGTCTCATATCATCCACCCGAGGATTTTTTCTTTTTTACTCTTTAAAATAATATATCACTAGAATATCACTCGGAAGTTGTATTGAGGCATAGGTTATTATTACATAGGTTGTTTTTCTTATAAAGCCTGTGTTTCTCTCTACAGGATCGATACATTGTGAAGAAAACCGAGACTCTGGGACCACCGCCTTTCAATCAAAATAGAGTAACCCATCAGTCACGTTGCTCATAGTGTGTGCAAGCAATAGCAATAAGAGGGCATGTCTGACCGAAAAGGGATCCCAAAAGTCTCCCAGGTTTTTTCTTCCAGGTCATGTGACCTGTGGCTGGCAGCCTTCCAGCAGAACGGGGAGACTGGACGTCTGGCTGATGCACCTAAACAGATCACAGGGTTAAGACATGAGAACATGTCTGTTACAGGGAGTTTTCACAGCTGAATCATAGGGATCTAACAGATAAAATCTTGTGCCTTGGCGTAAGGAGTATTCTGACTGTTAACTCAAAGTTGCATCAACTAAATGCAGTTGAATACTCCACTATCTTATGAACGCAGTGAATGAGTGAGTGACTTCTAGCCTGTGGGAATCTGCGGCTGAGGTTATTTAACCTCTGTATGATGTAATAATTTAGAGGGCCTGCATTTGCATAAATATGTGGCTCTTCAAGTGTGAAGAGCATGAAGTGATTCAGGTATGTTGGGATCCATGCTGTATATCTTTCAAAGAGATGTAGAATCATCTGAATCAAATTTAACACAACCACTTACTTTGCTGCGCTTGGCCAGCAGAAGGGTATTAAGATCAACTAAAGTGTGGAAGTGGACTCAGCGGATCTGTTGGAGAAAGGAAGATGCTGCTTTAAAGGCAATGGTGAATATGTGAAAGCACACCATGCACTCCTCTGCTGTTAATATGAATTAGAGCATTATCATTATGCATGAAGTAAATGCATTAAGGGTTTAATTCTGAATAGAGGCAAAGTTACTGAATGAGTAATCAGTGCAGGTTGTGCTAATGTTTCTTACATTGTGCTGTTGAGTTGTTGACAGATGGCACTCCAGGGGAGGAGAGGAGAGAAATTCCTGTGAATGAGATTCATATATTAATTTTAGTGTCAGTGTGACTTAAGGGGATGTACAGTAACAGCTCCCTCCATCGCCATCTGCTCGTACCCCGCTGGGTCTCATTCATTCCCAGCCACGCCCAGCTCTACAATACACACATGCACATACACAGTGTTTGAGTTTGTGTGCGCTGCCAAGCCTCTTCTCTTTAGAAGGGGACCACTGCCCTCTGTTGGTGCTTCACGTGATTCACCATTCAGTTCGGCTGCTGATGTTTTTTTTGTCTGAGCATAAGTTAACATAAGAACAACACCATTTACCAAAGGTCACATACGAATACTGATGACATAAATGCCTCTACTGTTATATTTGACATTTGTCATAAGTGGTGACAGTAGAGTGCAATGGCAAATTAACAACCTATTACTCTATTAGTCCGCTCGGTGATCGACAGAAAAATAATGGACAGCTCTTTTGATAATTGATTAATTGAGTCATTTCTCTGACACAAATGCCAACAATCCCCCAGTTCAGCTTCTTAATTGTGAAGTTTGCTGCATTTGTACGTCCTGTTAATTAGGGAAGTGAATATTTTTTAGCTTTGTCTTGTTGGTTGAGAAAAACAAACAATTTAATCACAAGTAATTTAATGACATAATGGCTTTAGGACTCTGCGATAGGCATTTCAACTTCTTTCTGGTATTTTGAAGACAAAATGATGAACTGAGAAAAATAATCCGCACATTAATTGATCATAAAAATAATTGTCATCATCGAGGACACAAAGACACTCCTCTGAATAATGCCAAAGAGGCCTGTCTTATACATAGACATCGACCAATGCACACAAAATCACAGACATATTAGCTAATGATGTGCTTATGAATAATAGAAGTATGAGAAAGACACTGCTTATATGTCTTAAGTCTAAAACTAAACAAAACTTAAAATATGAGTAAACAGTAATTTGCTAAATACTTCAAGCAGTACACTGTAAATGCCCACAAAAACACCTTTTTTAAAAACAGTATTTGAAGTGCTTCTCAGGATTAAATGTTGGGTTAATATATGCTAGTCTCTTCAGGGCCTTTTAATAGTTATAATATGCGTATATCATACATCATGAGCAAAAGACAGACAGGGAGCAAGAGAGAGTGCATGACCTCACATAATCTACAATTACACACACACACACACACACGCACAGACTAAGCTTATCCTCAGAAGCGGGGTGGCGATCTGATCTTCTCTTAGCTTTAGCGCTGCACCGAGGGCTGGGTGGGGGTGGGGAGGTCCCCAGAGGTGAAACTCTATTAGCACGCAGCATGAAAGTCAATGAAAAGGACCCCAGTGTGCTCCAGCCCCCTGACAGTATTAATGTTTAATGATATCTAAAAAGGCTAATACTCATCCCCCCTTTTCGCTTTTGCTTTTATCCTCTCATTAAATATCCTAACAATATCATCACCTCCTCAGATTAGAGCGCTGACCCCATCTGCTAAAGGACTCGCCCTTCACTGATGGTGAACACATCTCTCTTTCACTTACTATTTCTCTCTCTCTCTACAGTATCTCTCTCAGGCAAGCACGCACGCACGCACGCACGCACACACACACACACACACACACACACACACACACAAAAGATTAATGTAGCATTTAAGATGTGTTGGGGGGAGGCAGCACATCACCATATGTTGGAATATGGATATGTAATAAGACCTTATGTGCACACAGAAAATTACACTTTGAGTTTATATCAAATGTATAACACACAGGCTAACTCTCTGTCTATGCGCATGTTAATTATGTTGTGTTTGTGTCTTGATTCAGCAAGGGGAATTATGAAATAATAATGAGCCACCAGTGGAACTTCACTCTCAGACACCAGTGGCAGCGATGGGTGTTCAAATCTGTGAGTGAGGAGGAAATCGCACACCATCTTGGATCTCAATGAGGCCTGTTTAGCTGTAACTACAGGTCAGGGAACAAGACAGGCTTTTTGCCGTATGCATTAATTACAGAAACTTTGAAAAACGAGTAAAACTAGGAAAACTGAACATCACACACAGACAGCAAAGACTGGGTCCAGTATCTGTTTGAAAGCCACCAAGATCAGTATCAAAGTATTCATGTTGAGCCATTCATGTGTGTGAAGAATCACTCAGACAAAGACACTAATGTGGATGAGTTATGAGAAGGAAGCAAGTGACACTTATTGGGCGTACGTGCTTTGTGAGCAGCTTTCACTGGAAGCCACTACAGCAGCCCCCTGTGCATAATATTGCCTTATTTATCACTATTTGTCAGCAGACATTCTGTCAGTCATATGGCATTTTTCAGTTGGGAGCCCACATTCATTTGCTGCAGTAAGCTAATGTTGATGTGTAAAAAGGTACCATTGATACTTTAAATGTCTGGATGCAATCACAAGAAATGTTTAAATGACAAAGCAAGGGTGAGCCTTCAGTAGCTGTTAACCCTAACCCTAACCCTAACTCTAACTCTAACTCTAACTCTACACAATTTCCTCAAGGTTTGCTAACATTTCAAAAAAATGGCTCGATAAGGTTTATACAAATAAAAGAGTAAATAAGTGCTTTGACTTTATTAAAAACATTTAGTCAGAAAGCCAGTTTAAACAAATGCAAGGGCCACACACAATAAAAGAGAGCGGATAAGAAAAAAAAAGTACAGCAGCACTCTATTAATTTGACAGATTTTTAAAAATTGTTTTGTGTTTAATTGACTTTGTTGTGATGAATTTTTGACATTTGACATTTTTATTTAATTGAAATCAATTTGTGTTGAAATTCTGATTTCTGTTGTTCTACATAAATTCACAGATTTGTAAAAAATGATTCTTTTACATCAGCATTGTCATGCAAAGTAACTAATTCACAAAATGTTGAGTCCAGAGCTGCACTGTGCAGTCAAGTGTACCCATGTTTATTGAAGACAAGCCATTTTGCTTCAAAAGAAAAAAAAAAAAAACAGGGTAGCACCAATCATTTCTTTGTCCTCTGTGAGTAATGTGAACATTACAGCCTTGAGACGAATGGTAAAATTTAGCGTTCATGCACAATTTAAAATACACGGATAGAACTGGTATCAGCTTTAATTGACTTAATAACTGATTTACATTGAAACATTCATTATTAAATTTCATTTTCATATCCATTAATGCAAGTTTTGTGGGTGTAGGAACAGTTCAAATGTGACAACAGACAGGGCACCACACAATTATACTTGCTACAGATTCATAGAAACATCCCCTCTTCTCTCCAAGTTGTTTGGAGGAAATATTCTTAAATTTGATATTGGAGACAATATGTTCCTATTCCGGGTGGCACGGTGGTGTGGTGGTTTCCTCCCACAGTCCAAAGACATGCAGATTGGGGACTAGGTTAATTGATAACTCTAAATTGTCCATAGGTGTGAATGTGAGCATGAATGGTTGTCTGTCTCTATGTGTCAGCCCTGCGATAGTCTGGCGACCTGTCCAGGGTGTACCCTGCCTCTCGCCCAATGTCAGCTGGGATAGGCTCCAGCCCCCCCGCGACCCTCAAGAGGATGAAGTGGTTAGAAGATGAATGAATGAATGTTCCTATTCCCTTAATATGTTTCTTATAAAAAGCACAAAAAATCCCCCTCAAACTCACTCTGTACACAGCTACAGTTGTCCCGGGTAATATCATTGTCAGATAATGTACTAAAGTTGTCTTATTTGGAGGAGAAGTCAGATATTTAAATAATTACCTAAATTCTATTTTGTAAATTTCCAACAGTTAACCTTTGACCTACTATCATAGATGTGTGTGCACATTATTTTCCTGCGCAATAGAGGATTGTTACCAACATTTTTGGGGCTCTCACTTTTGGTTTCACCTCTAAATAAAATGATTTAGCATAGGGATGAACTGATACCAGATATCAATTCCATTCCAGTGCTTCTTTTTTCCCCCAAATTTAAAATCTGTATAGCATTGCATGGAACTCATTCAAATAGTTTCTATGTAAGGTAATGTGAGGCACTACAGACTGACTTGACAGCTCGCAGTGACTGACTGTAATATTTAGGGGACACACCAAACTTAATAAAGACTGATGAGGAATTTTTTTTTAATATGGACTAGTTACCTCATTGCTGATACCAGATCCTCTTAATAATGTCAGTATTGGTGCTAACAAACATCCAGTCAGTGTATTCTATAGTTCAATTCCTAGTTTAGACAAAATAATAGACTGTTGGGTGTCCAATCGTCTGACCGCTCATGTTTCTTGTCCTGTTGGAGTGATTTCGTAAGTGATAGATATGATGACCATATGAGATCTAAGTTGTAGTTAGCTGGAATTATCCTTTAACAGCTCGTCACGTGTTGACTAGTAATGGCCATTATTTGTGTGACAGCATTAATCCTGCTGTCTGCTGGTGGCAGCAGTAGCTCAGTCCATGGGACTTGGCTTTGGAACTGAAGGGTCACTGGTTCAAGTCACTTAATGGACTTAGTATGAAGTGTGGAATGGCAGTTGGAGAGGTGGCAGTACAGCGCCTGGGCACTGTCTGGGTGCCCTTGAGCAAGGCATCAAGCCCCCAAACTGCTCCTGAGGCACCGTTCATGGCTGACCCTGCACCACCCCTTTGTTGAAAGTGTTTGCTTGTCTGAAAAATTGTGTAGATTGCAAACAGTAATAGAAATGATACCACAGTTGACAAACTGTAATTATGTAAAACAAAGTTAGCCCATACTTTTCCTTCGTCGTGTTTCTCTGCCCCATCCTTCTTACTCACAATGTGCAACACTGCATGTCGTGACCTGATTAACAAGACTAGAGTCTACAGCCACACTAGCAGTTCTGCGAGGCTGTGCTACAGATGTGTATAGCTAGATACTGAGCCCCAAGATGACGCCTAGTCAGTCTAATGACAACTGCATACCTGGCGCATGCACCAAAAAAAGTTTGCCGCTTCCAGGTTCCCTTTTATGGGTTATGTGGCCAACTCAATATCCTGATAAATACCTGTGACTACTGCAGAGTCATTTGACTGCATTCTGTGAATGCAGACTGTAACATTACCATTACATACAAAAGCCAGATGTTAGCAGGTGTCAGTGGGTTTTTTGAGCAATGGTATAGGGGCTATAGTCACAGTGCCATGTCATATGAAATGTAAATCAATTCCATCATGTTTTTTGACCATATTAAACATAATTTTGTTGGTTGCATTACCTTAAAGTAAGAAAATACCACATCATATTAAACTGAGATGACTAATACTTAGTTTGTGGACACTTCTTGGGTCAAGGATTTTTTTGTTAATCTGTGGATATTCTCCCTTTCAAAAGTTGTGTCAATGGCCCATGTTTTTACATGGGGCACTGACATCTTGTCATAAATGATGCAAACACACTAAACTGCACAGCGCCATAATAAAACAGGGCATTTATAAACACAGATGTACACTCTCACACACATGCACACACAGCAAAGCAACCACAAAAGCACCAGTGAGCACTACATTCTCAAGGACACACACACACAGACAGGGCGAGCAGGCAAAAAGTCAGAGGAAATGCTTATGCCTACAAACACACTCAGGAGAGGCTGCACAGCACTTAAGTGGTCACTTTCACACACAAAGGCCAATCACAGGAGCTTAGCTGGCCCCATCAAGCTTTTTAGCAAATGCTGCCACACTGAAATTGCTTGTTTAGTTAACCCTGTGTGCGACTGACAGAAGTGTAGTTCCATCACTCAAGTCTGTGTTGTGCCAAATGCTTTGCTTTGAAGTCATTTAGAGGGAGACCATTCACTGTGTGTAAGATGACTAGGGCTTGTCATTTGAGAGGAGGGATTAGTCATGCTATGTTTATTGGAGAGTGTGCATCAGCTTTCTTGACTGCTGCGTTTTAGGGATTTTTGCTTCTGAGGTGTTTTTGTCAGAGTTGCTGAACACTGTGACACTGTAAGAGAAAAACATATGAAAACTTCAGCTTCAAGCAAACTCTACAGCTATCACACAATAGTGAAACTGCGTTATGCCTTCATGGAGGGTTAAAGTTTTTCAAACTTTGATTCATTTGCTGTGTCACGTCATCAAATTAGTCATGCTCTCTCAGAAATTATAAAGCAAAGTAGAAATGTGCATTCAGTGAAGTGCAGATTTCCACCAGGCGGACGCCTGAGCTGATTGCGGCCACTCTCGACAAATCTTGTAATTCCAGCAGATACACAGTAGCACGTTTCAGAAGTGTCACAGAAATGAATAAAAATGCATGCCTCGTTCTCCTGCTAACAGGCACCGTACAGTATATAAAATATAGATGTGATGTCATTATGAGGATTGTTATGTTTTATTTAACTGAAACACAGTAAGAAGTCTTTGATCCATGTCGCTCATAACTGGACTTTAAACAGCATTAACTTTGTCTGTAGACTACTGACCAAACTTTTTAACTAGGTTATATATAGTACTTACTTATGTTCTCTATTTCATTTATTTAATGTTTTACGGTAAAGCACACTGAGTTCACTTGTATGTGCTGTACAAATAAAATTGACTTGACTTGACTTACAGTACTAATGGCAGAAGCACAAATATCAACCAAAAATGACCAAATCAATCTGAAAGTCTACAAAATCTGGCAGGTGAAACACTACGCTTCCAAAACACTCCCAGTGTGGTATGACTCCCTTGCAGTCAAGATAGCAGCAAGTATAACAAAAACACAGACTAATTCATCTCGTATCATGCCTAACTTTAAAGAATTATAACATATTGATTATGGAAATAAGATGCAGATGCTCTTGTTCAAAATAAGACCAAACTTTTCTTAGGATGTCAGTTCTTGAGCCACAATAAAGGCCAAAAAATGGCCTGCAACAGACAGTAATGCTTGTTGTTTTTAGCCAAACATGTGGCCCCTGTCAGGGTAAGAGGTATGATGAGACAACAGCAGTCAGTGATGGTATACAGTGTTATGTATCACCATTACCACAAGAGATCCTTAAGCATATTGTTTTATTTTATTATTATTACTCACAAAATATTAGGCTGATTGGTCCAGTAGTTCGCGAGATTAGCTGCGGACACACAGATACATGTACTCAGACGCTCACACACGACCTGATCCCCTCCAGGTTTACACCTTGCGGAGATAAATACATCTGCAAGATCTAATGAGTTGTGGGCCAAGAGTAAATGTTAGTAAGCAGCCCTGCATAGTGCAAAATCAAAGTTATAGTGAATGCAGATTCATCACAACACACACACAGATCTTCAGGACAAAGTTGACTACATTCAATTTCAGCAGTTTATTCTGGCCCTGTCAAAAAAACATGCTGATGTTTTGGCCTGGTGGCCTTCATCGGAGCATAGACTTGTATTAGAACATTTAACTCCTCCAGTCAGAAGGGACAGTCTATCAAAACTACTCTAGAGAGGTGCTGGTGTTCAACACTCAATACAATGAAGCCTGCTGAACTAACTGATTTCAGTTTTAAATGTTTCCTCTGAACAAGTTTCAAAATATATATACGAACAGACTGTATATCACAAAACCTGCAAGCTCAGTTAAAACTGTTGAGTTGTGTATTTGCAATTTCACTTGTTGTTGTTTTTAGCCATTGTCATATTAATATTTATATTTATATATATATATATGTATTTTATTATTATTATTATTATTATTTTTTTTTTTTTTTTACCATTTTGAAACTATCTATGCAGGGATGCACCAATTGTACAAGAAATTCTAGGCCAATACAGACTTTTTAGAAATAATAATATGTCTTCTTCAAACAACCGCATTATTTTTTATTAAAAAAAACAACAACTACATTTTACATAATTACATTTAAACACATCATGAGAATGTTATGAGTTACGTTCACCCAACACTGTGCAACCTGTGTGGGGAAGATCTCTGGTTATTCCAGACGGGACCTAGAGACCTGCTTTTTAGCCTGCACAAAATGAATGTGACAACAGAAAAACATCGGCCACTGCCATTGGTGAATGTTGTCTTATTTGCTAATAGGCCGATGGCAGTCAACAAGGTGAATTTCAGCCGATTCTGATGTGCAGTCAATAAGTTGGTGCATCCCTTCGTATCTTAGTTAATTACCATGTGACCTTTCAAGCCAATCAAATTACATTAATTATCGTAGAATAATGTATAACTGCTGCAAATGATTTATTAAGGACAACTAGCATGCTGGGGTTTCATTTGTTGATACAGTATGCAGAATGATTTGAAATGGAATCAAACGTTAAGGTACCTACATACAGGAAATTACAAAGGGTAAAACGGACCTTTCTATTTAATTGAGTATTGCATGATTTATACACCCACCCTGTCATTCATTTATTTATGTTTAGACTATGCTGCAAGATGATTTGGCGTCACAGCAGGGCTACATGGTCACGTCAAGGTTAAATGTTTAAAAAAACAGACTGTTGTTGGCAGAAGTAGTTGATTAGGTCACACATGATGTTTAAGATCATCTATACTGTCAGAACTGACTTACAGGGACATAATCATGACTAAAAATCATTTAATTTAAATGTTTCATAAAGGATGTATTTATTCAGTGTGATCACAAAGTTCTTCGGTTCTAATGTGAACGTCCAGACACAGTGCAAGGTATAAGGAATAAGATGGCTTCCCTGGTTGTAGGTTGCTGCTCCGCTGTGCAAAGCATCAATGTATGATAGATGGATGTGTTTGGATAATCCTCAATTAAACTGAGAGGTCATTTTAATTAGTTAGATATCCCGTCTTTGACCCCCTTTATTGTGCCTGCATTATGCGTCTGGGCTGTGCATGCACATGTGCAAGGCCATGTTTTTGTCTGTGTGTGTTGCACGCCTGCATGAGTTGCAGGGAAGGGGCAAAAAGCAATCGGTGAGGCTTCAACTGGAGATGGAATTGCCAGTTGTATATCTTGACGCTGGACATATTTATGCTCAGAGAGGCTCTCCTTTCTGCCTGCTCATCACAGCAACTGTCGGGTGGTGAACTGTGTGTGTGTGCAGACTCTGTTTGTGCTATGTGCATGTGTTGATGATATGAGACCGTGTGCATGTGTATACTGTATGTAGTGTACATCGCTTTCAATTTGCATGTTATGTTATGTGTGTATGTGTCACTGAGACAGAGTGCACACTTTATACAAAAACTTCATTTGCTTTATCAGCACAATTATGAGCCACCAAAGTATTGCCATATCATGTTGTACAAGGTTTACAATGTAAATATACCAAGGGAGGATGTTAATGATGTAAATGTTTTGCACATTATGACATACCACAAGGGAAGGAGGGCTTTCTATGGCATTAACACAAGGAGAAAAGTCCACTTAGCCTGCTCATCCTGATCCTCAGCCCCTCTAACAGTACACAGCACTGCCCTCAGATAGTGTGCACCAACTAATTTAATCCACGCACACAAAGAAAAATAAACGTGTCACTGGACATCATCAACACAGTAAATGCCAACGCCCTTAAGCCCCGAACAGACAATAACAAGTTGCAGATGATCATTGTGAACAACCATCAACTGACAAAGACTTTAATCACATATATGTTTGACTACTATGCAAGTCCAACAAAATTAAAACACTTTGCACAACACTTCTCTATTACACCAGACTTTATTCTCCATGCTGTGCCACAGTGTACTTCAGTCACAGCCTGAGGGAAAAACGAAGACATGACAAAACATGACATTGTACTGAGCTCCTTGAAATTCTGACTTCTCTTTTAGTGTTTTTGGTTTCTTTGTTTTTAATGCAATGACACTGATCTGGATTGATGTAGTTATCAACAATCTGATATTATTAATACAAAGTGAAATATTCATCTTCAAGATACTTTAAAATTCCCATGTCATGTCTTTGTCACCATTTCCATCCACCTCCTTCCAAATTATTCAAACAGTGCTTGCGGCCTAGCACCATGCAGATAATGACAAGCAGCCACGAAAAAGACAGGTGTTGTCTCATATTGATCGCATGCCACTGAAATGTGTTAAATTAAAACTGTATCGTGGCAGAGTTTGTGATATCAGCAAACATCGTATTGTTGTCCAAAAAAATCAGTGCATCATATTGTGATGAAAGTTGTGATTTACACCCATATAAATCAGATGTATAGTCACTTTATATATTTTCTATTGGTCCAGGTCCTGTTTTATACAGTTTATTGCAAAATAAGTTATCTTATTGAGCTGAACCAGGGCGTTAAGTTGCTCTTTAATGATGTAAGTGCAACAATTAGTCATTTCTTCTATAATATCTACACTGTGGATGCTTAACCCCGAGAGATGTGCAAAGAAGACTCAAACGTCCACTGGATAAAGTCCAAGTCAAACTACGCAAAGGACAAATGCAGAGATAAATATATGAGCAAAGTGAGGCCTGTCAGGATAATTTTCTGGGCCGTTACGTTGCTGTGTCTGATAAATTACATTTCACACTGGTTATTCAAATCAGTTCATCCTTTGTGACATCTGTGTGAATGAACATTGAGACACAGAGCCCTGAATACACATCACATATTTCTCAAAAATGATGAATATTATTTTGTTTGTATTCTCCTGACACCCTTCATCACTTTTGTCACTCAGCGAAAGACAATTACCCACATGTTTTCTGCAGTGCGCCTTTGTTTTTCAATTTGTCAACACTGTATGGTGTGAAAAAATGACTGATTGTTTAGTCTTAGAGTACAAAAGTAATATGAATGACCAACATTTCTAATTACAGTGCTTGAAAAGCACCAACTCTGGCTTTGAGTTTAACATCACACTGTAATATTCCCTATCTCTGCTAAATCCTGTTTTTAAACTGAGTGCAGTATCCCTTGCCAACAGTTGGGGGTCACCCACAGCTTATTGTTGTCTGCAAACTGCACAGAGGAATTTTGTGTTATCAGTTGTGACAAGCAACTTGTTCAATAAAAGGAATTTCACCACCAATTTATTCCGAGATTGGCAGTCAATCACAGCCTGCATATCAGTTTTAAGTGCATTTGTTAGATGTACAGTCACAACAAGTCTGTTTGTAGCTGGCATGACATGTATCCTGCAAGACTGGTGCTCCATTTGTGGACAGATTTCTTACTGAGACGTGTTCTTTAATTTGCTCTGTTTGTATCATCTCTGGTGTTTATGAATCAACTACCATCTGTTTCTGAATTCTGATAAAAGAGCAGAATAGATGTTGCTCCTCCAACTGTTTGATCTGAATATGTAAGGCTCAAGTACAAGAGTTTTTCTTGTCTTCTAGATAGACTAAGGCACATATTAAGCAAATCTTTAAAAAGACATCATCAGTGGGGGTTTTTTCACCATTATATCACTCTAATTATAGTTTAGCTTATTCCTCTTTGCCAGGTGAGTAACATTACTGTAATGCCTGCAATAGAGAATATGAGCCTTATTAATCCTGCATGCATCTCCAGAATTAAAGAGGCAAACTTCCTCATCGTTCTACTAATGTCCAGCCCAAGTATTCATATTTCTGACTGAAGAGAAGTGGAATTCTATGTACACAGTCAGCCAAATGAGTTTCATGCATCACGAGACATGCCGCTCCTTATGTGCATGAAAATTGCACAGCTGTTTTTCCCCTTACTAGTACAATTTTTCTGCAGATAAAAAGTGCCAGCTTTAATAAATCTGATAAATTACCAGCTGCAAACTGTTGACCAGTCAATTTTTCTGACAGGGTGTATTACCTGATTTTCTCCTTTTTTTTATCAAGACATACTGCAAATGGAGCTTGATTGCTCCCCAAGGTGGTGAGTTACAGATTTAATGATGTTGAACTAACTCAGCTTTTTTCTTTCTCCAGTGGATTTTCTCACGTAAAAACAGACGGTTGCTCCGTTCGGTTTCTTTCCCTCTCTCTCTGACTCTCACACATATAAACAGGTGCACTCAAAGGAGCCATTATTTTTGAACACTCACATTAATAGCTATGATTGCAGGTTCATAGATTCGCTTGACTTACAATTAGAGAATAACTTACTTAACACACTACACATACAGTAAGTCGTTCACCTCTGTTGCCTGTCATCTCTTAAAACAAATCAATGCCTTCTTGTGATCCTTTATCAAAGGATGCATACAGTATACGTCCAGTAAAAACATAGTGTCTCCAAAAAGTAATATTTTTAGAGACTATGAGAAACAGCCTTGTTTTAGAGCTGTGATGTATTTTTGATCCATTGAAAAAATGCCTGGATTGGCCGAAATCCTAAGCCACAGGGACATATCCACTATAGTGGAATTTTAAGGGTCAATTCAGGTATCTGAGAGTTTGAAGATGTGACAGCAGTATGGGCCTAATCCACCCTTTGCCAAGACCCGCCCATGGTCCCGCCCCCCTTGGTTACAGTTGCTGGGTTCGACAAGCCAAGCCTCGCGGGGGTTCGTTCCCATAGGAAACAATGGAAAATACCGGGAGCTTTCTCGTAATTCAAACTGAATCAATCATTCTGTCCAAAATGCGGTGTCAGTGATAGAGAACAAATGTGGCTACAGTTGAGTGAACGGGCATTGCATGATATCTGAAAACTTGTGGAAATCATTGTGTTGTCCCGATGTCTGACGGTAGCAATGGACACTAACGTGAGCTGCCCCCCTCCCCCCAGTTGCTAGCTCTCTCGCCCGTGTCGTCTCCACAGACTTAACCCTCATGTCTGTCAATGACTGGAATAAAAACTACTCCGGGAATACGTTCTGGATATCTCGAGTCACTGTTGCAGACACCCCAAGCCAGGGGTCGCGTTAACCGGATATTCTCGGTCATTGGCCAACCGGAAAATCTGAAGGCCATCAGTCATTTTGACCGGTTGCAATTACCACCCCTACCCACTAATGTTTGCACACTGCAGAGAAAAAGTCACTAATCTGCTTCATGTAACGTTGTTGACATAACGCCCTGGACACACCGGACGCGGAACCGAAGCGCAGCGCCCAGCAGCTGAGGCAGTTTTCAATCGGCGCCCATGTTAACCTATCTGACTGTCCACACAGGCCGCTGAGCAGAGCGGAGCGGAGCGCCCGCGGAGGCAGCGCTTTAGTTTGGCATCTGGTCTATTTTTCATGCGAGCGCTTCTGTCAAGCTGGATAGAGTGGATCGTTCCAAACTGGAAGTCGGACACAGAAAAGACGAGAGAATCCGGCCAATTTTCAAAATACAATAACAACAGCACGCACTGAGGAACGTGAGGAGAAAATACCGTGTTTAAAATTTAAAAAAACACAACAATACATAACCAAACACAATTTTCAATACCCTAATCACTTTATTACAATTTTAATTTTGTGTCACAGAGCCTACAGGCATAACTACATAACGCCCTGGACACACCGGACGCGTTAGTGACGCGTTAGTGCTGTCCGGTGTGTCCAGAGCGAAGCCTAATGGCACGGGTGTGTGGATGTCTGTTCATCTTTTCGTTCATGTCCTTATTAATGCACACTTTATAACTTGCTTGTTGGATTTATTAAAAACGAACAAATGAAAACTAAATGTCTTTGAATATCTTTATTATCATTTAAAAACAAAAATTAAAATGACCGGTAAAAATAGATTGTGACCGGATTTTTATAACAATGTCAGTCAAAATGACCAGCGACGAAAAAGTCTAGCGCAACGTCTGCCCCAAGCACACCTTTTAACCACGTTAGAATAACATAACTTACTGATTTATCCTCGTTTGCCAGCTAGAAAGCTCTGCGTTTCACCATGACGCCATTAACAACGAGCCTAGGAGAACACAGCCTGTGGTGTTTGACGAACCCTGTAAGTTAGCAACTGTTACTATGGGGAGGAGCACTCTGGTTGGTGGGTCAGCAGACCAATCAGAAGGCCAACAAAGGGTCAATTTTTGAATAAGCACATAGCATTAATAAAGAGTTTGATAAGAGCCCTTTAATTAGGTTTTTTAAAAACTGTGACCAGGCCTGTTTTTAACAGGGCTTGTTGGTGCCCTCTGGTGGACAAACTTTGCAATAGAAACACTTTCCTTTTTTTTGTAAATTAAGTATTATTTTTACGTTAAATATTTCCCACTCAAACAAACTGTGTATAGTCTTGTGGGAAAACAAGCAAACTTGTTTTTCTTCTTTAAAGGGCCAGTGTGTAAAATGGGTTGAAAACAGTGACATCAGTGGTCAAATTCTAGATTGCAGGGCTCACTCGCTCACCCCTCCCATCGGGTAAATGACGGTGGCCTCGTAGGGACAAAAAGCCTTGCGCACGACTTTTTCAGTAGTAGGTCTATCTAGCGACGAGGTGAATGTTTATTTAGAAATCTAAACCATGTTACAATATTGTAATGAATCCCTCACGAGCAGGAGACCAGAGGAGCGTTTGGGAAAAAGGCCCATTTATTTGAGCACTCCAAAAACTCTGGTAACACTCCACTCCGTCCCAAACTCTGACTCTTGTAGCGTAACAGACACACTTCATAACTTTACACACATACTCGTTTACCATTCTGAGTGGGGACCCCCCTCCCCTCTCTGCTCCAGTCTCCAATCTCCAGCCCGTACACTGACTGACAGCGTAGCCGGTAAACAGAGCTCAGCTGTTTATTTAGCCTAGCAATATCTCCGGACTATAGTAGCTGCAATGGACGACTTTGAACGCGATTTTGAAGAGTTTCTTGTAGCGGACACAGACCCAGAGCCATACCTGTTTGAGCCGGAGCATACAGATGAGGAACTCCATGTGTTTGATGCTGAGCGGGCGAGAAGAGAGGCTGAATGCACAGAATGGGATTCGGTGCTACTGCTGCCATCGCTGGGGAGATATATCATCAGGAGGAAAAGCGCCGCAGAGAGTGCATCACAAGGAGTGAAGTTGCGTCTTCTTTTCCTTGCAGATGACGGTTCGGGTTCATTCTCTCCTGTTGCGTGGTAAGTGTGGTCCATTCGCAAACTTTATAACTAAAAAAACTTTTCACTACTCTCTATCAACAAACTACTAACACTCTCTGCTGTTTCTTCCTCCTTCTTCCTTCCTTCCGCTGTCTTCGTTGGTTCATTTATACACGCAAAACGCGTTCTCTGGCTGGCTGGATTGTCCGCTCGGGCTGCCTTACATACATGGTGGCGCAGGATGGCGACCTCTCTAAAGCAAGGCCCTTGCTATATATATATATATATATATATATATATAAAAGCATAATTATAAGGCTACGACAACCAAACAAATTTTATTTTATAGCGATCATACACTTGTATAAACATATTAATGGGTAGAAGATTCAGATTCAGATTCAGATTGACAATAAACCATGCCAAATATTACACACTGGCCCTTTAAAAAAATATTTAAAATTCTGCATTGTTCACATTCATGTTTGTTGCATTTCTTGGCATGTTACCTGCATCAACAGTAAAACAGCGCAAAGCTGCAAACAGGAATGGTAATGCTCATGTACACTCTCATGGCTGTAGTTCAGGAGGTAGAGCGGGTCGTCCGGAAGATGGGGGGTTTGATCCATGGCTCCTCCAGTCTGCATGTCAAAGCATCCTTGACCCCAAATTGTCCCTGATGGCTGTGTGAGTGCTGACTAGCAGGTGGCATCATGTAACCTTGGCCGCCAGTGTGTGATTGTGTGAATGGGTGGATGTGACTCGGAGTGTAAAAGAGCTTTGAGAGGTCAGAAAAGCCCAATACAAGTGTCGTGCAAGTGCAACACATGCTCGCTCCAACTTTGTCACATATCAACATCTGGTCATGGCTGTTGATGTTCTGGCACTCTACAAGTTCTGCCTGTTACATGCATTGTCTGCTCTCAAAATACACTTCTGTATTCACATGAAATGTATCGTTTGCATACAGTCTCTTTCAAAATAAACGTAGTATGTTGGTACAACGCCACGAATTGATTTTTTTTTTCCTTCAACAACAAACGCATGTGACTACGTTTAGGAAACACATGCACATGGTTGAGTTTAAGAAAAAAGATCAGTTTTGGCTTTCATAATTTTATAGGAAGCCAACACTGGCCTCCTTGTTGGACACATGCACCACCTCTCCCTACCACCCTACTCGGACCTCTGCAGTCTTAACTTACATTGTTGTCCCACCACGTTTCCCCCTGATGCCACCAGGCACCATTAAACAATAATGGCAACCAGCTGAGTACACTGAAAGGACAGCTTTTTTTTTTTTTTCTGTGTCTGACACCGGTGGGCAATGACCCAGTGCTGGTTTTCAAAGACTTCGGAGTGAGAACAGGTTGGCAAGAGCAGTCATGCATAATATAAAAACATTCACCACCTTATATGTCCATGTCCACTCAGTGTTGATGGTAAATGTAGTGAAGAGAAGTAATATGTTCCTCAGTGTGTGTTATATTAACTGAGAAAGCTAAGATCTCCTGTTCACGGAGCCTTGCCAACAACGCTTACACGTACCAGGATGCATTGAGCTTCTGACAGCCAACCTGTCATGGCTACCGGAGCCTCAACCGGTCCTTTCTGCTGCACCTCTTTAGTCGTGTACTCTGGCTCGATTAAATACAGCCAACTTAGCTAAAATACTGTCAAATGTATCACTGTCCATAACATCCAATGCACTGTCATTGATGCACTGACGCCAGTTTTCACTGTAGGAACATAGCTAGCTTGCAATACAAGCAAAGAGCACAAGGAAGTTCTGTTCTCGAGCATAAGCAGTTTAAATAAATGAGACTAGAAATCCAAACTGAAATAGCCTGTAGTTCTCCCCTAGTACCTTAATGTACAGTCATTACAGGTGGGACAATATACTTGTGGATTTGATACAATCATGACACTTGAGTGCCGATTTGATGAGTAATGCCTTTTTCAAGTATTGTAATTCTATGTGTTGTGACTGGATAATATGATTGGTTTCAGTTTTTGTTTACTTTTGTAACACTTGATCATGGGAAAAGGTTGAATCATACACTTCTAGAGACTGTGTATTTCCAAAAACAATGCTCACCTCATATCAGTTAGTCTTTCTGACTTTTATTTCAGCAGCATCATTTACTGCTTTGAAAAGTGGTAAATAAACTAGTAACTGTTTTTATGGTCTTATTTTTAAAAATTTATTTCACCGAAGCCCTCTTGTGAACTTACTCTGTGAGAGGTGCTATAAAAATACATTTTACTTACTTAATAAAATACACATGTACAGTCAAATGAATAAAAAATATAGGCCTATGCCTTTTGAAATAAAAACTAAACTGCTCCATATTTTTTTTACAAAAAAAGGTGAAATAATTTGAACACAATGCATTGATCCCCTCAGCCCCTTGCTCTGCTCTCTTGCTTCTTCTGTTTATCTGACCACAAATGAGATGAATTAGCCAGCCTGTGCACCCTGTGGTCCCTCTGTCTCACTCTCTGCCACTAGGAGACTAATTGCTGGGAGGAGAGCAGGCGCGAGCTTCTAAAATGGACCTTTAGGGGCACCCAGTCGCTCACCTGGTAGAGTGGGTGCCCTCTCTACAAAGACTGTGTCCTTGCCACAGCAGCCGTGGGTTAAATTCCATTCCATGGCCCTGTGCTACATGTCATCCCCCCTCTGTCTCTCCCCTTTTCACGCTAAAGCTGTCATATCTAATAAAACCAAAGCAAAACAATAATCTTCAGAAAAAAACGGAGAAAGAAAATAGACTTGTAGTAGCAGCTATAGCAACCTGAATTCAGCTGGCACAAACCCCAGCGACGGGGTTCACAGCAGGCTGGGTTAAATCTATGTAATGGCAGCAACAGAAAGTTTGCTCATCTGGCAGGGAGTTTGCGGTGAACTGGCGAACTTGGAGTTGCTATTTGAGCAGCTGAAGGTCAGTGTCCTCCAATCGTCTGCCATTTTCTGCTTTCTTACTTCAGGCTTGTTTTTCGTGAAACACATATGACGTTGCAATCAAATTATATCGATTCAGGCATTAAAACAATTGATTAAAATCGTAATACTTAAGTAAATTTGTCTTTCCCCCCTTACCTAACAAAACTTTACCAGTATATCCACATTAAGGTAATATTGGTAATATATGTAGCCAAAGAACTTTTTTTTTGTTTCGTTTCAATTTCGTATCTAATTTTAAAATGGCAGAGAACTCTTGGTAACCCAAAAATAAAGGCACAGCCCACAAAATTGTCTTGCAGCCCCCTGTAGCGTTCTGACCCCGCAGTTGAGAACCCCATTGCTAAATGGTAGATAGAAGACGATAAAAGACTGTTTGATCTAACCACATTAATGAGGTCAGCGGCTAAGAAGACCTTTTAACAGCACTGCCGCTCTGATGTACATGCAAATGAATGGAGCTACACATCAAAGGTAAAATTGTCCAAATCCCCATAACCTTCATGCTGTTCGTTGCACCAGTGAACAGATATTAAAAGGTTAATGTGCAGATTTACAAATACTGTAGTTGTGTGGTTTGTGGAGACTTAAGTGTGTTACTGTTGATGCATGTGAATGTCATAACTCTGTGTGCCACTTAGCTGAATGAGCTAATGACATGTGATGCATACGCTTAATTTACGGGGTGAAAATGTGTTTTTGCATCTTATATGTGTGTGGTGTCTGTGTGTGTGTGTGTGTGTGTGTGTGTGTGTGTGTGTCAGGGGAAGCCTAATAATTTGCATCGTTAAGCAGCATTTGACATCTCCACACCTTCATCATAGAGCCTTTCCTTAACATGGAGACGACACTGAAACTCTTTGATGTTCAAGAGTCTTTAACCACTTAATCCCAAAGCGGGGGAAAAAATTAAGAACCTCCTACATTTGACTGTCGTTTTTGTAGTTTTTCACTCTCTGCACATTCTACACACACAAACACACACATTTTTGACATGTATAGAGACATATATGGGGCTTTTGTAGCTTGACATCCATGCATTTGTGATTGACCTCATGTATATTTCAAAGGGTTCCCTCAGAATTTACTCAACCAGCAGAAATCACTTCAACCCTTCAAGTAAATACACTGAAATTCCCCCAACAATTGGAGTTACGAGGTTTACACATGACGACAGCAGTACGCCCATGCGTGGTGAAACATTCGCGGGGGGTAATCATGATGTCATACGGCTCTCCCTCTTGCAGAATGACAAAAGCGAATTAGCCGATGGATCAAGTTCCATCAAATCTGGGTGCGTGGAGATCACACCATGCTGGTTAAATAATCTGCTTCCACTTTTGATTCGCCTGCGGGGAAACAGATTGCGGCTCAGCTCACAACGAGCTCTGCAAAATGTCAAAAAAAAAAAAAAATCAAGACGATGTTCTTGCAGTTAATGTGCTCCAGTTGTGTTGCAGTGTCAATACAGAGAGGAAAAGTCGCAGATTGTGCATTACTATGGAAGTTTTGTGTCTGCTAATTAAAAGTAATTCCTGATTCAAGCTTTCAGCAAGAGGACAATGCTCGGTTTTAGCTGTCAGAATTATTGTTGCCATTGTTTGGTGCTGATCTGAAACAGATGGCGTGTCTCAAATAGGCCTGCAAAATGTCATGTCTCTAATGTCATCAGGTGATAATACACAACAGACAGGAGATAAGGGGACACTGTAATGTCGTGCAAACAAGAAAGCAGAGACTACAAGGCAGGAGAGAGGGAGAGCCACTGTTGCACACCAGGTCTGGTACAATATCTGAGCAGTTGCAATGACACAGTTTCAGTATTCCATTAAATGAATAATAGAGGAAGAAGGGAGGGTTAAGAGCATTTCCTCTTTCCTAATGTGGAAAGAAAAGAAAGGCAGGGAGAGAGGAGCACACAACAAGGCACAGCTGTAAGGTGACATTCTCTTGACAGTTAGTTTAACAGAAGTTAATGCACCACGTTCAGCATTATTTTGGTGCATCCAGTCATCCAAATGTTACTTGTAATAGTACATGATGGAATTCTTAAATATGTCCCTCTGGGGGGTCTCTGAAATTTTTAGTGATTAATGAATTAGGTTGTACATACGGGGAAGTGGAAAAGCGCAGCTCGGGCTAATGGGATTTTAAGCTCTCCTTTTTCAGACCTGCCCCATTTCATTACGGCTGCCCCCCCCCCCCCCCCACCAACCCCCCCCTGCCATCAAACCCACTACCTAAGACGCTGAGCATACGCCAGCGGCAGAAACCCGGGGAAGTGTTTTCTCAAGCTCCTGAAGCGCTCGCCTCCTTTTCTACATCTGCTTAAGCACACTCGGCTGAGTTCTCGCTGACTTAGCAGCCTCTTCTGCGGATGCTTCAGGAGCTGCACAGAGAAGTATAAAAATAAAAAAATAAAGGCGGCGTTGAGGAAAAGTGTGTCAGAGAAGCAGAGAGCACAGCCATCCCATTCTTTCTCTCAGATAGGAGGATGAAATTAGAGGAGAGACAGATGAAAGAGATTGAACATGGAAAAATATAAAAAAGACATGCTTAGAAGTTCACAGCAAGGTTAACAGACTTGTTGCCCATGTAGTGAAAATGTAAATAAGGAATCAATAACGTAATATTGTAATCTGCTGAATCCTTTACATTGACCTCCTGCTGATGTTGCTGAAATGTTTTTTTTCTGCTAAGCTTAGCTTTTGCCTGTAATACTCCCCTAAAATATGATTGTATAGATGTTGATTTCGTCATTTTTTAGATTATTTATAATACTATTTAACTTTAATATTGTTTTATTGCCCCTAAAGCACTTTGTAATGCAAACTGAATTTGAATTTTTCAGTCCAAAATGAAATAAAGTAAAACCCAGACTAAGATGGCACTTTTTAAATATATTTGCAGAGTAGAGAATTGAAGAACATGTCTGTCAATATAGTCTGTTTTTCTTTGACTGATCTCACCCATGCAAAGTCCAAACCAAACTCTGAATTAATCAACAGGTTTTATCTGTGTAGTCCAGGGGTCTGCAACCTTTGCAATCAAAAGAGCCATTTTTTTCTGGAGCCACAAAACATATATGAGCCTTACTAATAGGTCTAAATGAACACTCAAGGTGGCTACTCTGCAGTGGCCTATTTATAATAATTTGGGGCTTAAACTTTGCAGCATTAGCGGTGAAAGCAGACAAATCTGTCCACACACTATTAAAGTCTCTATTTTCCTCCAGGACTTTTCCTTTTTGGTTTGGAATCCATAGCTAGTCTAGCTAGACACTGCTGTTTAGGTTCAGCAAAAATTACACGAAAATCTGCCAGGCCATAGAATTTGAAGATTAAAATGTTTAAACAAAAACAACCATTATTTTGTAATAGCTACAGGGAGCCACTGAAGAGGGGCTGAAGAGCCGCATGCAGCTCCGGAGCCTTAGGTTGCCCACCCCTGGTGTAGTCAAAGCGTAATATGTTTGTTCCCCTGTGCCATAGTAGCTCCATGTTTGTCCAGAAAATTTAAAAAAATGCATCAGTGTGACACATTATTGCATCAGGTAACGAGTTACTTAATTGTGAACATGAACATGGGTACTGTAGTTTATTTTAAGTCAATCCCGCATTCCTGCTAAAAAAACTAAATCTGTAAAAAACAGTTCCCCACAGAAATACTGTTTATTCCTGTTTGAATAATGTTTGCCCAAAAGCAAAAAATGCAGCTGTTAAGGGATTTTTTTAGTATTTAAAAAAGAAGACACTATATATTTTTGGCCTGTTTATAAAGACTTGCGTCCTCTGTAGAAACAAATGGGCTTGGGACTGAGAGCCAGAGATAGTAGGAAGTATTGAGAGGTGAATTACATTATTGGTTTTGGTGTTTTCAGTGGTTTTGTTGACAATAAAAAAATATCTGTGCAGAATATCACAAGCTTTATCCTTTAAAGTGGTTTGTCCATAATCAAACCACCAAAGCAGTCCACCAAAGACATGTGAAAGGCAGCTGAAGTGGCATTTTGTGCACTCCTCCATTGTGCATGTCCACAGTGTGAGCTGAATCACTAGGTAAGCGTCTGTTGTGTCTGTTCCTGCCTCAGTCTCCAGCTGGGGCCAATCTGTTGGTCAGGTGTGGCTCGGTGGTAGTAGCCACGGCCTCGCCAGCAAGCTGAGAGTGCACACAGCCCACATACAGACTAGGGCAGCTTACACTGCAATGTAACCCATAACACGCAACAGATACAAAATATCCTCACTGCAATTTGTTATAACCATTACAGAGATGTTTCTTTAACTCAGAATGACGTTATTCAGTCAGAATAACCTTTCATGTACGAATGCATAGATAAACAGGGGCAGAAACTATAATACCAACAGAGGGCATATGGCCGTTGTGCAGTGCCAACAGAACAGGAATGGTGAAAGACATTCTTTAGATGACAGATCCTTGTACACTGAGCGTTCACTAGCCACGTTGAGAATGTGGTATGATTTGTTTTGATGACAAAACAGCACTGTTCTGTATGTGTGATAATTTGACCCCTCTAGGAGGACATGAGGATTGTACCAGGCAACCACTAATGCATTAAACCCCACCGGAGGGACTTTCCCTGTGGTCCACAGTGTTGGACAATACACAGCCTGGCTACTGCATACAAGAAGTTGCAAGCAAGGACCCTACGCTGGGTGGATTATGTCTAAATAAAGCCTCAGCAGTGTATGAATCACTGTGTCACTGATCCCCTCTGCTTCCCAGACAACAGGTTTGCCTTCTGCAAGCTGTCACTGGCTTTCCACTCTTTCAAATGAAGAATAAAAGAGAGGGAGAAATGGAGACTGTGCGAGGGAGAGAGGGGAGTTGACGTTCATCACTCGAGTGCCGTGGCTTAGCCTAAGAGGCTTGAATAATCAGTATGTTAAGCTGTCAGGGTGTGCGCTCGCACCTACCACGCGCTTACAAACTCCTGGGCGCTTTTTAATCAAGCAAAAACGCTGAGAGGCAGTGGCGAGTGCCAAGAGCCCAGGCTAAGAGATGAGCTTTAGAATATCTGTTACACTTTCTCCTGACATCACCAGACGTGCGTTTCCACAGTAAGCTGCAGACACGTCTGTTTTTTCTTTTCTTTAAGGAGGACACAGTGAATTTTCTCCATGCTTTCATCTAATATGAATCATCAGATTCAGCGTAACTGCCTCATAGTACGACGATTCTCTGCACATTCCACAAACAGATTCCACATGCACTGTCAATGATGGTGTAATCTACATTGTTTTGGTAATATCCAGCCTACTGTGCAATTTACCGTGATGCTGTGACCCAGTGCACTATATGTGAAAGCCTACTGTCAGCAGCAGTTGTCAACATTGCTGAACTGTCACAGAGTCTGATTTTGATTTATGTTCTGTCTTGGCTTGGTGAAAACAAACAAAGCCTACAGTGTTTCTCCATTTACAGAATGGAACCTTATTTAACCCAAGACAGTAGATTTTTGCAGATAGTGCTGGTGAGAAGTCTCCCCTAATGGTGCATTCAAAGGCAGTTGTACAGTTTGAGAAAATGACTGTCTTAATCAGAAGCTAGTTTCTAAATGCAGTGCTGTGTTTAAGGTGTGTCTCATCACTTCAATGTGTCTGATGTGCCACATTCTGGTTTGTATGTGTGATGGAAATCAGCTCTCAGAGAAACACTTAATTTGGTGATCCCCTGACTTCTTATGTGACACCACAAGGTTGACACTTTGTTTAAAATTAAATAGTGCAAGTATACTTCCAATTCAAAGCCCCCCCTACCACCACCACGACCACACACCTTCCCAGTGTCAGATGGGGGGGTTGGCCAACTATTTTTGTACCTTTCCAAAACCAACAGTCATGCCCACGTCCTGCTGTGATTGGTCAGCTGTGTTGTGGTGAGAAAGGAGCCAGGGTCTAAGTTTCTCTCTGTAGCTCTCTGCTTTCAATCTTAACACAACAATTTCTTCACTGTGAATGGCTTTCAGGAGAGACTGTGTGTTATTCCGATACTTAAACAATATCCCGTCTTGCCTCTCTCTATGACGGCTGCTTTTACACTAAGCCTTCCAGTGTGGCCATTCAGAACAACAAAAAACATTTTTGATTTCCCACAAGGCTGGACAACACATCTTTCAAACTACTTCTGAACAAGTGTATACTGACCCCTTGTCTTGTTACCAACTTTCAAAAAAAAACAAGAAAAGCCAACCCCCTCCTCTGGCCGCATTTAGACCAAATCAAGCGTCTTCCCATTCATTTGAATGCAGGTAGTGCATCTGGGCTGCAGACCTGCGGCAGACACAACCCAATGTCCCGCTGTGGTGGTCAATCTTGTAACCGGTTAACAGGTCGAAAGACACCCAGTACAGGAGAGCACTGACTTCATTTGCGTTTGCGTGCATGTGTGTCTTTTGTGGCAGTGAAGATAATGCACTAATGATAACTCTAGGGGATTCTACAGATTTAAGATTTAAGCCAATATAAACAAACTTATGTCTGAGGACAACCACTGAGATGGGGAGATTGGCTTTCTGTGGTTGGTCTCCACCCTCCACTCTCCACAGATGGGCCAAGTGACACTCCCACACCATCACACAACCCTGTGGCTAATCGCCGCAATGCCTGATTTGGTGTGAATGCTGCCTAAAAGACAGTTAGATGTAAGGCTACCAGTGTTGGGTAAGGGTTACTAAGTAATCAAAGTACGTTACTTTTTTAAAAAGTATCCAGTTACTTTACTCCCTGAGTAAAGTAACTCAATTACTTTAAAAGTACTTCCAACGTTACTCCCTGAGAAAAGTAACTCAAGCACTTTTAAAGTACTTTTGAGTATTCTACATTTCCTATTGGCCAATGGACCACAGGGCGCTAAGCCTACATTTTTTGTCTCCAAAATTAAAGTTATGGACCACTTGCCCTTCACTGAGATCCAATTCTCCCATCACAGCCGTCACTTTGACCAGTAGAAACACAGAACGATCTGCTGCCGTAGACAACTGTATGACAACAACACCCCAGCGTTTTTAATATTTCCTCTAGGGATGTTACCACACAGAGTAAAAGGGGGAAATGATGGTGTGAAACAGCAGAGGCACTTTGTCAACCCGCTCAGTTAACGTTACTGTCATTAGCATCAAGCTAGCAAACAATGGTACATCCTCACGGTCGAACATAAAGTAATAACATTAACAAATAGCAGCGGGGCTTTTACTCACCACAACTGCAGAGGCTCCCAGCTTCATTTGAAACAAACTACATTATAGACGGTCTGTTATTTATTAATCCCTCTGTGTGTTTATATATTTACTTTTTATCCGCTCCGTTGTCTTTGTAAAGTTAACATATCACACCGTCATTTCAAACTCAACACTTGTTTCAAATTAAAAGCCCCTTATAACCTCGGCTGAGAGAATCCCTCCATTTTCTAAATAGGCTTTTATTCTGAAACATTTGTCAGAACTTCCTGTGGAAGATACAGTAGCTTGACAGTTTACCGATGGCGCTTCAAATGTAGCTCCTGCCATCTGCTGACGCTTTTAGGTGACTACAACAACATGTTGGCTGGTACACGAACAGCCACAGTTCTGCAGTGACTCAAATAATAGTAAAAGTGATAAAAATAGGACAAGAATAACCCGATGACATCACACACGCTGTGAAAGACGACCGGGGATAATTGGTGAGTACCAGCGTGTAGCGTGTACCAGGCATAATGCAAGTCCTGAGTCTGAAATATGTCTGTCAGTGAGTCCTAGGGAAGTAACTGATGTCTTGTTTGAAAATGTACTTAAGTATTTGATTACTCAAACAGCAAACTAACGCGTTAGGTTACTCGTTACTGCAAAAAGTAATCAAAGTACTCTAACGCGTTACTTTGTAACGCATTATACCTAACTCTGACGGCTACATATAGAGGAACCCCACTGTGGGTCAAAATACTCAGTAATTCCTCCAGTCCAGATTATGATAACCACGTCAGAAGAACAATGATAGTTAATGGATAGAAATATGCATGCACAGTATACACCAGCAGACTGTATAAAGAGGTAAAACATGCAGAGGTTTACAGAACAGTCTAGTGAGCTGGTTAGTTTGCCTGCAGGGTGATGTGGACGGATTTGCCAAACATTGAATCTCTGCAGGCATGGGCAGGAGTGGGTGCAAATTCTGGGTGCGCAGGTGGGTGCAGGATTTAAAAAACAGTTCCATGCAGACCTTTAAATAATTAATTACACTACATGTTGGCGACACAACTAAAGTGTGTGCATGATGCTTCTCCATCACAAACTGCATTACAGTAAACAGCATCAGCTAGATTCCATGTTGTGTGTGACATGAAAAGGTTTGAAGTTAAAATAAAAGAAAAAACGGTTTTGGTTGGCCATTAAATTTGAGGACAATATTGAAAAATCAAACTGGCAGTAGAATAATTCATGGCCTGGGTTGAAAATGTAACCCATATCTCCTGAGGTCAAGGCTAATATTCCATATCTGTTTGAGCACTATCTGAACTCTATCAGCCTTTTTTTCCCATTGTGCTCATCAGATGTCAAACTACTGTCTGATTCTTGTGACACATCATTTATTTCATCCTTCTCTGGTGAGAAAACTCAATTATTTTCACTTGGTTTACGTGAGCACCGGTTTCAAACAGCATGCTGTTTTCACAGAATTCATGGGAAACTGTAACACCTTTCCTGTTTACAAAATACTCTGCACAAAGTCGATTCTCTAATAGGAAAAATAATGTAGGCAGAAACGTGGGCTTGTAGTTCAACATTTGACCTTTGATTTAACTCTACAGTATCATATACCAAAGCGCTGTCTCTGTTTGAAAATTGATCCAGTATAAAAATGCTTCAACACGTCAGAATGGATCACAGCCACAGTCATACATGAGCACATCTGAGCTCTAATCTAATAAAGAAATAACAACACAAGGCTAATTCTGCCACGACACTCCTCCATGGGTATGTGCATAGTTCTTTGATCACTACAGCTCTCTTAACTCCAAGCCAACAATAATATTTTCTCGTCACTTCACCACTTGAGCTGGTTCTCCAAACCCCATGCATTAGCGGGTATAAAAATAGCACTAACACAGGGGGCAGAGGGGCTGCCTATTTATGACCATGCTTCACCACCCAGAGTGATGCTAGGAAAGCAGCAGGGAAGGCTAAAGCCCTGTTCCTGCTCCACCTTTCCCTTCTCAACCCCACATTCTCTTCCATTTTTCCCTCTCTCAACTCTTCATCCTCTCTGATTGATCTCACAACCCTTCACCAGCTTAAATTACATCAGCCAGTGGCTTTGCACAGAGACAAAAAGGCCCTCAGGTTTCACAGATCATAATTCTCTCCAATAGCTTCAACTTTTAAAAGGTGCCGTGTTTAATTTCAGCCTCTGGCAATGCCTCAAACCCCCAACCCCTCGCATTCTGTTATGAATTATGACACAGGATAGATTGTTTTTTAAGTTTACAGCCCGGCGCAGTGACAGAAAACTGCTAACCAATCAAGTGAGTGTGAAGCAGGGAGTTGGAGGTATAAAACAGTCAGTGGCCACAGGAGTGCCCAATGGACTGTTTGTATCTCAGTGTCTGATCGACTGTGTGTTGACCCTGTGTTTGATTTCTGTGCATTACTGTAATGCACATATTCTCTGCTAAAACACACTGCAAGCCTTCAACAGTCATTGAGTGCATTTTCATGGTCATGAATAGGCTAACCAGTTTATGATCAGGTTTTTGGAGTATCTCGTTTATGTGTTCTTAATATGTAAACACTAGGGGTGGGGATCACCAGAGACCCCACGATATATTATCGTGATACAACAGTATTGCAGTTTTAAATGTGTTGTGGAACACTGAGTATTGCAATAACATATATTGCAATTTATTACCTTTTCTCCACTGCAAATTATGTCCCCAATGGAAAACTTTGTCAACATCTGTTTTATCTAGTAAGATTAAGTTTTTAGTCTTTTTTTTTCTCACCTCAGTTTTTTTATTGTATCAAACTGTACCTAGTGAACTGAAAAAAAAAGGATTTCATTATTCTAGTATGGTACCAAAAGATTAATTAATTTACATTTGTAATGTTATTATCTTATATAATTAAAAGTTTGATACTTTGTCTATGTATTGATACAATATTGCCAAGCAAATATACCATGATGTATTGATTTTTCCCCCCACCCCTTGTAAACACCATATCCTGTTTATAAGAAACCCAAATATGGAGTAAGATCATCACTTCTTATTTTGAAATTCGAGTGTTTGAATTAAGTTAATTTTGGAAATGTACTGACCTGTTTGAAAAATAATTAAAAAATGTACAGTCTATAAGCGATGTAGTTGATGTAGATTGCCTTGTGATTCAGCAGAGGGCGCTGTAAAATTTCACTATCAGCCTGACCTGTTGCATACCCTCTTGACACATCAGTAAACAAAGCTTAAGTAAAGATGATGGATGTATAAAGAGAACTGGATACAGCGATGGAGGCGAGGCTCCATTCATCCCTATCAGCCCCTACAGGTACACTTTAGACTTCCGCAATCTGAGCCAGCTACTTGCTGTTTCCTGTGTTTGTTTCCTGTGACTTTCCAGTTCTTATCGGATTGAATAGTTACTTGTGAAACAAGTAATTTTTTGCTGGGGCTGTAATGCTCAAAAAATGTATCCATTGATTTACAGACCTCTCTTTTGCCATATAAGTCAATGGGAAAACATTTTGGTCCATAGGGCATCATATGACGATGTAATAACACTGTTTGGCCACTGCTAATATTAGCCTCAAAACCCTGCCCACCCGTTAAGGTTGTTGTTTGCTATGAAAATGCAGGACACTGGCATGCAAAACTGTCCTGAGCGGACAATCACGACGCAAAAGCATCTGAGAAGCACTGTGTGGAAGTATTTTGAGTCCTACACCATAGATGGAAAAGTAACTAACAAAGACAAGGCTGTTTGTGGACTATGTACAAAGCAGCTGTCTTACTCTACGATGACGACAAATCTGTGGACTCATCAGCTAATGTTGGCTAAACTCCAGCTAACCTGGAGTGCTGCGAGAAAAAACAACAACAACAACAACAACAAAAAACCAAGAAACTGTTGCATGCACAACCTTATTGTGATAACAGTACTTGGCACCACCGACAACCTGCACAGGTGATGCTTCTGCCAAGTAACACAACAGAAATACAAACAATGGCGGCAATGAAAGTGTCTAACTTCTTTTTTTTTTTTTTAAGATTATTTTTCTGGGCTTTTTGCCTTTAATGGACAGGACAGATTGAAATGGGGTGAGAGAGAGAGAGAGAGAGAGAGAGAGAGTGGGGGTTGACATGCAGCAAAGGGTTGCAAGCCGGAGTTGAACCTGCGACCGCTGCAGTGAGGCATCGCCTCTGTACATGGGGCGCCGGCACTATCCACTACGCTACCGACACCCCAAAAGTGTCTCACTTCTGAAGTGATTACGAAATGGATTTTGTCTTTCAGTAATAAAAGAGGCTGTGTATTTTCTGCTCCTTTGTCCTGTGTGGTGGCAGTGAAAGGCTGGCACTGGTTTAAGTGGAGAACAGAGTTATAAGAGCAGCATAGCTCCTCTCAGGAATAACATTAGCTTAGTACATAGTGTGTGTGTGTGTGTGTGTGTGTGTGTGTGTGTTTGAGAGAGACGGTGGTCGGAACAGACAGCTGATGCCGATCAAAGCAGAGAAGAAATAAACAGTTAAGTGGCAAAGTGGTAGTAAATGTAAAATGCCTATAAAACGTATTCACCCCCCCTTGAATGTTTTCCCCTTTTGTTGCTTTTATACATTAAGTCATGGTCAATATAATTTAGCTGGAATTTGCAAAAAAAAAGCTTCTTTCATGTCAAAGTGAAAACAGATTTTTACAAACTAACTTTACAATTAATTAAAAAATATATAGTGTAAAATAAGTGTTTGTATAAATATTCACCCCCTTTAATATGACTGACTTGATTCAACAGAGGTCCAGCTAGTTGATGCCAGCAGTGTTAATTAGTGAAATGGACAATGGACATCGCCTGAGTGCAGTTGATGTGTGTCAAGTCATTGTAGTATAAAAACACATGTGTCTGGGAGGTCCAGTCTCTGGTTCATCAGTATTCCTGCTACAATTTCAAGTATAAGTCAGGAGATGGCTACAAAAAGATTTCCAACTCACTGGAAATCCCACAGAGTTCAGTTAAATCCATCATTTAGAAATGGCTGTCCTCACAAACTGAGTGACTGGGCAAGAAGAAGACTGGTGAGGGAGGCCACCAAGACACCTGCGACCACTCTGAAGGAGTTGAAAAGCTTCAGTGACTCAGATGGAAGAGACTGTACATACAACAACTGTTGCCTGAGTTCTTCACCAGTTGAAGCTGTATGGGACAGTGGCAAAGAGAAAGCCACTTTTTAAAAAAGCTCATGAAATCTTGCCTGAAATTCGCCCAAAGGCATGTGGGAGACTCCAAGGTCAATTGGAAGAAGGTTCTTTGGTCTGATGAGACAAAAGTTGGCCATCAGACTAGACGCTATGTTTGGTGAACACCAAACACTGCACATGACCACAAACACACCATCTCCACCATGAAGCATGGTGGTGACAGCATCACGTTCTGGGAATGCTTCTCAGCAGCAGGCCCTAGAAGGCTTGTAAAGGTAGAGGGCAACATGAATGCAGAAAAATAGCGCCAAATCCTGAAGGATAATCTGACTCAGTCTGCAAGACAACTACAACTTGGGAGAAGATTTATTTTCCAGCAAGACAACAACCACAAGCATACAGCATAAGCTACACAGAAATGGTTCAAAGACAATGAGGTGAATGTTCTGGAGTGGCCAAGTCAAAGCCCAGATCTCAATCCAATCAAGAATTTGTGGCTGGACCCGATCCCCGAGCAACCTGACAGAGCTTGAGCTGTTTTGCAAGAAAGAATGGAGAAAAATTGCAGTGTCCAGATGTGTCATCCTTACTGAGACATATCCACACAGACTCAGTGCCTTGATTGCAGCCAAAGGTGCATCTACTAAATACTGACCTGAAGGGGGTGAATATTTATGCAGTCATTTACTTTACCTTATATAGGTAATAGAGGGCATATAGAGTTGTTTTTTTTTTGCCAATTTTTGTCAAAAAAGCCAAATTATATTGACCATGATTTCATGTATAAAAGCAACAAAAGGGTGAAACATCCAAGGGGGGTGAATACTTTTTATCGGCATTGTACAGTGTAGTGTTTGATATTTCCTGTTGCTCTCATCTCCCAGTAATAAGTAACTGTGTTACTAGTATTATTTATGTGTACGGGCAATATGAATAAACCCCATTACTCTGTGCTCATGTAAACATTATATCCCAAATACAATCATAACCTGGGTAAGCCTCATAAAACATGTCCATGTAAACACACCCATTGACACTAACTAGAGCTTTTCAAAAACAACACACTGTCACAGGTTGAGCTGTGAAGATGGCTATGGGTGTACAGGTCTGTGTCAAATGGCATTCCTTAGCACATTCACTGCCCAACGTGGAGCTACCACCCTCTAGTAATCTTTTCTTTTCTCATCGTAATGAAGATGGAAGGTGTTCACTGAGCAGGAAAAAAGGAAATGTAAATTAGTGACTTTATCATTCCTGCAGTCTTCAAATTCTTTACTGAAGCAAAGGGAGCGGAGTTAGATCATAGTGATGTCAGAACAAAACTGGCAGTTTCAACAAGTGCAAGCAGTCAGTGAGAATTATAGTGGTACAGTACCAGCAGTGACATATCTAGTTGTAAATCAGACAAGAAGAACTAAAGTTGATAAACTCTTGTAATAGATCTTTGTTTTCATTGGTGTACCAAGTTGAATTAAGATTAAAATGCAAGGTTTAATGCTATACAGCCTGAGCAGTAAGCTGCTGAGCTACTGATGGTGTGATTGTTCAAGTGGGTGGGAGAGGAGACCATTTGACCTTAAACAGCCAGGGTTACATCAAGGTCTTAATCCAGCCATGACCTCAGGTGGTGAACCCTTTTAATTTCAATCCTTTTACCCTAACTTATTAGCCCGTATATGCTGCGCTGAACCAGATAATCAGTATAATTAATCAGGTGATCATATTTCACATGTCAAAAGAATATGGTACACGGACTGACAAATACTTTAGCAAAATCATATCGTGTCAGGCTGTTCTCAGTCCAAGGGAGTGAGAAAGTCAAAAAACGCTACTCAGTCAGTGGCCCTTGGCGTCAGATATGGACACACCTAGCACAATTTAGCATCTTTATAAGCCACACTGGGCTGTCAGCAAACTCCAATGTAAAATCATCATTATAGTCAAAGCTATTGATGTAATATAAAGAGCAACAAAGTCATCTTATGCCTGGCATACACTGTGCAATTTGAAGAAAGGAATGTGGTAACATCTTTGGTTGTGGCTCTGAAACGGTGGTCCTACGTCGTACAGCGAGAGACGTTCAAGGATGGCCGTTGTCACAATCTTGCAATCAAAGACAGCCTGGAATGAAATTCTAAGTGTCAGAAATTTGGGATGACCATCTCACTGTGTGACTGCTGTTACAATGTACATCTACAAACCAACCAATAGAAATGCATCATGAAATGACGCACCGGCACTAAACCCAAACAAACAGGCAGACAGCAGCTTGCTGTGGAGGCAAAAAGTGCTTAAAGAAATGTGTGGGATTCCAGCAAAGAGGGAAACCTTGTGGAGTTGTGGCAGCTGAAGCCTTGCTCATTCACTTTAGCCTGATCTCTAAAATCTCACAGTCTGTAGGAGGCTTAAGGGTGAGAGGAAAGGGAGGTGGACGGGTCCAACAAGCACAGGACTTTGACCCAGGAGACTGGTGTTTGTGTCCAGTGTGAAACTAAAAGTCTGTGTTGAGTAATTTTGTCACATCAGTCATTAGTCTTGTGAACGTCCACTATGATCTTTTCCTAACCACAACCAAGTAATTTTGATGCTGGGATTTATGCTTCTGCGTCATATTGACACTGTACTTACGGCATAGGCAATGCCATGCCCTACGCCGTAGTCTGATGTACCCCTCCAAAAAAATGCAACTACACGGCACAGTGACGCAGCCCTCCTATCTATTTTTGTGAGCTGAAACCATTTCCCTTTTTATTTATCTTTATTTCACAGATAAGAAACAATAAACTGTGAGAACAATAAATCCTCAACAAAATAGCATTTTAATTCTTGTGTATGATTTATCCTGGCTTCGTATGGTTAGAGGAAATCTCCACTAGTTGGTCGACTAATTTATACAATGTAAAATGCCATAGACTGGTGCTAATAACGTTAGCATGTTGTATTTGTTTGGAAAACGTTTTTAGTACAAGACAGTTGTTTTGTCGGTGAATGTTGTGAGTTGTAATGGACCCAAATTTTGTAACATTAACTTTGTTAAATGTTGCTGTTGTCCCTGGCTTCATATGAATAAAGGACGTGTCCGCTAGCCGCTAAGCTAATTCATACACTGCAAAATGCCATAGGCTCTGGCTAATAACATTAGCATGTTGCATTTGTGGGGAAAATGTGTCCAGATAAAGAGCTTTGTCTGTGAATCCGGCCAAATATAATGAAGCTGATTTGTGTACTTATGCTTGAAATTGTCACTATTAAGCCATGTTTAATGTGTGTTTTGGGTGTACTTTGAATCAACTAAACCACATAGCACTTCACAGAAACCCCACCATCGACTAGTGTTTTGGAGGTGTAACTGCAGAGTGACACAGACACACCAATGCTCTGCCTGAAACCTAACCACTGACCCCCTCTGTGTCAAGTTACAATACAAAGACTGCCCCGGGGTCCTAGTGACACCAGGGGTGGAGATAAAGATAGACTAAATACTGATTGCCTTTGAGGAGTATTGTAAGCCTCAATGTTTTTCTTTTGATACCACAGAAATGTTGTCTATAATGTCTATAAGTTCTTTAACGTGTCAAGCTATGGGAAGTTAAGTATCTGCTGATATGATAGCTTTCTTAGTAAAGGAACTGAGAAGGGGTAAAAATAAGGATCAAGATGGAAAGCACCCACAGCATCTTTTAGTTATGAGATGTTTTTTGAGAAATTAGTCATAGTACAGTACAGTCTGCCGATGAAATCCACTGAATATGATTAAAATTAAATAAATCTGAAAAATACTCAATAAAAAAGTTCAGTACCTGATGTGAAATAATGATAAATAAAGTCAAATTAAAAGATCTAGAAATAAATATTAATAATTCAGTCTCTCGTTTGCAGAAATTGCTGTCTGACTCACTGGAAAGGCAAACCAAACTGTAAACAACCTAAAAGTAATTAACAAACTCATAAAAAGTTTACGCAGGTTTTTGTTTCGACTTTTAAATCTAATTTACAAATGTTTTAATATTCAAAATAAAAAGCTGATACATTCCAGGATTTTTGTTATTATGAGATATAAATATAATCAACCATCAAGATATAACTTGTGCTATAAATGATGTACTATATTTTCTTTGAGCTGTGTTTCTATTAAAAAAAAAAACACAATATTTTTTTGACTTTGAGTAGTTTAAGATTATTTTATAAACACATCACATCAGACCTTTTTAACAGACTCACTTTGCAGCATCACAATCTTGGAATAAAACTTTGGATCATGGGTTTAATAATTGTAACAAAAGTGTACACTAAAAATGACACATTTCATTTCACCAAATTTTAATTCATAAATTGCATAAAACTGATTTAGCCCATGAAGATCTTTTTTTCCTATAAAGCAGATGCCAGTGTAGTCAGTTTTCCATTGTATCAACTCTCAAGTCAGCACCCAACAGACCAAACCCAGTAATTCCTCTGCACCACTTTTGTCTGTGTCCATTTGCCCTCCATCATTCTGTGACAGCGACCAAGACGGCAGTCAGTCAGTGTCAGTGGCCTTTTTCACACTGAGCCAGTCCCTACCCAGGCAACTCCCGGCACACTCTGTGCCCTGAGCCAGGCCAGCGGGAGATCCGGAACGGCTCGAAAGGGCCAAGGCACAAAGGGCCAGCTGCTCGCAGAGCGTTGGCTTTACATAGAAGGAAGCAGGGCTTACTGAATATACTGGATACATGTGATCCATCTTTTTATAGTGTGGTTGTTCCAAATGGAAAATTAGCGGTGGAAACAGGAACACGCTGAAAATGAATTTAAAGGAGGGCATTTATAGAGAATATATGCATTCATATATAATTAGTGAGGATTCATTGAATAATTATGAGCAAGTAGCCCATGATCGACCGGTAAGTCGTGTGCCACCCTCACTTTCATCACCGTCTTTTCTCAACGACATTATTTGAAAAACAAAAGCCTGCCTGCTCACATTTCACATGCTGCCACTTCAACACTTCATTTGTTTGTTTTGCTCAAATCAATTCCCAAACCTTCACAACACCTAGTGCCCCAAACCGACATCTGTGGCATTATGTGATGTGAAAGTGTAAAACTGGTCTGACACGGTGAGCCACACTCATTGTCTGCATCAACTGCATGCAGCTCAACTTAAGCTTAAAGCAGTGGCTTATGAAGGCATGCAAGTGCAAAAGCAAACACATCACTGAGGCTCATAAATATCTCATTCTACAAGGGATTTTATGTATGCATTCTTATGAGAGCTTACACTGAAAGAGTTGACGTGCAGTAAGTGCATTAAATATGGCCACATAAGAGCTGCTGGGTTCATGCGGTGAGAAAAAAAACTGTTATGTTTGCACAGCAAGGCCATTTTATTTTCTTTCATGTTCTTTGGCTCTCTCAGTGACTTTTTTACCGACGTTGAAAATCGTTGACAAAACCTGGACATTGTTACTCATGGTGATTTAAAAATCATCAATTTCAGAAGCAGTTTAAGGTTTGTGACCTCAAGTTGTCACAGACCTGAATGATGAAATGTTTTTAGTGTAACTGGGAAAGATCCTCTCTCAAAAACTATGAAATAAATTTCCTTTGAGACACTGCGTCATCTGTTCATTCATAAAAATAGGCGAGTGCTTGACGTAAGACACTAAAGTCAATTTGCTAAGTTTGCTTTTATTGGTGACGCACATTTATTCTCCTTTATTTGTGTTTTTGTTCAATGAGCAACATAACTAAGCATCCAGCCTGGGCTCTGTTAAGGTTTAAAGGCCTCCTGTCAACATGCTTTTTGTGATGATACATGAAAATGAGTCTGGGTTAATACAAGGGAGGACGAGCAGTTGTGACTTTGCCTCAGCGTTTGGCTCAGAGCCAGCAGAGCATCTGAGGGGTAAGTGCAGACAAACACCTGCATGTTTCTTCAAGAAGTAAAGGCAGCCAATTTACACGTCCTAATAAACTAACAACAGCCCAACACCTGAATGCATATGTGACTGCTGCCAACAACATCATAAATCTGCTCTTCACTGACATATTTATATTAAGATAAAATAAAGAACACATCATAAATATGCTAAATCAAAGTGACATTCAGAGTTGAATTTTAATCGTTAAGGATTTCCTTTTTTTCCCCCCACTCACTTGTTCCACAAAAACTACCACAATAAAAGCCTTTCAGTGAAAGCTGCTCTCCCTCGAGGCAGCCCTGATAGGAAGACCCTCATTCCCAAGATGCTTTGCCACAGATGCTCTTTTTGTGTAAATTAGAAAATGATTATCACAGAGAGAAAGGTCAAACTGTCTGAGAGAGAAGGCCAGCTTCTTTTTAAGTTGAAAGTCACAGGCAAACTTAACAAGATTGCATAACAAAAATACAACAAACATTAGAGCTGTAATGATGAATCTATTAGGTGTAGACTATTAAATTAATCTCAAACTAATTTAATTAATAGATTAATTGGTTTAAGTCTTTTTTTTTTAAAGATAAAACATGTAATAATTATCTCTTTCTTTGCTCCTCTATGACAATAAACTGACTATCTTTGGGTTGTGGATAAAATAAGACATTTGGGGATGTCATTTTGGGCTTGAGGAAACACTGATCACCATTTTCTGACTTTTTTTGCACCAAACAGCTAATCAATTAATTTAGGAAATAACTGACAGATTAATTGACAGTGAAAATAATTGCTGTTTGTAGCCCTAATAACACAAATTAAAGTGCCTTAAATAAGGCAGTAGACTCAATGTGTGATTGGATTATACCAAC
Organism: Epinephelus lanceolatus; assembly: GCF_041903045.1. Classification (NCBI taxonomy): domain Eukaryota; kingdom Metazoa; phylum Chordata; class Actinopteri; order Perciformes; family Serranidae; genus Epinephelus; species Epinephelus lanceolatus. The sequence continues at coordinate 10,357,282 of NC_135747.1, forward strand.
ACTGTCTTTTTAAACTGAATTATCTAAAGACTTTAAAAGAAAACATGAACCCTGATCGCTTTTTAGATAATTGTTGGAAAACAGATGCTATTTACAAATGTAAATAATATGATAAAACAAAATATGATTAAAAACCTCCATCCATCTTTTTTCCTCAGTCGTATTTAAACACCCACCTCCTCACAGAACCCCTCCACAGAAACAAAACACCACACCAGGAGAAGCATTTCCTCAGTTGTTGACATTGTTGTAAGGTCCAATTTTCAGATATGATAGAGTGGCTTTAAAACTCCAGGGCTGGCAGTATTGATGTCTAAAGCACTTTAGCAGTATCTCTGTCTCCCTCACAAATACACATATGCACACACACACACACTCCACTTCCCCTTCCTGGTAAAGTACAGGATGTGCGGATGGAGAACTAAGCAGTTTTTTTTTTTTTGTCTCTGCTGTTGCCAGGAATGCTTTATGGGCCATGTTAATATTGGAGTTCTCTCACTGGAAAGATTGCTTGATTCAATCAAGCAAGTCCCTGCCTTGTAAAGTCATTCCACTTTGTGCAATGTCATGCATTGTGGAGCCAGTGGACAGTCCTGTGTTCTGTCCCGGCATTAGGGGAAGTGGCCTAGTGAAAAGCACGTGTGCCTGGCGCGTCAGCACCTATAAATAGCTGTCACCAACTAACATAAACACTTTTGAAAAATCAATTAGAGATGCATTTTCCATAACCAAAACACAGCATGTTGTTCTTGTCAACTTGTGCTCCAGGCAGACTTAAAAATAAAAGATTTTGCCAGTGAATTTGCACACGCTGAGCCGGAGGGTATGAGATTGCAAAAGACATGAGGAGAGAAGATGAAGAGATTGTGGGGTAGAGAGGGAGGAGGAGGGGGAGTTGATATCAGAGGGAGAAGAAAAATACAGTGACCTCACTGATATCATCTCCTGTAACTGTGTCACTTTTCTGAGAGGGACAAAAGTGCTGCAGGGAAAACTTGAAATATGCATACAGGAGAGACAGAGAGGCCAGAGAGAACAGAGACAAGTGAGAGTAAAGAAACCAAAAACAAGAGCAGAAGGAGAGGCGGGAAGTACTTTTTAAAGCCTCAGTGCCGGCTGAAACAAGCAGTCTTACCTGCTCAGAGGTGTTGGTTGGTGGGACGGAGAAGTGAGGAGAGTCAAAGGGTCCCGGGGTGGTCTGGGTAGTAGGGGGTCTCGGTCCGGCTCGAAGCAGGGCTGGAGGGTGGTCCAGGAGAGGGGAGGAAGGATGGAGTGACAGGGAGCAGGGAGACGGGGAGGCTAAAGGGGGGAGAAGAAACGCTGCTTGCCTCTCCCTCCCTTACTCTCTCTCTCTTTATCTCTTTTCTCCCTCCAACATACACACACACACACACGCGCTCGGAGGCAGACACCAAAACCCCGAGTCACTCAGATAATAGGCAGAGAAAGAGTCTTTACATTTACACGCTCTGCCACAGGGGGAGGATGGGGTGAGCTCTCCTCCCACTCTCCTCCAGGCAGCCAATGGGAGGCAGCACAGAGGTGTCCAGGCAGCCAATGAAAGAGGAAGCAGCCGGTGGCTTGCCCCAGCCAATAAGTGCAATAGCTCATATCCAGTTGGAATAATTACAATATGGAAGGAGTCGTGAAAAGCTTCCCTTTTTTGAAGGACAGACCAGGCATTGCAGTCCAGCCTGTGACTATGATGTAGGGCTGCAACACACATTAGAGTGATTAGATTCTGGGCCACTTAACCTGGCACAATATCCCTGCATGCTCCTCTGCAGACCTGGCAGAATACCCTGCCGCCACACACAAGAAAAGAAGAAGCGCCAGTCAGCTGGAGTTTGAGAATTACTCATGTACAGTCAAACGAGCCACACATGCACAAAGCCAGGAACACATGATGACACACATGCAGGCATGTGTTCACATTCACAGGTTCTCTCACTCACACACACACACACACACACACACACACACCCACATAATCAATTGCCTTCTGCCACGTACAGTTCATTTACACTCAGCATTCTCCTACAACATTGAGCAGGGAAGAGGAGCATAGTGTGAAATTTCATCAGGCGTTTTTGCTCGTATGTTCACTAAGGAGTATACTTCATTTCCACAAGTCTTATTTTATTTCCCCCCGCTCAATCGATGGCTCTGGCAAGCACCCAGCTTGATAAATGATCAATGGTGAACTGTCAGGTTGAGGAATGAAAGGCACATCACCATTCCACTCCTCATACTGCACAGGGAAGTAAAGGAAACACCAGTTATACTATTACATCAAGAACAGTGGAAAGAAGCAGTACTTTTCCGTTGTTCTTTTTGTCAGCAAACAGCTCGGCGACTTGCTGAAAGGTAGATTTTGTGAGGGATGGAGGGAATTCTCAGGGGCCGCCAGCTGTGGGGGGATGCAGGCTTTTTATATATTGCTGTGAAACTCTGTTTTTTTTTTCCTTCATGATGTTCACAAGCTTTAATAATAACTTGGCTTCACTGTGAAAAGAGAGTCCCCAAGGAAAATTATCCATCCATTTCTAAACCGCTCTTTAGGGTGGCAGGGGGGCAAGAGCCTGTCCCAGCATGCTTTGGACAAGAGGCAGGAGTACGCCCTGGCTAACACACACAGACGAACGAAATCACACTCACATTCACGCCTGTGGGTATTTGAGTGTTTTCAATTCACCTAACCTGCATGTGTATGGGATGTGGGAGGAAACCCAGGCAGACATGAGGCATACATACAAACTAAGGGCAGCAGTCAGACAGTGGGTTTCAAGGAAACACTAACAGTTAGTAGCAGTGACATTTCTTCTCTTTCCACTTAAGTTCTCAAGCCAAACTTTACTCTGATGGGCTTGACAATGTCTGTAACCCTTTTCCCATTTTAGATATGGAATGTGTGCTATGTCCATATGGAATATCGGCTCATGTATCTGTTAAGTAGATGGATTTTCAGCCACTTTTTGGTTTCCATGACATAATGTTTGTTTGAGCTTTATTCAGATGTGATGGGACTGTTACAGAAATAACCACAATGTTAATGTGACCTGGTGCAGAGGAGAGGGAGCAATGGCAGAATGGAACAGTTTAGTCACATGCTGTATGTGAAGCATTTTAGAGATGGCTTTTTGGTAGTTTTTATCATTTCATTCATGCATTTGTTGAAAATGTATGAAGGGAGACTGCAACAACTTGCATTTGGCTCATTCACAGTGTTTTTATCTGTTTTTTCTTTCTTGATAAAAAATGATAATTAAGTGTAGGGCTGGAACTAATGATAACAGTCATCATCAATTATTATTAATCTGCCAGTTATTATCGTGATTGGTTGTTTTTTTTTAATAAATGTTGGCACTGTATGTTTCTGCAAACAATGGATATGTAACATTTGTAGGTTATAATGTGGCGGACATGTTGAAACATGCGGTTGACGTGTGGTTATGTTTAAGAAAAATCGCTTGGTTAATTGTGAAGAAAAGATCATGCTTTGGCTTAAAACATCCGCTTTCAGTGGCACAATCACAGCTTGAAATGTCGCTATGTCTCACTAAAAAACAACAGTGTTGTTTTTGTGGTCTCAAACAGTGATGTGCAGCTTGGCAACTGTCTTGCCTCAGTGACACGACATCCACCATCCTTTCCAGCTCCTGATGGCAAAGTCGGCTCATTTACCAACACATTCTCACTCCAACCTCATCACATATTGATGTTTGGTCATGGATTTTCAATATCAAGATATGACATGCTAGCTGATTGTTGACGTTCTGGGACGCTGTGTCAAACTCTGCCTGTTTCAGGCATTGTCTATTTTCAAAATACACTTACGTTCTCACAGGAAAGCCTGAAAAGGAAAGCCGGTGGTTGCTGGTTCCATCCACGACCCCTCCTGCCTACTCTACTGGGACTTTTGCCCACTAATTTATGTGGTTTTCCAGCTGCGTTTCCCCCTGATGCCTCCGAGCGTCAATACAGAATAACGGCGACCTAATCACATGAAGGACGGCATTTTTTTTGTTGGCGCCGGAAGTTACTGACCAAGCACCAGTATTCATCGACTTCGGAATGGAGGGGCGCAGTTGCATTTACATGTAATCAGAACTACGTCACTTTAAAAACACTGATATGATAGGTGTAAAATGTACAAATGTAGTGTATCTATGGTTTGCAGAAACATACAATGCCAACATTTTCATCTGGCTACAAGGCTGAAAAAATGGCAAGCTTAAGGTCACATGAGACGCTGGAACTAGGGACCATTTGGGACAATTAATTGATAATCAACATAGTTGCCAACAATTTGTCTGTTTACCAACTAATCAGTTATCATGTTCAATTAGTCATTTCAGTTCTCGTCAAGTGACAAATTTATTATAGTACCTTACATAATACAGTGCCTTTAAATAAATCATTTATTATATTAAACTTATTTTTTTAAATTAGATAAGACGTTTCTATTATGCAATAGTTTTCCTCCACAGCTCCATTTCAATAGCCTAAATATTGGACTTAAAAAGATCTTTGTTTTTTCTATAGTCCACACTACACAAACATCTTCAGCTGTTTAAAGAGTTTAGAAGAAATTAAGAATCTTACGAGCAGATAAAATATCTTATTTCTCCATGGAGATACAACAGCTGCATGTGTATGGCCAGCAGATTATCCCATTACTCCTCTTTGAACGATCTTTTGCAGAGGCCCTGAAAATCAATACAGCTGTCAATACCTGAGTGCATTATAACATGTTCAGGTATGCACAGCACATGTGTGGCATCAAACTGTCAGTTTAGCGGAGAGTAAAATCCAGAAGTTTGTCTTTCTGTCAAATCAATATCACCAGACAGGGGATGCATAAGGAAAAAATATCCCTTGCTGGAGTGCTGCTTGTATAATGGTGTCTAGGATTAGACATACATGCAGGATTCCTAATCAGAAAAATAATTTCATGGATATTTATTATGTTTGGCATGATTTTCCCCTTCCCTGCAAGCACAAGTTTGTATCTGAAACACGATGATTGTAAATTATCTTGTGAATGCTCCGACACTATGCATTACAACGTCTCTGGACAATCCAATCAGTGAGGAACCTACAGTAGAGCGATCTATCGCCATAGCAGAACAGAAGGGTCACAGATTTCAAAGGCAACACTGTCATTTACAGTAGCATAGTTTTACAGAAGGGGGCTGATACGAGCCCCGTCTGCGTGCGAGTGAGAGAGGAAGAGACATAAAAAATTCATTAGAAGATGGAAGGAGATGTCACATCGAATATGTAGCCAGCTGCACTGATGACCACAGGCAGTGAGCTGTGTAAGGTAGCTGTGAGCTGCCGCTGTAGACCTGACCTGGGGGAATTCTGAATTCAAAAAAGGAAGCATGATAAATACAAACAAATATTTGTTTTTGTGGTTATTTGGTAGTTTATCATAAAAAGTCTGATAAATAAATGGCTTTACAATTTGTTCTTTGATGAAAACTAAGAGATAGGATTTATATATCCAAGAAGAATTTTGGCAAGAACTGAACAATCCTTTTTCCTCAGTGCTGCTAAGTGACATCATCACCCAGAAAAATACATAAAATATGCATTAAACCAAATGCACACTTGCATTGATTAAACTGCATCAGTTATGAGGAGAGCAATCAGTGGTAGATAATCAGTATTGGCCAGTGTGGTACATTATGATCTTGTCACCTCTGTGTTTGACAGGAAGTAACTTTGGGCTAGGGCCAATATTTTGGCTTGATCTGGTATAGCCAGCGGAATCTCCAGGTCAAGACTTTGTCTTTCATGCCCTAGTCATTTTGGCTAATCTCTATAAACCAGGGGTACACCGATTTATTGGCCAAACATTAGCACTGGCCTATATTCGCCTTGTTGACTATCATTGGCCAATCTGCAAATAAGATGACATTCACCGATGGCAATGGCCAATGTTTTTCTGGTGGGTCACATCAATTCTGTGAAGAACAAAGATATCTCAAGACTAAAATGATAAAAAGGTGTTTGGAATGAACGGAGATGTTCCCCAGGAAGAAAGGACACAGTAAATTCAATATCAACACATCAGGGGATACACACAATTGTTACCCTGCTAAAGCCACATTGTAAACAACAAATCTGTGTTGACATCAGCAGGAGGAGAGCACATTAATGTTAGCTGTTAGCAACTGCTGGCTGGAGCTAACTGCTGACTTCTTTGTTTCCCTGGCAAAAGAAACAGGAAATAAATAACAATAAAAACAACAACAAAAATGCCATCAGTATCAGCTATCAGCAAAATTGTTACTTTAAACATTGGTATTGGCCCAGAATTTCACAATTGGTGCATCCCTACTATAAACAGATATCTGCATATAAATGCAGATACATTTTCAAAAGCTAATTATAAAGCTAACTTGTCATCAGCCTTAGCCGAGTTCAGAGATAGCACAATGGCCCATGCGTTGCGCCTCTTCATGCAGGCTGTTTACCTGCCTTTCAAATGCAACTAGTGAATACTCAGACTACAAATGGAAACTAGAACGCTTCCAATACCAAAATCTTGTCTTGTTACCTACAGATTCTGAATACATATGCAGCAGTGGTGGCTGCTGGTCTTTCAAGGAGGGGAAGCTCATTTTCGGCCTACATCATAAAATGTGTCTGTTTATTTATACGTAAATTTTACCCTCTGGGGCTGCTGCGCGAGGCTAGTGTGACCACCTGTGAGTGCTTTGGGACGGTGGAGCGGCTCACAGCAGCACCCGCTGCTGGTTGGGGACAGTAACTGCAGAGCGACTGAAGTCAGAGTCTCCAAACACGAGTACAGTCTCCAATAACACCAGAAAAAGATGCTAGATTTGTCACTAGTCATTTTTAACAAAGAAAAAGGATTGGAAAAGTCTCCAGATCAACTCGGAACAACGGAATGAAACTTGAAAAATGCTCCGGTGGTGGTTTATATTTCAAGATCGCTGATTCGTTCATTTCGCTGTCAATCAAAAAGGGATTCAGCCTCAGACAGATCATCCAATCATCATGCAGAAGCCCAGCATCCAGGCCAGCCGAGGCCAGCCCACTGCCCCATAGACCCCCAGAGATGCTAAGACGCTCCCGATGGGCGGGACAAAACCGAGCATTTATCCAATGACTGTCTAGTTTCGCTGCAGTGGAACAACCCACTCTATGCTTCCCCACTGAAGTCTTTGGACGCTGAGCTTCCGCTGTTCAATGCACTGTGACGCCAAGGGAATGAATGAGAAGAAAGTCGCGTCAGTGACCTGTGATAAGAAGCTGATTCTGAACAAAAGTTGAACGCATTCTTAGTCAATGAAATGTAAACACAACAGTACATATTTGACCACTTATTTTTTGACATTTTAGGGGAAGCTGAGCTTCCCTTGCAGTCTTAGAACAATCGCCACTGATATGCAGATATCTGTTTAAAGAGACTAGACAGGAAGTGACTTTACCTTGGCTTTGAATTATGGCTGGGCAATGTAATATTATATCGATATCATGATATGAGACTACATATGGTCTAAGATGTTGAACATGTTGTGTCTTTTTCCAGTTTGAAAGGCTGCATTACAGAAAAGTGATGTAATTTTCTGAAGTGACAAGACTGTTCGCGCTGTTTTGTTGTTTGCTTTTAGCCACTCAGTCATTATATCCATATTAATGATGATTATCAAAAATATCACTGTGTAAATATTTTGTGATAGCATCAGTACTCAACCCTACTGTCTCATCACAACATTGATATTGAGGTGTTTGGTGATCATTTCATTTTACCCAGTCCCACTTTGAATCATGCCTCTCAGATGTAAAGGTGAGAAAAGGCACTAGAGCAGCATACTGTACCTGGGTAAGTGTAAAGGAAAGAGGAGGTATGATGAAGTGGTCAAAGCCAATGCCAGGAATATCCGCTCTGGATAACATCCTCATCAAATATTTAAAAAGACAGGAGGGAAAAAATAGACTTAAATGCCATAAGATTCACAAGGGGATTTAAAGACTAAGATTGTTACTCATTATCTATCTAAATGTCAGTGAAATGTGAAAGTCTTGCGGTGGGCCTTAAGTACATCAGACACTACACAAACGCTGCTTCAGGCCTCCTTATTACCCTTTAATTTGATGGGAAACATGTTGGTCTAGTTAGAGGCAGAATGCATTAAAATTGTGATACATGAAGGCATTTACGAATGATTTATGGCAAGTAGTCTTTTTATAGACGCAGTTATTTTCCTGTACATAAGCTGAGGTTGGTATTACACTAAAATAAGCTTTATCTTCTCACAGATAAAACACAGCAGAAGGTCATGAAACAAAGTGGGTCTTTAAGTACGCTAAGTACACTGTTAAGATATTGTTAGATTTGGGTTAACGTGACAGCGAGTCACTAGCGTCGAATAAACACAGACCAGAGATCTGACAACTGTGGCTTTTCACTGCCGCCCCAAACGTAATTAAGTCCCCCAATATCTGGTTGTCACCTTGTTGTATCATTACCGTAGCTGGATCATTTCACTGTACTTAGTTATTACTTAGCACCCACTAAATATAGCTTTCCTCAGGCAGCCAGTGTGATAGCACTTTGCAGCAAAGCCAGCTGCGGGTTATTACACCCCGACCACCCCCCACCCACTCTAACCTCACTCAGTCAAGAAGACTTAAATGGATAATACGCCACTCAGTAAGTCATGTTTTTTTCCTGAAGATTTACCCAACCAAGGACATTGAGGAATTGGACAGGAGTTATGATTCTAGTTTATTTTTCTTTCAACCAGGGACACTGCAGCGACACTGAGCCCTTACAGTCAATTAATATAAGCCCTCCAGCTCTCGTAAGGCTGCTCAGCGGGTGGAGATGCTTAAGAGGCAGATTTGATGAAATTGAGTGGGAAGTGATGGTATTTTCTGATTATTTTTAGGGAATGCTCGCATTTTATTATGGGGTGGATGCATGGATAAACTCAGTTGTGATGGATTCTCAAATGGCATGTCACTAAAGATGATGCCTTCAGGCTCACAATATTTAATACCAACTTTGGCATGAGTTTATTGAAATGACAAACTCAAACTTGAACGAAAATGACCAACAAAGTTTCTAAAATGTTCATTGTCCTCTGCATTGAAGTACAGGCTTGTTTAGTTTACATTTCCAGGAATTATATCCTACAAAATGAACTGTCTCAAAAGCAAGCTAATACAGATTTAGTTACATGTCTATGACAGTATTTTCCATGATTGTGCTGGATACTATGAATGGACTGTGTGCAGAAAACGATAAACTAGGGTTACACATATTGTAACCCTAGTTCTAGAGGAGGATCTACTGTATAGGCTTGCATACTGACACCTGCAGTAGTGCAAAGAAATGTGATAAGGTGGAAAATATCAGGTACAATCAAATAGTTTTGTGGACATGATTTAATGGCAGTAAAGCACTATGAGGTATTTTATTTTGGAATATAACAGATTAGTAAATGATCTTAAAAATGGGCCCTGTAAGGGATTTTCCATGGATTCCATAATGGCACTATGCCAATTGCCGATGTGGATGGGTTTACCCAAGTGGGCTTCACATGAGTTATGCTCTGGCTACCTGGATACCAAGTGGGTGCAGGCCCAAAATGGGAATCCTACATTGGGCCTACTTGAATAAAACCACCCATGTGTGCAATTGGCATGGGGCCATTATGGAACCCTTGGAAAAACCCATATAGGGTGATCCCTTTTTGCTCTGGTTACATGTTCAACACACACTTGCTGAAGACAAAAATTTATCTTAGACTGGTTGTTAGTCATTACAGACACGGACAGTGCAACAGGTACCAGAGCTCCGCAAAGACATTTAAAAAAAATGCTAAGTCAACATTAGTTAAATATTCGTTAAAAAAATAAAGTATTTGCTAAACTGAAGGCAAATTACTTTAAAAAAGAACCTGCGTTGGCGGTTAGCCACCAAGAGTAGCCACTGGGAATAACCACGGACAGGCTATGGGACTAATTAGCTTACTGCTACTTCCGCTTTCTCACTGGAGGTTGCGCCCATAATCATTTCTACGGTAGTACCCTCAGGAATAAGGTGGATAGACTGTAAAAATAATGGACCTAGCTACTTTGACATCACCTTATGAACATTTTGAAGCCTTGAGTTTGGACTTTGGCTGTTGCCATCTTGGATTTTTGGGGCCAGAAGTGACCATATTTGGAAGACAGACTGGAGATAGAGAAGAGGTCAAGTTGAGTCACTTGAATGATCTGAGGTGACAACTAGCAGACAGCCTGTCACTTTAAGCCTTAATAAAATATAAACAAATGAGTTATATAAAAATTTAGCACCTGTGCAGTTGTTATGAATGTTGAAATTAGCTGTAGAGACTATCACCATTTTGAATTCCAGGCTTTGAACATGTTTATTTGTGCTGTACTATTAAACTTTTTAACATGGGGGTGTATGGGATATGACTCACTTCTGGGGCCAGCCTCAAGTAGCCATTCAAGGAACTGCAGTTTTTGGCACTTGTGTTGGCTTCCTTTGGTGAAATGTCTCAACAACTATTCCATAGATTGCAATTAGATTTGGGACACATATTCACGTACCGCACATTCTTTTTGTCAAATTCTGTGGTTCAAATACCTACAAAAGAAATGACATTCCCATCAGCCTTAGCCATACTTTGTATTGCAAATGTTAGCATGCTAACCTAACATGGTGAACATGGCAAACATTACACCAGCTATCAAAATATCATCATAGTCTTATGTTGCCATGCTTCCATTAGCATTTAGCGCAATTCAATGCTGTATCTGAAGTACCACAAGTTTTAGAACCAGTTGTGATGCCATGCGTGTATTCTATCTTTTCTATCTTTTTTTTGTTAAAGTGTTAAAGTGACTTATATACTCATGGCATGTGTGTGTTTAATCATTATGGGACTTTCTGTGAAAAAAGGAACTGCTTATTCAGCAGTATATTCTGGAAAATGTTCTGGGCAATTTTATATGTTTATTTTTAAAGGTGTGCTTCCTGTTACATTTAGGCTTGCTTAAGCTTAATACACAGCTGTGTTGTCATACTTTCCTTTTGTTTTCAGACAACAGCTTTCTTAAGTTTGCAACCCCAAACCTGCAGCTGCAGTTTTTGCATTTGATATTACCTACCATATCTACCACATTCTATTTTTGTCATTTGGGTGTGTTAAAATAAGAAAAACCATGCTGTGCAGCTGCTATAACTCATTCCTAAGTGCACATTCACAACATAAACACTTTCCTCACAGTCCCATGGTGCATGTGCTGTAAGGCAAAAGTAATTAATACAGAAATAATTGTTCTTTGCTTTCCTTGCCAGCATCTTTTTTTTTCTTTTTCTTTTACAGGAGTTATAGTAGCATTACAAGCATATATGGATTTAGTGTAGTTTTAATATGCTTTAATGTGCCACACAATAACTTGTAAAACAAGCAAGTAAACATCCAAAGATTATTATGTCATAAACATCATAAACATCATTGGCCATCTCTTGGACACATACATGACAAGGTGTCTACTTGGTACACACACCATGCCTGAAACATTCCCTACCATCCAAAAGAGTTCCAATCCTAAGAGGGCCACACCATCAATAATGCTGATGAGCATGGCAGCAGAGGCCTCTGAAGCTCACTAATTAACACATTATATCTTGTTTGTTTGCCAGCTGGTCATCTGGCAACTTCACGGTGGAAAGACTCCTGGAAGCCATGAAATGGTCCCACACAAAACTCTATAAAACTACAGTTCATAACAATCACTTTTGTTAGATATAAAAATGAATTAAAGCTGCAAGCAGCAATGAACAGGCCCTCGCGCCTCCGGGCAGCTCCTGGGTGCTGGCAGGACACCGACTGATGCGGCTGTCCGTCTCTGCAAAAGTATGACCCTGCACGCTGTAGTAAGATGGTATATCCTTCAGCGAGTGTGGAAGAATGCGTTGGAATGACCTATTACACAGTTCATACTACTTCCTGTGCCCAGTATATGGCACTGGAGAACACACTAATTAAATGTCATGTTGCTGTAAATCAATTGTTGACCACACCGTGTAAATTTCATGTAAGCTAATAGATAAATGTCTGAAGAGACGTACTTCCTGTTCCCCAAATTGGCACAATCACCATGACACCTTATGTGCATGTAGTTGGCTTTGGGCCTGGACCTTTTTAAAACATGTGAAGTTTGGTGCAGATTGAACAAGGTACTGGGAAGTTTGATCAACCTCTTGTTTGGTGGCGACACATGGAAATTTGACAGCTTGCCAGGGTCACATGGTTTGCCAAAAACTCAAGCTTTAAGCAGCTTTTAAATGTCCAATGTCTTAAGATGGTACAGACAAAATTTGAAGTCAATCGGATCTAATCTGTAGGAGTTTGTTGATGCTGCTGGGAGCCATAATCCTGCCCGCACTGTGCATACATGTTTTTTTCCCCAATGACTTATTATCCTAGCTCGAAAATAAAGTTGTGACAAAAGCAGGAGATTGTGTTGTTAGATTCTTTGTTACTGGTGAATGGGGTCCATGTCATTGGTTCGACAGCCCATTGGTTCGACATCCCATTAGTCCGACTGTCCGCGGTGCTGAACGGCTCGCGGCGGGTATATGGTGCGCCGCGACCGGCTTGAGGCAGAGCAGGCTCACGGCTTATGTGTTTGTCACTTTCTTTTTCATTTTAACCCACACCATGATCTTTTCCTGACCCTAACCAAGTGGTTTTTGTGCCTAAACCTAACCAGACCTTAACCACAGGGCATCATGATGATTTCAGAACAGACTTCGGAACAATGGGTTTAATATGGTCGGAACAATGCGATGTCGAACCAATGGGCTGTCAAACTAATGGGCAGTTCCCGGTGAATGTGCCTGAGATGCATTTTTTGGCAGTTTCCACTCACTACAAATACATTTGGATGCCAATGATTGGTGCACATGTCACAGGCCAGAGGTCAGTGTATGATAAATATTTCTGGCACTCAATTGTGGTGCTTAGCAATATTGTGTCACTTGTCTTGTGTGTTCGCAATTAAAAGTAGTTAGAAATGAGTGAATGAAAACAACCGAGCATTTTTCAGGCTTTTAAAAATAAGAAAGCAAACAAGCCTCAGCAGCGAAGAGTATCTGTAGATGATTGTGTAAAGTTTTTAAAGTACTTTGTGAAAAGATAGAAAACATGAAATCATCAATTACTCCCACTAGCTTACTTCGTCTGTTACCACAGCCTTCACGCTCCATCACAGTGTTGGATGAGTTTTCCCCGTTAACCATAAGGATTTGGTTAACATAGTTTCCAATACTAACCTCAGTATCTGTAAATTGGATTTTCTGCCTTCCAAGTTTTTCAAAGAGGTTTTTGAAGTCATCGCCCCATGGCTTCTAAAAATTGTGAATGAATCTCTTCTGTCTGGCCAGGTCCCAGATTACTTCAAACAAGCCTGTTTCCAGCCTCTCCTTAAGAAACATGGTTTATCTCCCATACTGCCCAGTAATAACTGTCCTATATCCAAATTACTGCTGATCTCAAAAATTGTTGAAAAGGTGGTTGCTCAGTAACTTAGTTATAATTATGCCAAGCGCTCCGCATTTCAAGCAGTCCATTCCAGCAGTCCGCTCCAGCACTTCTATCAGTCTACCAGCATGTAGAGGCATGTCTCAAAACAGCCAAACCAAAAAAAAAAAATTGACAAATTCAAAAGTCAGGAGAAGCAGTGGTTGTCATCGATGAAAAACAACAACATCAAGTCCCACATTCTTGATGATGCTGCCATTCTGGTATGTACTACAGTTTATAGTTCACCATTCACCAAAGATGTTAAAATTTTGTTTTATTACTTTGACATTGGCTAATAAATGAACTTGTATTGCCTCATATCCACAGTATCCAAAACTACAGTTTTGTGTATTTTTCTAATTGATCTCTCTACCTCTCAAGAATTCTTTTTCAGCTTGAAAACTTGCATGCCCTTGACTTAACCTCTTGCACTCCACCCCCATTTTGTAGCTAAAACGCCTAAAATGACGTACCGAAATTAAAATGACTGTTGCCTCTGAACCACTCTGACTATATGCATGCATGTTTCTTGCCAGAAAGAAAACTCTCTAGTTTCTTGTGAATGTGTCAGAAACACTCTAGGTGATACAGAGACTCTTATGTAATGGGCCTCTTAAATCAGTAAAAAATTGAAGATTTTGCCTAAAATAAAAAATGTGTTTCAGGATGAATAACTGTCTGTGGCTTTATCTGAGCAGGTAAATGACACTGTGGGGCTGTAGGCACGCTATTAATGAACATTTGTTTCAAGTTTGAAGAAGATTGCACAAAGTATGACCATTCTACAGTGTTTTTTCGTGTTTTTTCAATGAAAAGATCCAGGTGGAGCTCCAAATGACAAGAGCGCTCACTCCGCTTCAAAACAGTACTATCAGTGATCAAACAACACTCAGCCAGCTTCAAACATCGTACCTTATTGAAATCAGGCGTGATTATGATAGCTTATGTTGTTTATGATAGAAACACCATAAAATATCACCAAATAAAGCCATATGAAATGTGAAAGTTGTGATCCCACTTTCTAGGCGGTATATCTCAGCCAAAAATAGTGGTACGAGTGAGACTCTTACCTTTCATAAACCAGCTACGTGCCCGCTAACAGATCCGCATGAGATCGCGAATAATCCTTTAACTTTTCCCCTCGAAAAACGGCATGACATGACTTGTCACCACCCATCGTGATTTTGGATTTCGTGTGTTTAGGCTGCTCTGGTGCGAAATCCATAAGGAATAAAAGAATAAACAATACCGGATCAAAGAGCATGGATACCAAGAGGCGAAGCTCTGTTGAATTTTTGCCAACAGCCACTAGGGGCGCTGCCGCCATTTTGTACTGTTGAGCTTGGACTGTTGCGCCCAGACAACATGCAAGATGTCAAGGAGAGAGGAGAAAAAAGTAAAAGAAAACAGTGCAGTGCAATTAACTGCAACAACTATCAGTGGAACACCCCGCACCTGGCCTTCCAGCATTTCCCGAAGGATCCCGACAGGTAAGAACTCCTGAGGTGTAAGTTTTAAAGCGTTTTAATATCAATTTAATATGCCAATTTTGTTTTGTTATATATATATATATATATATATATATACACACACATATATATTGTAAAGCCCCTGCTGCTCTGCCTGTAGCCTAGCCTCGTTTCTGCTGCTAGTATTAACCTAGTATTAATAATTAATTAATTTATTAATTAATTAATTATTATTAGTATTAACTGCTAATTAATTATTTTTATACAGTCTATGCTCCAGAGACAGCCATCAGTGGGGGCCCGTGGAGCGGCAGGGTGAAGCTCTGCTCCTGGCTGGAGGAGCTGCTGCTGCTGCTGTTGGGCACGGAGCTCTCTGCCTCCCGCCAGAGCTCCGACTGCAGATTGAATGTGGCAACAAAGCCAGATCTGTCTCTGTCTGTGCTGCCATCTGATATAGAGCTATCAGTATTAAATTGAGACTGTTTCATAACTCATTAAAGACGCCCTGTAGTTGTGTTAAATAGCAACCCTTTTCTGTGTTATGGTACAGCTGGTGTTCACACCTGATGTGTACTATACCAGAGTATACATGAACCAAACTGGAGACCACTTTTTAAGTATACCCTAGCACTGCCCATAATCCAGGCCTGGATCCCTGATGTGAACGGAAAGTCCCCTAAAGCTCATTCGGGTATAAAAAAGGAATTCATTGTCTACAGAGCAACTCCAGACTTTTCACTTGATGATATCACAAGTTTGAGACTTACTTCTCTATTTTCTGGCTTTGAAAGAGAGTAACTCATGTTCACAAATATTGATTAATCTTTCCTTAGCCATGGAAATAAAATATTGTAATTTTTAGTTTAGGTGGTGTTCCCCTTTAAGTAGGATTAGGTAATTAATGGGTTTAATAAACAATATAATTCTGATGGTATGACACAGTATTGGCAATATTGTTAAAGGTTCTGTTAAGTCAGCCAATAAAGATTACATATAAATATCTCTGCATCTTGAATATTTTTAACTGTAGCCTATACCACCAATTTGTTTATGTTTGAATGGTCTTCATAAGTATGTACAGAACTTTATTTTAAGGACACTAGGACAAATATATTATCTTCAAATACAGTGCTTTATTTTTAAACAAAATATATAAGCTCAAAACGTAGTATAAATTGAAAATATTTCAGAAAAACATAACAAGTCTGTTTTTTTTTTGTTTTTGTTTTTTTCAGAATTAGGCCATAGTCTTTTTTTGTGTTATGTGATGGCAATTATTTATGTAACAAACACCATGTCATGTGTCCCTCTACTGAAGACAGGTATACAGTCAGTCAGTTGTGTGGTAGCAAATGCACTGAGCAGCTGCAGTAAATCATATATCCAGAGTGGAGTATGCATTTCTTCAAATGCTTCATATCTTCCTTTCTATCGGTCCCGTAACAAAAATAGTCCGCTACCTTTTACTTCATTGAGGTCACTATTCATCTTCCTCACTATCTGATTCCTCTCCAAATGCCTCCTTGTTTCCTCCTGTTAGAGAGCACTTCAGAATAGCTGCCTGAACCTGTTGCTTTTCTTCTACAAATGAAAAAAAAGAGAGAAGGAGCCAGTCAGTGTCAAAGTTATTTGTCTTTGTTCATCATGTAATCAATGTTTTGTATTCAATAAATGGTCTCAATAAACTACAGACTGCAATACAAAATTCAAAATGATCTTAAGTGAAATGTTTCAATATATCCTGTAAGATTCAAGAAGATTCATGTTCAATTCTGGCAAACCTTCCAAGTTATTACAGGGATTTTATTACAGGTGAGTTAAATCACAAACAGGTAAATCAATTAATGGATCACTACTACCTGTAATTGCAGAGTTCAGGGTGTTTCATGAACTATTACACAGCAGTCCATTGAATCCCTTACCTTCGTTTTTGCAGTTAGGGAGCATTCGATGTAGCTGCTGGGTGTTGTATCGGATCAAAAACTTCTGACATGTTCTAATTGTTCCTGAAAAATATACCTCTAATTAGTGTTCAATTGAGATTGTTTAAGATATATGATTTATTATGAATTGTGTGATGCCGTTGCTGTTCTCACCTCCCACATGCAAACAGTTCAGAAAGCATGGGATTATGTGCTCACGAGTTTCAATACAGGTAATGAAAGGCAATGCAGACCAGAGGAGTTTGTAACACCTTTTGGGAAAACGCAGGAGTACTATTCCAGTATAAGCATTCAGATATTTAACTAGAAAGGAAAAAAAAACATCAGATAACACTGAGAGCTCAGTCAAGACTATAATATCCTGAAAGAACTATATGATAAGAAATTAAATGCAGGACTTTTACTTGTTGTGGAGTATTTGCTACTACCACTGCTTACCAGAGAATCTGATGCTGCAGAGAGCTGCCCCATAGTCCCCGTGTATTCGGGCCACTGCTGCTTTCACTGCCGCTGCAACAGCCCTGTCATTCAGCAGCAACAGGCGGCTTCTGTCTGACACGTTGACTTCGCACAGTAAATACCTACCAACAAAAGGGGTACAGTCAGATACGACCTGTGAACACACTAAATGTGTGCAAATGACACATGAATACCACATTTTACCTGGACTTCACACGCACCATCGTTGCTCTTCTCTTCTTCTGCGAGGACTGCCGTCAACAGAAGAACAATGCACTAACCGGAGAGTTGCACTAGCGCCACTCGCTGGACATTACAAGCGGTGCTTGGTGTAGCCTACTTGATACCAGACACCGGGCAGCACGATTTTGTTTTATTTATTCATCAACACATGTAGAATGTTTCCAAACAGGAATAAAAACAAACAGATGTTATTAGCATTCCAGTAGTCTCGCCACCAGACAATCAGAGATCTCCGCCTTCTGATAGTCTGGGGACACTCCTTTCTAAAGTGTGTTTAACACACCGGCGAAAACGGCCGGCCATAGACATATATACGTAGACGCCGCATCGAGTGGGTTCGCCCACTGCTACGATACGTCAACGTCGCCGCCATATTGGATGTGGCAAGGCTGCGCTGTAAACTAATCGAAGTGAATGGACTTAATTTCATAAAGCGCCTTTCTACAAAGAAATTTACGTTAATGCGTCTCGTTTATTCATTCACACACACACTAATATACTTGGGAAACAGTTAGGCACCAAAAACAATGTATGTAATCTTCTCAGATGGCTAAGATAAGAACTTTATTGATCCCACACAGGCATTAACGTAAATTTCTTTGTTGAAAGGCGCTTTATGAAATTAAGTCCATTTACTTATATTAGTTTACAACGCAGCCTTGCCACATCCAATATGGCGGCGACGTTGATGTACGGCTCAGCGCTCGATGCGGCGTCTACGTATATATGTCTATGCGGCCGGCAACAAAGCAACGCCTTTTGCATTTTTGAAAAGGACACGCCTTCTTGGAAATGTGCGCTCCCCCTTTTCTCGTCCGCAAGGAAACAAACACACAGAGAGCTTGAAAATGGATGCCGACTCCATTTTATCAAACATGTGCTCATCTGTGAAGAAAATATTTTTTCCAGCGGATGTCTTAGTTACAACATGATTGAGCTAACTGGAGTAGTTTCATGTCATATCCCACAACGGGAGGCTTTTAACAGATGACGTCCTGATGTTAGCTTTGCTGCTGCTGTTAGCTGTCCCTGTCAACTGCAGCCTGATGCTTTCGGGAACAGCCCATTGGTTCGACAGCCCATTGGTTCGACATTGCATTGTTCCGACCATATTAAACTCATTGTTCCGAAGTCCATTCCGATTCCGATTAAAATGAAAAAGAAAGTGACAAACACATAAGCCGTGAGCCTGCTCCGCCTCAAGCAGGTCGCGGCGCACCATACGCCCGCCGCAAGCCGTTCAGCACCGCGGACAGTCGGACTAATGGGATGTCGAACCAATGGGCTGTCGAACCAATGACATGGACCCCCCGAACATTAGCGATATCGTAGCTAACGTAGCTAGTGTGCTACCTATGGCTGATCACTGACATCGAGAAAGAAATGATTATCCATTGTCTGTTTATTTTCTTGTGGTGTCCTTTCTAAAATGAACATGGTGTGAAAGTCCCTGTTGTGTGATCAAGGAGTTAATGAGCAGACAGCGTTAGCTAGCTAGTTAAAAAGTTGTGTGTTACTTCCACATTAAATTACATTATATGGGAATGTCCTCACAAGTTTTAACCAGGGACAAGAAGCCAAGTCCATGCTTAACAAATATGAGTTTTTATAAATCCTTTTGATGATGAATTATCTTTCACCATGTCAGTAATTCTGTTCATGTTAGCCAAACACACACTCCTCTACTGAGTATAAAATCCTGGATAACGAAATTATAATTAATTGGAGACAAAACTTTATTTTCTACCACAGCATCCTCTGCAACGTTTTTTTTAAAATATTGTAACGCAGATGCGTAAAGCTAATATGCCTTTTGTTAAGCAGTAATGCAGTTCCTAGTACATCAGTGTTTACAATGATGTGATAGGCTCCCAGACGCAGTGATATGGTGTAACAGAATAAGAGATAGCCTGTGTGTGAGAGAGTTGTCTGTTGTCTGCTGTACTGCATAGATGTAGAGTTGAGCCCTCCTCCGTCTGTGCCTGGGAGACACCTAAGACAGCCTGCCTTGGCCTGAATGCTAAGAAAGATTGTACAAAGTCAAACACCGTGTTGGTGAGTGTTGTACCTGCCTTGAAGAAGTGCTCAGTAAACCGTTGAACTGAATTCCCTTGTCGTGACAATTCTTCCTCGCCTCCACTGATGATAAAGAGTTTTAAGATCACGACAATATGACAGCTATCTTAATCTGTATTCCTGTTCTAACATCCAAGGGCATATAAAGACATTTTTATTGCAGGTTAGTCAACTGTGTGTCTCAAAGTCCGCTGTTTTTCTGCCACCAGTGTGCGCACACAACTGCTGTGACGGAACTGTGACATCTCTGCATTCAAAATTGGTCTATAAAATACAAAGAATGGGTAAAACATGTGCAGTGACTCAGCCGTTGGAATGTGAATGCTCCGGCCAGAGTGGAGCTACTCTCTACTGCAGCTGGCTAGCTAGCTAATGTTAGTGGACGTTAGCTAACAAACTAACAGCTAACAAACTAACAGCTGTTAGTTTGGTTGAGGATTAGGGGAGGGGTGTCCAGCGAAAAACTGGCGCATGAAATAAAACACAGATATGGTGGCAATATTTAAGAACTAAATCAATTTTTTAGACATTTTACACCTTTTATCAAAAGACTGATAAAAATTTGTCCACCAAAGGTGTTAGCTTAACATCAAAGCCATGGAGTTTTTCTTTCCAGACTATTAACTTGTTAAATCCCAATTTTTTCCAAGAAAATAAAACTATAACACTAAGGTGAAAAAGTGTATGTTTGGTCACAATTGTGACCAGTGGGATAATGTGTTGTATCTATCATTTATTGACCAAATTAAAACAATCTTCTATGCATTCATCGAAATATTTATATATCCCAGCTCAGTCATTAACACACCTCAGTGGCCTTTTGCATTCATGTATGACATGCTAGGTATCCTTCTGTGTCTGCTGTTGACATTCCATTCCTGAATCAGTTTAAAATGTAGAGTATTTTAATCTTGATTTTGAATTTAAAGCACCTTGTAATATTGCTTTGAAAGGTCCTCTCCTTCTTTTTATCATTATTATTATTAGCGATATTATTATTAATAATAAT